>NC_134529.1:29866759-30166759 GCF_027942865.1 Odontesthes bonariensis | reverse complement strand
GGCCCCTCTCTGTGGAACCAGCTGCCAGTTTGGGAGGCAGAGCCTTCAGTTATCAGGCCCCTCTCTGTGGAACCAGCTGCCAGTTTGGGAGGCAGAGCCTTCAGTTATCAGGCCCCTCTCTGTGGAACCAGCTTCCAGTTTGGGAGGCAGAGCCTTCAGTTATCAGGCCCCTCTCTGTGGAACCAGCTGCCAGTTTGGGAGTCAGAGCCTTCAGTTATCAGGCCCCTCTGTGTGGAACCAGCTGCCAGTTTGGGAGGCAGAGCCTTCAGTTATCAGGCCCCTCTCTGTGGAACCAGCTGCCAGTTTGGGAGGCACAGCCTTCGGTTATCAGGCCCCTCTGTGTGGAACCAGCTGCCAGTTTGGGAGGCAGAGCCCTCAGTTATCAGGCCCCTCTCTGTGGAACCAGCTGCCAGTTTGGGAGGCAGAGCCTTCAGTTATCAGGCCCCTCTCTGAGGAACCAGCTGCCAGTTTGGGAGGCAGAGCCTTCGGTTATCAGGCCCCTCTCTGTGGAACCAGCTGCCAGTTTGGGAGGCAGAGCCTTCGGTTATCAGGCCCCTCTCTGTGGAACCAGCTGTCAGTTTGGGAGGCAGAGCTTTCGGTTATCAGGCCCCTCTGTGTGGAACCAGCTGCCAGTTTGGGAGGCAGAGCCTTCAGTTATCAGGCCCCTCTCTGTGGAACCAGCTTCCAGTTTGGGAGTCAGAGCCTTCAGTTATCAGGCCCCTCTGTGTGGAACCAGCTGCCAGTTTGGGAGGCAGAGCCTTCAGTTATCAGGCCCCTCTCTGTTGAACCAGCTGCCAGTTTGGGAGGCAGAGCCTTCGGTTATCAGGCCCCTCTCTGTGGAACCAGCTGCCAGTTTGGGAGGCAGAGCCTTCAGTTATCAGGGCCCTCTCTGTGGAACCAGCTGCCAGTTTGGGAGGCAGAGCCTTCAGTTATCAGGCCCCTCTCTGTGGAACCAGCTGCCAGTTTGGGAGGCAGAGCCTTCAGTTATCAGGCCCCTCTCTGTGGAACCAGCTGCCAGTTTGGGAGGCAGAGCCTTCAGTTATCAGGCCCCTCTCTGAGGAACCAGCTGCCAGTTTGGGAGGCAGAGCCTTCGGTTATCAGGCCCCTCTCTGTGGAACCAGCTGCCAGTTTGGGAGGCAGAGCTTTCAGTTATCAGGCCCCTCTCTGTGGAACCAGCTGCCAGTTTGGGAGGCAGAGCCTTCAGTTATCAGGCCCCTCTCTGTGGAACCAGCTGCCAGTTTAGGAGGCAGAGCCTTCAGTTATCAGGCCCCTCTCTGTGGAAAGAGCTGCCAGTTTGGGAGGCAGAGCCTTCAGTTATCAGGCCCCTCTCTGTGGAACCAGCTGCCAGTTTGGAAGGCAGAGCCTTCGGTTATCAGGCCCCTCTCTGTGGAACCAGCTGCCAGTTTGGGAGGCAGAGCCTTCAGTTATCAGGCCCCTCTCTGTGGAACCAGCTGCCAGTTTGGGAGGCAGAGCCTTCAGTTATCAGGGCCCTCTCTGTGGAACCAGCTGCCAGTTTGGGAGGCAGAGCCTTCAGTTATCAGGCCCCTCTCTGTGGAACCAGCTGCCAGTTTGGGAGGCAGAGCCTTCAGTTATCAGGCCACTCTCTGTGGAACCAGCTGCCAGTTTGGGAGGCAGAGCCTTCAGTTATCAGGCCCCTCTCTGTGGAACCAGCTGCCAGTATAGGAGGCAGAGCCTTCAGTTATCAGGCCCCTCTCTGAGGAACGAGCTGCCAGTTTGGGAGGCAGAGCCTTTAGTTATCAGGCCCCTCTCTGTGGAACCAGCTGCCAGTTTGGGAGGCAGAGCCTTCAGTTATCAGGCCCCTCTCTGTGGAACCAGCTGCCAGTTTGGGAGGCAGAGCCTTCAGTTATCAGGCCCCTCTCTGTGGAACCAGCTTCCAGTTTGGGAGGCAGAGCCTTCAGTTATCAGGCCCCTCTCTGTGGAACCAGCTGCCAGTTTTGGAGTTAGAGCTTTCAGTTATCAGGCCCCTCATTGAGGAACCAGCTGCCAGTTTGGGAGGCAGGAGCCTTCAGTTATCAGGCCCCTCTCTGTGGAACCAGCTGCCAGTTTGGGAGTTAGAGCCTTCGGTTATCAGGCCCCTCTCTGTGGAACCAGCTGCCAGTTTGAGAAGCAGGAGCCTTCAGTTATCAGGCCCTTCTCTGTGGAACCAGCTGCCAGTTTGGGAGGCAGAGCCTTCAGTTATCAGACCCCTCTCTGTGGAACCAGCTGCCAGTTTGGGAGGCAGAGCCTTCAGTTATCAGGCCCCTCTCTATGGAACCAGCTGCCAGTTTGGGAGGCAGAGCCTTCGGTTATCAGGCCCCTCTCTGTGGAACCAGCTGCCAGTTTGGGAGGCAGAGCCTTCAGTTATCAGGCCCCTCTCTGTGGAACCAGCTGCCAGTTTGGGAGGCAGAGCCTTCAGTTATCAGGCCCCTCTCTGAGGAACCAGCTGCCAGTTTGGGAGGCAGAGCCTTCGGTTATCAGGCCCCTCTCTGTGGAACCAGCTGCCAGTTTGGGAGGCAGGAGCCTTCAGTTATCAGGCCCCTCTCTGTGGAACCAGCTGCCAGTTTGGGAGAAAGAGCCTTCGGTTATCAGGCCCCTCTCTGTGGAACCAGCTGCCAGTTTGGGAGGCAGAGCCTTCAGTTATCAGGCCCCTCTCTGTGGAACCAGCTGCCAGTTTGGGAGGCAGAGCCTTCAGTTATCAGGCCCCTCTCTGTGGAACCAGCTGCCAGTTTGGGAGCAAGAGCCTTCAGTTATCAGGCCCCTCTCTGAGGAACCAGCTGCCAGTTTGGGAGGCAGAGCCTTCAGTTATCAGGCCCCTCTCTGAGGAACGAGCTGCCAAATTGGGAGGCAGAGCCTTCGGTTATCAGGCCTCTCTCTGTGGAACCAGCTTTCAGTTTGGGAGGCACAGCTTTCGGTTATCAGGCCCCTCTCTGTGGAACCAGCTGCCTGTTTGGGAGGCAGAGCCTTCGGTTATCAGGCCCCTCTCTGTGGAACCAGCTGTTAGTTTGGGAGGCAGAGCTTTCAGTTATCAGGCCCCTCTCTGTGGAACCAGCTGCCAGTTTGGGAGGCAGAGCCTTCAGTTATCAGGCCCCTCTCTGTGGAACCAGCTGCCAGTATAGGAGGCAGAGCCTTCAGTTATCAGGCCCCTCTCTGAGGAACGAGCTGCCAGTTTGGGAGGCAGAGCCTTTAGTTATCAGGCCCCTCTCTGTGGAACCAGCTGCCAGTTTGGGAGGCAGAGCCTTCAGTTATCAGGCCCCTCTCTGTGGAACCAGCTGCCAGTTTGGGAGGCAGAGCCTTCAGTTATCAGGCCCCTCTCTGTGGAACCAGCTTCCAGTTTGGGAGGCAGAGCCTTCAGTTATCAGGCCCCTCTCTGTGGAACCAGCTGCCAGTTTGGGAGTCAGAGCCTTCAGTTATCAGGCCCCTCTGTGTGGAACCAGCTGCCAGTTTGGGAGGCAGAGCCTTCAGTTATCAGGCCCCTCTCTGTGGAACCAGCTGCCAGTTTGGGAGGCACAGCCTTCGGTTATCAGGCCCCTCTGTGTGGAACCAGCTGCCAGTTTGGGAGGCAGAGCCCTCAGTTATCAGGCCCCTCTCTGTGGAACCAGCTGCCAGTTTGGGAGGCAGAGCCTTCAGTTATCAGGCCCCTCTCTGAGGAACCAGCTGCCAGTTTGGGAGGCAGAGCCTTCGGTTATCAGGCCCCTCTCTGTGGAACCAGCTGCCAGTTTGGGAGGCAGAGCCTTCGGTTATCAGGCCCCTCTCTGTGGAACCAGCTGTCAGTTTGGGAGGCAGAGCTTTCGGTTATCAGGCCCCTCTGTGTGGAACCAGCTGCCAGTTTGGGAGGCAGAGCCTTCAGTTATCAGGCCCCTCTCTGTGGAACCAGCTTCCAGTTTGGGAGTCAGAGCCTTCAGTTATCAGGCCCCTCTCTGTTGAACCAGCTGCCAGTTTGGGAGGCAGAGCCTTCGGTTATCAGGCCCCTCTCTGTGGAACCAGCTGCCAGTTTGGGAGGCAGAGCCTTCAGTTATCAGGGCCCTCTCTGTGGAACCAGCTGCCAGTTTGGGAGGCAGAGCCTTCAGTTATCAGGCCCCTCTCTGTGGAACCAGCTGCCAGTTTGGGAGGCAGAGCCTTCAGTTATCAGGCCCCTCTCTGTGGAACCAGCTGCCAGTTTGGGAGGCAGAGCCTTCAGTTATCAGGCCCCTCTCTGAGGAACCAGCTGCGAGTTTGGGAGGCAGAGCCTTCGGTTATCAGGCCCCTCTCTGTGGAACCAGCTGCCAGTTTGGGAGGCAGAGCTTTCAGTTATCAGGCCCCTCTCTGTGGAACCAGCTGCCAGTTTGGGAGGCAGAGCCTTCAGTTATCAGGCCCCTCTCTGTGGAACCAGCTGCCAGTTTAGGAGGCAGAGCCTTCAGTTATCAGGCCCCTCTCTGTGGAACCAGCTGCCAGTTTAGGAGGCAGAGCCTTCAGTTATCAGGCCCCTCTCTGTGGAAAGAGCTGCCAGTTTGGGAGGCAGAGCCTTCAGTTATCAGGCCCCTCTCTGTGGAACCAGCTGCCAGTTTGGAAGGCAGAGCCTTCGGTTATCAGGCCCCTCTCTGTGGAACCAGCTGCCAGTTTGGGAGGCAGAGCCTTCAGTTATCAGGCCCCTCTCTGTGGAACCAGCTGCCAGTTTGGGAGGCAGAGCCTTCAGTTATCAGGGCCCTCTCTGTGGAACCAGCTGCCAGTTTGGGAGGCAGAGCCTTCAGTTATCAGGCCCCTCTCTGTGGAACCAGCTGCCAGTTTGGGAGGCAGAGCCTTCAGTTATCAGGCCACTCTCTGTGGAACCAGCTGCCAGTTTGGGAGGCAGAGCCTTCAGTTATCAGGCCCCTCTCTGTGGAACCAGCTGCCAGTATAGGAGGCAGAGCCTTCAGTTATCAGGCCCCTCTCTGAGGAACGAGCTGCCAGTTTGGGAGGCAGAGCCTTTAGTTATCAGGCCCCTCTCTGTGGAACCAGCTGCCAGTTTGGGAGGCAGAGCCTTCAGTTATCAGGCCCCTCTCTGTGGAACCAGCTGCCAGTTTGGGAGGCAGAGCCTTCAGTTATCAGGCCCCTCTCTGTGGAACCAGCTTCCAGTTTGGGAGGCAGAGCCTTCAGTTATCAGGCCCCTCTCTGTGGAACCAGCTGCCAGTTTTGGAGTTAGAGCTTTCAGTTATCAGGCCCCTCATTGAGGAACCAGCTGCCAGTTTGGGAGGCAGGAGCCTTCAGTTATCAGGCCCCTCTCTGTGGAACCAGCTGCCAGTTTGGGAGTTAGAGCCTTCGGTTATCAGGCCCCTCTCTGTGGAACCAGCTGCCAGTTTGAGAAGCAGGAGCCTTCAGTTATCAGGCCCTTCTCTGTGGAACCAGCTGCCAGTTTGGGAGGCAGAGCCTTCAGTTATCAGACCCCTCTCTGTGGAACCAGCTGCCAGTTTGGGAGGCAGAGCCTTCAGTTATCAGGCCCCTCTCTATGGAACCAGCTGCCAGTTTGGGAGGCAGAGCCTTCGGTTATCAGGCCCCTCTCTGTGGAACCAGCTGCCAGTTTGGGAGGCAGAGCCTTCAGTTATCAGGCCCCTCTCTGTGGAACCAGCTGCCAGTTTGGGAGGCAGAGCCTTCAGTTATCAGGCCCCTCTCTGAGGAACCAGCTGCCAGTTTGGGAGGCAGAGCCTTCGGTTATCAGGCCCCTCTCTGTGGAACCAGCTGCCAGTTTGGGAGGCAGGAGCCTTCAGTTATCAGGCCCCTCTCTGTGGAACCAGCTGCCAGTTTGGGAGAAAGAGCCTTCGGTTATCAGGCCCCTCTCTGTGGAACCAGCTGCCAGTTTGGGAGGCAGAGCCTTCAGTTATCAGGCCCCTCTCTGTGGAACCAGCTGCCAGTTTGGGAGGCAGAGCCTTCAGTTATCAGGCCCCTCTCTGTGGAACCAGCTGCCAGTTTGGGAGCAAGAGCCTTCAGTTATCAGGCCCCTCTCTGAGGAACCAGCTGCCAGTTTGGGAGGCAGAGCCTTCAGTTATCAGGCCCCTCTCTGAGGAACGAGCTGCCAAATTGGGAGGCAGAGCCTTCGGTTATCAGGCCTCTCTCTGTGGAACCAGCTTTCAGTTTGGGAGGCACAGCTTTCGGTTATCAGGCCCCTCTCTGTGGAACCAGCTGCCTGTTTGGGAGGCAGAGCCTTCGGTTATCAGGCCCCTCTCTGTGGAACCAGCTGTTAGTTTGGGAGGCAGAGCTTTCAGTTATCAGGCCCCTCTCTGTGGAACCAGCTGCCAGTTTGGGAGGCAGAGCCTTCAGTTATCAGGCCCCTCTCTGTGGAACCAGCTGCCAGTATAGGAGGCAGAGCCTTCAGTTATCAGGCCCCTCTCTGAGGAACGAGCTGCCAGTTTGGGAGGCAGAGCCTTTAGTTATCAGGCCCCTCTCTGTGGAACCAGCTGCCAGTTTGGGAGGCAGAGCCTTCAGTTATCAGGCCCCTCTCTGTGGAACCAGCTGCCAGTTTGGGAGGCAGAGCCTTCAGTTATCAGGCCCCTCTCTGTGGAACCAGCTTCCAGTTTGGGTGGCAGAGCCTTCAGTTATCAGGCCCCTCTCTGTGGAACCAGCTGCCAGTTTGGGAGTTAGAGCCTTCAGTTATCAGGCCCCTCATTGAGGAACCAGCTGCAAGTTTGGGAGGCAGGAGCCTTCGGTTATCAGGCCCCTCTCTGTGGAACCAGCTGCCAGTTTGGGAGGCAGAGCCTTCAGTTATCAGGCCCCTCTCTGAGGAACCAGCTGCCAGTTTGGGAGGCAGAGCCTTCGGTTATCAGGCCCCTCTCTGTGGAACCAGCTGCCAGTTTGGGAGGCAGAGCCTTCGGTTATCAGGCCCCTCTCTGTGGAACCAGCTGTCAGTTTGGGAGGCAGAGCTTTCGGTTATCAGGCCCCTCTCTGTGGAACCAGCTGCCAGTTTGGGAGGCAGAGCCTTCAGTTATCAGGCCCCTCTCTGTGGAACCAGCTGCCAGTTTAGGAGGCAGAGCCTTCGGTTATGAGGCCCCTCTCTGTGGAACGAGCTGCCAGTTTGGGAGGCAGAGCCTTCAGTTATCAGGCCCCTCTCTGTGGAACCAGCTGCCAGTTTGGGAGGCAGAGCCTTCGGTTATCAGGCCCCTCTCTGAGGAACCAGCTGCCAGTTTGGGAGGCAGAGCCTTCAGTTATCAGGCCCCTCTCTGTGGAACCAGCTTCCAGTTTGGGAGTCAGAGCCTTCAGTTATCAGGCCCCTCTGTGTGGAACCAGCTGCCAGTTTGGGAGGCAGAGCCTTCAGTTATCAGGCCCCTCTCTGTGGAACCAGCTGCCAGTTTGGGAGGCACAGCCTTCGGTTATCAGGCCCCTCTGTGTGGAACCAGCTGCCAGTTTGGGAGGCAGAGCCCTCAGTTATCAGGCCCCTCTCTGTGGAACCAGCTGCCAGTTTGGGAGGCAGAGCCTTCAGTTATCAGGCCCCTCTCTGAGGAACCAGCTGCCAGTTTGGGAGGCAGAGCCTTCGGTTATCAGGCCCCTCTCTGTGGAACCAGCTGCCAGTTTGGGAGGCAGAGCCTTCGGTTATCAGGCCCCTCTCTGTGGAACCAGCTGTCAGTTTGGGAGGCAGAGCTTTCGGTTATCAGGCCCCTCTGTGTGGAACCAGCTGCCAGTTTGGGAGGCAGAGCCTTCAGTTATCAGGCCCCTCTCTGTGGAACCAGCTTCCAGTTTGGGAGTCAGAGCCTTCAGTTATCAGGCCCCTCTGTGTGGAACCAGCTGCCAGTTTGGGAGGCAGAGCCTTCAGTTATCAGGCCCCTCTCTGTTGAACCAGCTGCCAGTTTGGGAGGCAGAGCCTTCGGTTATCAGGCCCCTCTCTGTGGAACCAGCTGCCAGTTTGGGAGGCAGAGCCTTCAGTTATCAGGGCCCTCTCTGTGGAACCAGCTGCCAGTTTGGGAGGCAGAGCCTTCAGTTATCAGGCCCCTCTCTGTGGAACCAGCTGCCAGTTTGGGAGGCAGAGCCTTCAGTTATCAGGCCCCTCTCTGTGGAACCAGCTGCCAGTTTGGGAGGCAGAGCCTTCAGTTATCAGGCCCCTCTCTGAGGAACCAGCTGCCAGTTTGGGAGGCAGAGCCTTCGGTTATCAGGCCCCTCTCTGTGGAACCAGCTGCCAGTTTGGGAGGCAGAGCTTTCAGTTATCAGGCCCCTCTCTGTGGAACCAGCTGCCAGTTTGGGAGGCAGAGCCTTCAGTTATCAGGCCCCTCTCTGTGGAACCAGCTGCCAGTTTAGGAGGCAGAGCCTTCAGTTATCAGGCCCCTCTCTGTGGAAAGAGCTGCCAGTTTGGGAGGCAGAGCCTTCAGTTATCAGGCCCCTCTCTGTGGAACCAGCTGCCAGTTTGGAAGGCAGAGCCTTCGGTTATCAGGCCCCTCTCTGTGGAACCAGCTGCCAGTTTGGGAGGCAGAGCCTTCAGTTATCAGGCCCCTCTCTGTGGAACCAGCTGCCAGTTTGGGAGGCAGAGCCTTCAGTTATCAGGGCCCTCTCTGTGGAACCAGCTGCCAGTTTGGGAGGCAGAGCCTTCAGTTATCAGGCCCCTCTCTGTGGAACCAGCTGCCAGTTTGGGAGGCAGAGCCTTCAGTTATCAGGCCACTCTCTGTGGAACCAGCTGCCAGTTTGGGAGGCAGAGCCTTCAGTTATCAGGCCCCTCTCTGAGGAACCAGCTGCCAGTTTGGGAGGCAGAGCCTTCGGTTATCAGGCCCCTCTCTGTGGAACCAGCTGCCAGTTTGGGAGGCAGAGCTTTCAGTTATCAGGCCCCTCTCTGTGGAACCAGCTGCCAGTTTGGGAGGCAGAGCCTTCAGTTATCAGGCCCCTCTCTGTGGAACCAGCTGCCAGTTTAGGAGGCAGAGCCTTCAGTTATCAGGCCCCTCTCTGTGGAACCAGCTTCCAGTTTGGGAGTCACAGCCTTCAGTTATCAGGCCCCTCATTGAGGAACCAGCTGCCAGTTTGGGAGGCAGGAGCCTTCAGTTATCAGGCCCCTCTCTGTTGAACCAGCTGCCAGTTTGGGAGGCAGAGCCTTCGGTTATCAGGCCCCTCTCTGTGGAACAAGCTGCCAGTTTGGGAGGCAGAGCCTTCAGTTATCAGGCCCCTCTCTGAGGAACCAGCTGCCAGTTTAGGAGGCAGAGCCTTCAGTTATCAGGCCCCTCTCTGTGGAACCAGCTGCCAGTTTGGGAGGCAGAGCCTTCAGTTATCAGGCCCCTCTCTGTGGAACCAGCTGCCAGTTTGGGAGCAAGAGACTTCAGTTATCAGGCCCCTCTCTGAGGAACCAGCTGCCAGTTTGGGAGGCAGAGCCTTCAGTTATCAGGCCCCTCTCTGAGGAACGAGCTGCCAAATTGGGAGGCAGAGCCTTCTGTTATCAGGCCTCTCTCTGTGGAACCAGCTTTCAGTTTGGGAGGCACAGCCTTCGGTTATCAGGCCCCTCTCTGTGGAACCAGCTGCCTGTTTGGGAGGCAGAGCCTTCGGTTATCAGGCCCCTCTCTGTGGAACCAGCTGTTAGTTTGGGAGGCAGAGCTTTCAGTTATCAGGCCCCTCTCTGTGGAACCAGCTGCCAGTTTGGGAGGCAGAGCCTTTAGTTATCAGGCCCCTCTCTGTGGAACCAGCTGCCAGTTTGGGAGGCAGAGCCTTCAGTTATCAGGCCCCTCTCTGTGGAACCAGCTGCCAGTTTGGGAGGCAGAGCCTTCAGTTATCAGGCCCCTCTCTGTGGAACCAGCTTCCAGTTTGGGAGGCAGAGCCTTCAGTTATCAGGCCCCTCTCTGTGGAACCAGCTGCCAGTTTGGGAGTTAGAGCCTTCAGTTATCAGGCCCCTCATTGAGGAACCAGCTGCCAGTTTGGGAGGCAGGAGCCTTCAGTTATCAGGCCCCTCTCTGTGGAACCAGCTGCCAGTTTGGGAGGCAGAGCCTTCGGTTATCAGGCCCCTCTCTGTGGAACCAGCTGCCAGTTTGGGAGGCAGAGCCTTCGGTTATCAGGCCCCTCTCTGTGGAACCAGCTGCCAGTTTGGGAGGCAGAGCCTTCAGTTATCAGGCCCCTCTCTGAGGAACCAGCTGCCAGTTTGGGAGGCAGAGCCTTCGGTTATCAGGCCCCTCTCTGTGGAACCAGCTGCCAGTTTGGGAGGCAGAGCCTTCGGTTATCAGGCCCCTCTCTGTGGAACCAGCTGTCAGTTTGGGAGGCAGAGCTTTCGGTTATCAGGCCCCTCTCTGTGGAACCAGCTGCCAGTTTGGGAGGCAGAGCCTTCAGTTATCAGGCCCCTCTCTGTGGAACCAGCTGCCAGTTTAGGAGGCAGAGCCTTCGGTTATGAGGCCCCTCTCTGTGGAACGAGCTGCCAGTTTGGGAGGCAGAGCCTTCAGTTATCAGGCCCCTCTCTGTGGAACCAGCTGCCAGTTTGGGAGGCAGAGCCTTCGGTTATCAGGCCCCTCTCTGAGGAACCAGCTGCCAGTTTGGGAGGCAGAGCCTTCAGTTATCAGGCCCCTCTCTGTGGAACCAGCTTCCAGTTTGGGAGTCAGAGCCTTCAGTTATCAGGCCCCTCTGTGTGGAACCAGCTGCCAGTTTGGGAGGCAGAGCCTTCAGTTATCAGGCCCCTCTCTGTGGAACCAGCTGCCAGTTTGGGAGGCACAGCCTTCGGTTATCAGGCCCCTCTGTGTGGAACCAGCTGCCAGTTTGGGAGGCAGAGCCCTCAGTTATCAGGCCCCTCTCTGTGGAACCAGCTGCCAGTTTGGGAGGCAGAGCCTTCAGTTATCAGGCCCCTCTCTGAGGAACCAGCTGCCAGTTTGGGAGGCAGAGCCTTCGGTTATCAGGCCCCTCTCTGTGGAACCAGCTGCCAGTTTGGGAGGCAGAGCCTTCGGTTATCAGGCCCCTCTCTGTGGAACCAGCTGTCAGTTTGGGAGGCAGAGCTTTCGGTTATCAGGCCCCTCTCTGTGGAACCAGCTGCCAGTTTGGGAGGCAGAGCCTTCAGTTATCAGGCCCCTCTCTGTTGAACCAGCTGCCAGTTTAGGAGGCAGAGCCTTCGGTTATGAGGCCCCTCTCTGTGGAACCAGCTGCCAGTTTGGGAGGCAGAGCCTTCAGTTATCAGGCCCCTCTCTGTGGAACCAGCTGCCAGTTTGGGAGGCAGAGCCTTCAGTTATCAGGCCCCTCTCTGTGGAACCAGCTGCCAGTTTGGGAGGCAGAGCCTTCGGTTATCAGGCCCCTCTCTGTGGAACCAGCTGTCAGTTTGGGAGGCAGAGCTTTCGGTTATCAGGCCCCTCTCTGTGGAACCAGCTGCCAGTTTGGGAGTCACAGCCTTCAGTTATCAGGCCCCTCATTGAGGAACCAGCTGCCAGTTTGGGAGGCAGAGCCTTCAGTTATCAGGGCCCTCTCTGTGGAACCAGCTGCCAGTTTGGGAGGCAGAGCCTTCAGTTATCAGGCCCCTCTCTGTGGAACCAGCTGCCAGTTTGGGAGGCAGAGCCTTCAGTTATCAGGCCCCTCTCTGTGGAACCAGCTGCCAGTTTGGGAGGCAGAGCCTTCAGTTATCAGGCCCTTCTCTGAGGAACCAGCTGCCAGTTTGGGAGGCAGAGCCTTCGGTTATCAGGCCCCTCTCTGTGGAACCAGCTGCCAGTTTGGGAGGCAGAGCTTTCAGTTATCAAGCCCCTCTCTGTGGAACCAGCTGCCAGTTTGGGAGGCAGAGCCTTCAGTTATCAGGCCCCTCTCTGTGGAACCAGCTGCCAGTTTAGGAGGCAGAGCCTTCAGTTATCAGGCCCCTCTCTGTGGAACGAGCTGCCAGTTTGGGAGGCAGAGCCTTCAGTTATCAGGCCCCTCTCTGTGGAACCAGCTGCCAGTTTGGGAGGCAGAGCCTTCGGTTATCAGGCCCCTCTCTGTGGAACCAGCTGCCAGTTTGGGAGGCAGAGCCTTCAGTTATCAGGCCCCTCTCTGTGGAACCAGCTGCCAGTTTGGGAGGCAGAGCCTTCAGTTATCAGGGCCCTCTCTGTGGAACCAGCTGCCAGTTTGGGAGGCAGAGCCTTCAGTTATCAGGCCCCTCTCTGTGGAACCAGCTGCCAGTTTGGGAGGCAGAGCCTTCAGTTATCAGGCCCCTCTCTGTGGAACCAGCTGCCAGTTTGGGAGGCAGAGCCTTCAGTTATCAGGCCCCTCTCTGAGGAACCAGCTGCCAGTTTGGGAGGCAGAGCCTTCGGTTATCAGGCCCCTCTCTGTGGAACCAGCTGCCAGTTTGGGAGGCAGAGCTTTCAGTTATCAGGCCCCTCTCTGTGGAACCAGCTGCCAGTTTGGGAGGCAGAGCCTTCAGTTATCAGGCCCCTCTCTGTGGAACCAGCTGCCAGTTTAGGAGGCAGAGCCTTCAGTTATCAGGCCCCTCTCTGTGGAACGAGCTGCCAGTTTGGGAGGCAGAGCCTTCAGTTATCAGGCCCCTCTCTGTGGAACCAGCTGCCAGTTTGGGAGGCAGAGCCTTCGGTTATCAGGCCCCTCTCTGAGGAACCAGCTGCCAATTTGGGAGGCAGAGCCTTCAGTTATCAGGCCCCTCTCTGTGGAACCAGCTTCCAGTTTGGGAGTCAGAGCCTTCAGTTATCAGGCCCCTCATTGAGGAACCAGCTGCCAGTTTGGGAGGCAGGAGCCTTCAGTTATCAGGCCCCTCTCTGTTGAACCAGCTGCCAGTTTGGGAGGCAGAGCCTTCGGTTATCAGGCCCCTCTCTGTGGAACAAGCTGCCAGTTTGGGAGGCAGAGCCTTCAGTTATCAGGCCCCTCTCTGAGGAACCAGCTGCCAGTTTGGGAGGCAGAGCCTTCGGTTATCAGGCCCCTCTCTGTGGAACAAGCTGCCAGTTTGGGAGGCAGAGCCTTCGGTTATCAGGCCCCTCTCTGTGGAACCAGCTGCCAGTTTGGGAGGCAGAGCCTTCAGTTATCAGGCCCCTCTCTGTGGAACCAGCTGCCAGTTTGGGAGGCAGAGCCTTCAGTTATCAGGGCCCTCTCTGTGGAACCAGCTGCCAGTTTGGGAGGCAGAGCCTTCAGTTATCAGGCCCCTCTCTGTGGAACCAGCTGCCAGTTTGGGAGACAGAGCCTTCAGTTATCAGGCCCCTCTCTGAGGAACCAGCTGCCAGTTTGGGAGGCAGAGCCTTCGGTTATCAGGCCCCTCTCTGTGGAACCAGCTGCCAGTTTGGGAGGCAGAGCTTTCAGTTATCAGGCTCCTCTCTGTGGAACCAGCTGCCAGTTTGGGAGGCAGAGCCTTCAGTTATCAGGCCCCTCTCTGTGGAACCAGCTGCCAGTTTAGGAGGCAGAGCCTTCAGTTATCAGGCCCCTCTCTGTGGAACGAGTTGCCAGTTTGGGAGGCAGAGCCTTCAGTTATCAGGCCCCTCTCTGTGGTACCAGCTGCCAGTTTGGGAGGCAGAGCCTTCGGTTATCAGGCCCCTCTCTGAGGAACCAGCTGCCAGTTTGGGAGGCAGAGCCTTCAGTTATCAGGCCCCTCATTGAGGAACCAGCTGCCAGTTTGGGAGGCAGGAGCCTTCAGTTATCAGGCCCCTCTCTGTTGAACCAGCTGCCAGTTTGGGAGGCAGAGCCTTCGGTTATCAGGCCCCTCTCTGTGGAACAAGCTGCCAGTTTGGGAGGCAGAGCCTTCAGTTATCAGGCCCCTCTCTGTGGAACCAGCTGCCAGTTTGGGAGGCAGAGCCTTCAGTTATCAGGGCCCTCTCTGTGGAACCAGCTGCCAGTTTGGGAGCCAGAGCCTTCAGTTATCAGGCCCCTCTCTGTGGAACCAGCTGCCAGTTTGGGAGGCAGAGCCTTCGGTTATCAGGCCCCTCTCTGAGGAACCAGCTGCCAGTTTGGGAGGCAGAGCCTTCGGTTATCAGGCCCCTCTCTGTGGAACCAGCTGCCAGTTTGGGAGGCAGAGCCTTCGGTTATCAGGCCCCTCTCTGTGGAACCAGCTGCCAGTTTGGGAGGCAGAGCCTTCGGTTATCAGGCCCCTCTCTGTGCAACCAGCTGCCAGTTTGGGAGGAAGAGCCTTCAGTTATCAGGCCCCTCTCTGTGGAACCAGCTGCCAGTTTGGGAAGCAGAGCCTTCAGTTATCAGGGCCCTCTCTGTGGAACCAGCTGCCAGTTTGGGAGGCAGAGCCTTCAGTTATCAGGCCCCTCTCTGAGGAACGAGCTGCCAGTTTGGGAGGCAGAGCCTTCAGTTATCAGGCCCCTCTCTGTGGAACCAGCTGCCAGTTTGGGAGACAGAGCCTTCAGTTATCAGGCCCCTCTCTGAGGAACCAGCTGCCAGTTTGGGAGGCAGAGCCTTCGGTTATCAGGCTCCTCTCTGTGGAACCAGCTGCCAGTTTGGGAGGCAGAGCCTTCAGTTATCAGGCCCCTCTCTGTGGAACCAGCTGCCAGTTTAGGAGGCAGAGCCTTCAGTTATCAGGCCCCTCTCTGTGGAACGAGCTGCCAGTTTGGGAGGCAGAGCCTTCAGTTATCAGGCCCCTCTCTGTGGAACCAGCTGCCAGTTTGGGAGGCAGAGCCTTCGGTTATCAGGCCCCTCTCTGTGGAACCAGCTGCCAGTTTGGGAGGCAGAGCCTTCAGTTATCAGGGCCCTCTCTGTGGAACCAGCTGCCAGTTTGGGAGGCAGAGCCTTCAGTTATCAGGCCCCTCTCTGTGGAACCAGCTGCCAGTTTGGGAGGCAGAGCCTTCAGTTATCAGGCCCCTCTCTGTGGAACCAGCTGCCAGTTTGGGAGGCAGAGCCTTCAGTTATCAGGCCCCTCTCTGAGGAACCAGCTGCCAGTTTGGGAGGCAGAGCCTTCGGTTATCAGGCCCCTCTCTGTGGAACCAGCTGCCAGTTTGGGAGGCAGAGCTTTCAGTTATCAGGCCCCTCTCTGTGGAACCAGCTGCCAGTTTGGGAGGCAGAGCCTTCAGTTATCAGGCCCCTCTCTGTGGAACCAGCTGCCAGTTTAGGAGGCAGAGCCTTCAGTTATCAGGCCCCTCTCTGTGGAACGAGCTGCCAGTTTGGGAGGCAGAGCCTTCAGTTATCAGGCCCCTCTCTGTGGAACCAGCTGCCAGTTTGGGAGGCAGAGCCTTCGGTTATCAGGCCCCTCTCTGTGGAACCAGCTGCCAGTTTGGGAGGCAGAGCCTTCAGTTATCAGGCCCCTCTCTGTGGAACCAGCTGCCAGTTTGGGAGGCAGAGCCTTCAGAAATCAGGCCCCTCTCTGTGGAACCAGCTGCCAGTTTGGGAGGCAGAGCCTTCAGTTATCAGGCCCCTCTCTGAGGAACCAGCTGCCAGTTTGGGAGGCAGAGCCTTCGGTTATCAGGCCCCTCTCTGTGGAACCAGCTGCCAGTTTGGGAGGCAGAGCTTTCAGTTATCAGGCCCCTCTCTGTGGAACCAGCTGCCAGTTTGGGAGGCAGAGCCTTCAGTTATCAGGCCCCTCTCTGTGGAACCAGCTGCCAGTTTAGGAGGCAGAGCCTTCAGTTATCAGGCCCCTCTCTGTGGAACGAGCTGCCAGTTTGGGAGGCAGAGCCTTCAGTTATCAGGCCCCTCTCTGTGGAACCAGCTGCCAGTTTGGGAGGCAGAGCCTTCGGTTATCAGGCCCCTCTCTGAGGAACCAGCTGCCAATTTGGGAGGCAGAGCCTTCAGTTATCAGGCCCCTCTCTGTGGAACCAGCTTCCAGTTTGGGAGTCAGAGCCTTCAGTTATCAGGCCCCTCATTGAGGAACCAGCTGCCAGTTTGGGAGGCAGGAGCCTTCAGTTATCAGGCCCCTCTCTGTTGAACCAGCTGCCAGTTTGGGAGGCAGAGCCTTCGGTTATCAGGCCCCTCTCTGTGGAACAAGCTGCCAGTTTGGGAGGCAGAGCCTTCAGTTATCAGGCCCCTCTCTGTGGAACCAGCTGCCAGTATAGGAGGCAGAGCCTTCAGTTATCAGGCCCCTCTCTGAGGAACGAGCTGCCAGTTTGGGAGTCAGAGCCTTTAGTTATCAGGCCCCTCTCTGTGGAACCAGCTGCCAGTTTGGGAGGCAGAGCCTTCAGTTATCAGGCCCCTCTCTGTGGAACCAGCTGCCAGTTTGGGAGGCAGAGCCTTCAGTTATCAGGCCCCTCTCTGTGGAACCAGCTTCCAGTTTGGGAGGCAGAGCCTTCAGTTATCAGGCCCCTCTCTGTGGAACCAGCTGCCAGTTTGGGAGTTAGAGCCTTCAGTTATCAGGCCCCTCATTGAGGAACCAGCTGCCAGTTTGGGAGGCAGGAGCCTTCAGTTATCAGGCCCCTCTCTGTGGAACCAGCTGCCAGTTTGGGAGGCAGAGCCTTCGGTTATCAGGCCCCTCTCTGTGGAACCAGCTGCCAGTTTGGGAGGCAGAGCCTTCGGTTATCAGGCCCCTCTCTGTGGAACCAGCTGCCAGTTTGGGAGGCAGAGCCTTCAGTTATCAGGCCCCTCTCTGAGGAACCAGCTGCCAGTTTGGGAGGCAGAGCCTTCGGTTATCAGGCCCCTCTCTGTGGAACCAGCTGCCAGTTTGGGAGGCAGAGCCTTCGGTTATCAGGCCCCTCTCTGTGGAACCAGCTGTCAGTTTGGGAGGCAGAGCTTTCGGTTATCAGGCCACTCTCTGTGGAACCAGCTGCCAGTTTGGGAGGCAGAGCCTTCAGTTATCAGGCCCCTCTCTGTGGAACCAGCTGCCAGTTTAGGAGGCAGAGCCTTCGGTTATGAGGCCCCTCTCTGTGGAACGAGCTGCCAGTTTGGGAGGCAGAGCCTTCAGTTATCAGGCCCCTCTCTGTGGAACCAGCTGCCAGTTTGGGAGGCAGAGCCTTCGGTTATCAGGCCCCTCTCTGAGGAACCAGCTGCCAGTTTGGGAGGCAGAGCCTTCAGTTATCAGGCCCCTCTCTGTGGAACCAGCTTCCAGTTTGGGAGTCAGAGCCTTCAGTTATCAGGCCCCTCTCTGTGGAACCAGCTGCCAGTTTGGGAGGCACAGCCTTCGGTTATCAGGCCCCTCTGTGTGGAACCAGCTGCCAGTTTGGGAGGCAGAGCCTTCAGTTATCAGGCCCCTCTCTGTGGAACCAGCTGCCAGTTTGGGAGGCACAGCCTTCGGTTATCAGGCCCCTCTGTGTGGAACCAGCTGCCAGTTTGGGAGGCAGAGCCCTCAGTTATCAGGCCCCTCTCTGTGGAACCAGCTGCCAGTTTGGGAGGCAGAGCCTTCAGTTATCAGGCCCCTCTCTGAGGAACCAGCTGCCAGTTTGGGAGGCAGAGCCTTCGGTTATCAGGCCCCTCTCTGTGGAACCAGCTGCCAGTTTGGGAGGCAGAGCCTTCGGTTATCAGGCCCCTCTCTGTGGAACCAGCTGTCAGTTTGGGAGGCAGAGCTTTCGGTTATCAGGCCCCTCTCTGTGGAACCAGCTGCCAGTTTGGGAGGCAGAGCCTTCAGTTATCAGGCCCCTCTCTGTTGAACCAGCTGCCAGTTTAGGAGGCAGAGCCTTCGGTTATGAGGCCCCTCTCTGTGGAACCAGCTGCCAGTTTGGGAGGCAGAGCCTTCAGTTATCAGGCCCCTCTCTGTGGAACCAGCTGCCAGTTTGGGAGGCAGAGCCTTCAGTTATCAGGCCCCTCTCTGTGGAACCAGCTGCCAGTTTGGGAGGCAGAGCCTTCGGTTATCAGGCCCCTCTCTGTGGAACCAGCTGTCAGTTTGGGAGGCAGAGCTTTCGGTTATCAGGCCCCTCTCTGTGGAACCAGCTGCCAGTTTGGGAGTCACAGCCTTCAGTTATCAGGCCCCTCATTGAGGAACCAGCTGCCAGTTTGGGAGGCAGAGCCTTCAGTTATCAGGGCCCTCTCTGTGGAACCAGCTGCCAGTTTGGGAGGCAGAGCCTTCAGTTATCAGGCCCCTCTCTGTGGAACCAGCTGCCAGTTTGGGAGGCAGAGCCTTCAGTTATCAGGCCCCTCTCTGTGGAACCAGCTGCCAGTTTGGGAGGCAGAGCCTTCAGTTATCAGGCCCCTCTCTGAGGAACCAGCTGCCAGTTTGGGAGGCAGAGCCTTCGGTTATCAGGCCCCTCTCTGTGGAACCAGCTGCCAGTTTGGGAGGCAGAGCCTTCGGTTATCAGGCCCCTCTCTGTGGAACCAGCTGTCAGTTTGGGAGGCAGAGCTTTCGGTTATCAGGCCCCTCTCTGTGGAACCAGCTGCCAGTTTGGGAGGCAGAGCCTTCAGTTATCAGGCCCCTCTCTGTGGAACCAGCTGCCAGTTTAGGAGGCAGAGCCTTCGGTTATGAGGCCCCTCTCTGTGGAACGAGCTGCCAGTTTGGGAGGCAGAGCCTTCAGTTATCAGGCCCCTCTCTGTGGAACCAGCTGCCAGTTTGGGAGGCAGAGCCTTCGGTTATCAGGCCCCTCTCTGAGGAACCAGCTGCCAGTTTGGGAGGCAGAGCCTTCAGTTATCAGGCCCCTCTCTGTGGAACCAGCTTCCAGTTTGGGAGTCAGAGCCTTCAGTTATCAGGCCCCTCTGTGTGGAACCAGCTGCCAGTTTGGGAGGCAGAGCCTTCAGTTATCAGGCCCCTCTCTGTGGAACCAGCTGCCAGTTTGGGAGGCACAGCCTTCGGTTATCAGGCCCCTCTGTGTGGAACCAGCTGCCAGTTTGGGAGGCAGAGCCCTCAGTTATCAGGCCCCTCTCTGTGGAACCAGCTGCCAGTTTGGGAGGCAGAGCCTTCAGTTATCAGGCCCCTCTCTGAGGAACCAGCTGCCAGTTTGGGAGGCAGAGCCTTCGGTTATCAGGCCCCTCTCTGTGGAACCAGCTGCCAGTTTGGGAGGCAGAGCCTTCGGTTATCAGGCCCCTCTCTGTGGAACCAGCTGTCAGTTTGGGAGGCAGAGCTTTCGGTTATCAGGCCCCTCTCTGTGGAACCAGCTGCCAGTTTGGGAGGCAGAGCCTTCAGTTATCAGGCCCCTCTCTGTTGAACCAGCTGCCAGTTTAGGAGGCAGAGCCTTCGGTTATGAGGCCCCTCTCTGTGGAACCAGCTGCCAGTTTGGGAGGCAGAGCCTTCAGTTATCAGGCCCCTCTCTGTGGAACCAGCTGCCAGTTTGGGAGGCAGAGCCTTCAGTTATCAGGCCCCTCTCTGTGGAACCAGCTGCCAGTTTGGGAGGCAGAGCCTTCGGTTATCAGGCCCCTCTCTGTGGAACCAGCTGTCAGTTTGGGAGGCAGAGCTTTCGGTTATCAGGCCCCTCTCTGTGGAACCAGCTGCCAGTTTGGGAGTCACAGCCTTCAGTTATCAGGCCCCTCATTGAGGAACCAGCTGCCAGTTTGGGAGGCAGAGCCTTCAGTTATCAGGGCCCTCTCTGTGGAACCAGCTGCCAGTTTGGGAGGCAGAGCCTTCAGTTATCAGGCCCCTCTCTGTGGAACCAGCTGCCAGTTTGGGAGGCAGAGCCTTCAGTTATCAGGCCCCTCTCTGTGGAACCAGCTGCCAGTTTGGGAGGCAGAGCCTTCAGTTATCAGGCCCCTCTCTGAGGAACCAGCTGCCAGTTTGGGAGGCAGAGCCTTCGGTTATCAGGCCCCTCTCTGTGGAACCAGCTGCCAGTTTGGGAGGCAGAGCTTTCAGTTATCAAGCCCCTCTCTGTGGAACCAGCTGCCAGTTTGGGAGGCAGAGCCTTCAGTTATCAGGCCCCTCTCTGTGGAACCAGCTGCCAGTTTAGGAGGCAGAGCCTTCAGTTATCAGGCCCCTCTCTGTGGAACGAGCTGCCAGTTTGGGAGGCAGAGCCTTCAGTTATCAGGCCCCTCTCTGTGGAACCAGCTGCCAGTTTGGGAGGCAGAGCCTTCGGTTATCAGGCCCCTCTCTGTGGAACCAGCTGCCAGTTTGGGAGGCAGAGCCTTCAGTTATCAGGCCCCTCTCTGTGGAACCAGCTGCCAGTTTGGGAGGCAGAGCCTTCAGTTATCAGGGCCCTCTCTGTGGAACCAGCTGCCAGTTTGGGAGGCAGAGCCTTCAGTTATCAGGCCCCTCTCTGTGGAACCAGCTGCCAGTTTGGGAGGCAGAGCCTTCAGTTATCAGGCCCCTCTCTGTGGAACCAGCTGCCAGTTTGGGAGGCAGAGCCTTCAGTTATCAGGCCCCTCTCTGAGGAACCAGCTGCCAGTTTGGGAGGCAGAGCCTTCGGTTATCAGGCCCCTCTCTGTGGAACCAGCTGCCAGTTTGGGAGGCAGAGCTTTCAGTTATCAGGCCCCTCTCTGTGGAACCAGCTGCCAGTTTGGGAGGCAGAGCCTTCAGTTATCAGGCCCCTCTCTGTGGAACCAGCTGCCAGTTTAGGAGGCAGAGCCTTCAGTTATCAGGCCCCTCTCTGTGGAACGAGCTGCCAGTTTGGGAGGCAGAGCCTTCAGTTATCAGGCCCCTCTCTGTGGAACCAGCTGCCAGTTTGGGAGGCAGAGCCTTCGGTTATCAGGCCCCTCTCTGAGGAACCAGCTGCCAATTTGGGAGGCAGAGCCTTCAGTTATCAGGCCCCTCTCTGTGGAACCAGCTTCCAGTTTGGGAGTCAGAGCCTTCAGTTATCAGGCCCCTCATTGAGGAACCAGCTGCCAGTTTGGGAGGCAGGAGCCTTCAGTTATCAGGCCCCTCTCTGTTGAACCAGCTGCCAGTTTGGGAGGCAGAGCCTTCGGTTATCAGGCCCCTCTCTGTGGAACAAGCTGCCAGTTTGGGAGGCAGAGCCTTCGGTTATCAGGCCCCTCTCTGTGGAACCAGCTGCCAGTTTGGGAGGCAGAGCCTTCAGTTATCAGGCCCCTCTCTGTGGAACCAGCTGCCAGTTTGGGAGGCAGAGCCTTCAGTTATCAGGGCCCTCTCTGTGGAACCAGCTGCCAGTTTGGGAGGCAGAGCCTTCAGTTATCAGGCCCCTCTCTGTGGAACCAGCTGCCAGTTTGGGAGACAGAGCCTTCAGTTATCAGGCCCCTCTCTGAGGAACCAGCTGCCAGTTTGGGAGGCAGAGCCTTCGGTTATCAGGCCCCTCTCTGTGGAACCAGCTGCCAGTTTGGGAGGCAGAGCTTTCAGTTATCAGGCTCCTCTCTGTGGAACCAGCTGCCAGTTTGGGAGGCAGAGCCTTCAGTTATCAGGCCCCTCTCTGTGGAACCAGCTGCCAGTTTAGGAGGCAGAGCCTTCAGTTATCAGGCCCCTCTCTGTGGAACGAGTTGCCAGTTTGGGAGGCAGAGCCTTCAGTTATCAGGCCCCTCTCTGTGGTACCAGCTGCCAGTTTGGGAGGCAGAGCCTTCGGTTATCAGGCCCCTCTCTGAGGAACCAGCTGCCAGTTTGGGAGGCAGAGCCTTCAGTTATCAGGCCCCTCATTGAGGAACCAGCTGCCAGTTTGGGAGGCAGGAGCCTTCAGTTATCAGGCCCCTCTCTGTTGAACCAGCTGCCAGTTTGGGAGGCAGAGCCTTCGGTTATCAGGCCCCTCTCTGTGGAACAAGCTGCCAGTTTGGGAGGCAGAGCCTTCAGTTATCAGGCCCCTCTCTGTGGAACCAGCTGCCAGTTTGGGAGGCAGAGCCTTCAGTTATCAGGGCCCTCTCTGTGGAACCAGCTGCCAGTTTGGGAGCCAGAGCCTTCAGTTATCAGGCCCCTCTCTGTGGAACCAGCTGCCAGTTTGGGAGGCAGAGCCTTCGGTTATCAGGCCCCTCTCTGAGGAACCAGCTGCCAGTTTGGGAGGCAGAGCCTTCGGTTATCAGGCCCCTCTCTGTGGAACCAGCTGCCAGTTTGGGAGGCAGAGCCTTCGGTTATCAGGCCCCTCTCTGTGGAACCAGCTGCCAGTTTGGGAGGCAGAGCCTTCGGTTATCAGGCCCCTCTCTGTGCAACCAGCTGCCAGTTTGGGAGGAAGAGCCTTCAGTTATCAGGCCCCTCTCTGTGGAACCAGCTGCCAGTTTGGGAAGCAGAGCCTTCAGTTATCAGGGCCCTCTCTGTGGAACCAGCTGCCAGTTTGGGAGGCAGAGCCTTCAGTTATCAGGCCCCTCTCTGAGGAACGAGCTGCCAGTTTGGGAGGCAGAGCCTTCAGTTATCAGGCCCCTCTCTGTGGAACCAGCTGCCAGTTTGGGAGACAGAGCCTTCAGTTATCAGGCCCCTCTCTGAGGAACCAGCTGCCAGTTTGGGAGGCAGAGCCTTCGGTTATCAGGCCCCTCTCTGTGGAACCAGCTGCCAGTTTGGGAGGCAGAGCTTTCAGTTATCAGGCTCCTCTCTGTGGAACCAGCTGCCAGTTTGGGAGGCAGAGCCTTCAGTTATCAGGCCCCTCTCTGTGGAACCAGCTGCCAGTTTAGGAGGCAGAGCCTTCAGTTATCAGGCCCCTCTCTGTGGAACGAGCTGCCAGTTTGGGAGGCAGAGCCTTCAGTTATCAGGCCCCTCTCTGTGGAACCAGCTGCCAGTTTGGGAGGCAGAGCCTTCGGTTATCAGGCCCCTCTCTGTGGAACCAGCTGCCAGTTTGGGAGGCAGAGCCTTCAGTTATCAGGGCCCTCTCTGTGGAACCAGCTGCCAGTTTGGGAGGCAGAGCCTTCAGTTATCAGGCCCCTCTCTGTGGAACCAGCTGCCAGTTTGGGAGGCAGAGCCTTCAGTTATCAGGCCCCTCTCTGTGGAACCAGCTGCCAGTTTGGGAGGCAGAGCCTTCAGTTATCAGGCCCCTCTCTGAGGAACCAGCTGCCAGTTTGGGAGGCAGAGCCTTCGGTTATCAGGCCCCTCTCTGTGGAACCAGCTGCCAGTTTGGGAGGCAGAGCTTTCAGTTATCAGGCCCCTCTCTGTGGAACCAGCTGCCAGTTTGGGAGGCAGAGCCTTCAGTTATCAGGCCCCTCTCTGTGGAACCAGCTGCCAGTTTAGGAGGCAGAGCCTTCAGTTATCAGGCCCCTCTCTGTGGAACGAGCTGCCAGTTTGGGAGGCAGAGCCTTCAGTTATCAGGCCCCTCTCTGTGGAACCAGCTGCCAGTTTGGGAGGCAGAGCCTTCGGTTATCAGGCCCCTCTCTGTGGAACCAGCTGCCAGTTTGGGAGGCAGAGCCTTCAGTTATCAGGCCCCTCTCTGTGGAACCAGCTGCCAGTTTGGGAGGCAGAGCCTTCAGTTATCAGGCCCCTCTCTGTGGAACCAGCTGCCAGTTTGGGAGGCAGAGCCTTCAGTTATCAGGCCCCTCTCTGAGGAACCAGCTGCCAGTTTGGGAGGCAGAGCCTTCGGTTATCAGGCCCCTCTCTGTGGAACCAGCTGCCAGTTTGGGAGGCAGAGCTTTCAGTTATCAGGCCCCTCTCTGTGGAACCAGCTGCCAGTTTGGGAGGCAGAGCCTTCAGTTATCAGGCCCCTCTCTGTGGAACCAGCTGCCAGTTTAGGAGGCAGAGCCTTCAGTTATCAGGCCCCTCTCTGTGGAACGAGCTGCCAGTTTGGGAGGCAGAGCCTTCAGTTATCAGGCCCCTCTCTGTGGAACCAGCTGCCAGTTTGGGAGGCAGAGCCTTCGGTTATCAGGCCCCTCTCTGAGGAACCAGCTGCCAATTTTGGAGGCAGAGCCTTCAGTTATCAGGCCCCTCTCTGTGGAACCAGCTTCCAGTTTGGGAGTCAGAGCCTTCAGTTATCAGGCCCCTCATTGAGGAACCAGCTGCCAGTTTGGGAGGCAGGAGCCTTCAGTTATCAGGCCCCTCTCTGTTGAACCAGCTGCCAGTTTGGGAGGCAGAGCCTTCGGTTATCAGGCCCCTCTCTGTGGAACAAGCTGCCAGTTTGGGAGGCAGAGCCTTCAGTTATCAGGCCCCTCTCTGAGGAACCAGCTGCCAGTTTGGGAGGCAGAGCCTTCGGTTATCAGGCCCCTCTCTGTGGAACCAGCTGCCAGTTTAGGAGGCAGAGCCTTCAGTTATCAGGCCCCTCTCTGTGGAACGAGTTGCCAGTTTGGGAGGCAGAGCCTTCAGTTATCAGGCCCCTCTCTGTGGAACCAGCTGCCAGTTTGGGAGGCAGAGCCTTCGGTTATCAGGCCCCTCTCTGAGGAACCAGCTGCCAGTTTGGGAGGCAGAGCCTTCAGTTATCAGGCCCCTCATTGAGGAACCAGCTGCCAGTTTGGGAGGCAGGAGCCTTCAGTTATCAGGCCCCTCTCTGTTGAACCAGCTGCCAGTTTGGGAGGCAGAGCCTTCGGTTATCAGGCCCCTCTCTGTGGAACAAGCTGCCAGTTTGGGAGGCAGAGCCTTCAGTTATCAGGCCCCTCTCTGTGGAACCAGCTGCCAGTTTGGGAGGCAGAGCCTTCAGTTATCAGGGCCCTCTCTGTGGAACCAGCTGCCAGTTTGGGAGCCAGAGCCTTCAGTTATCAGGCCCCTCTCTGTGGAACCAGCTGCCAGTTTGGGAGGCAGAGCCTTCGGTTATCAGGCCCCTCTCTGAGGAACCAGCTGCCAGTTTGGGAGGCAGAGCCTTCAGTTATCAGGCCCCTCTCTGTGGAACCAGCTGCCAGTTTGGGAGGCAGAGCCTTCGGTTATCAGGCCCCTCTCTGTGGAACCAGCTGCCAGTTTGGGACGCAGAGCCTTCGGTTATCAGGCCCCTCTCTGTGCAACCAGCTGCCAGTTTGGGAGGAAGAGCCTTCAGTTATCAGGCCCCTCTCTGTGGAACCAGCTGCCAGTTTGGGAAGCAGAGCCTTCAGTTATCAGGGCCCTCTCTGTGGAACCAGCTGCCAGTTTGGGAGGCAGAGCCTTCAGTTATCAGGCCCCTCTCTGAGGAACGAGCTGCCAGTTTGGGAGGCAGAGCCTTCAGTTATCAGGCCCCTCTCTGTGGAACCAGCTGCCAGTTTGGGAGACAGAGCCTTCAGTTATCAGGCCCCTCTCTGAGGAACCAGCTGCCAGTTTGGGAGGCAGAGCCTTCGGTTATCAGGCCCCTCTCTGTGGAACCAGCTGCCAGTTTGGGAGGCAGAGCTTTCAGTTATCAGGCTCCTCTCTGTGGAACCAGCTGCCAGTTTGGGAGGCAGAGCCTTCAGTTATCAGGCCCCTCTCTGTGGAACCAGCTGCCAGTTTAGGAGGCAGAGCCTTCAGTTATCAGGCCCCTCTCTGTGGAACGAGCTGCCAGTTTGGGAGGCAGAGCCTTCAGTTATCAGGCCCCTCTCTGTGGAACCAGCTGCCAGTTTGGGAGGCAGAGCCTTCGGTTATCAGGCCCCTCTCTGAGGAACCAGCTGCCAGTTTGGGAGGCAGAGCCTTCAGTTATCAGGCCCCTCTCTGTGGAACCAGCTGCCAGTTTGGGAGGCAGAGCCTTCGGTCATCAGGCCCCTCTCTGTGGAACCAGCTGCCAGTTTGGGAGGCAGAGCCTTCAGTTATCAGGGCCCTCTCTGTGGAACCAGCTGCCAGTTTGGGAGGCAGAGCCTTCAGTTATCAGGCCCCTCTCTGTGGAACCAGCTGCCAGTTTGGGAGGCAGAGCCTTCAGTTATCAGGCCCCTTATTGAGGAACCAGCTGCCAGTTTGGGAGGCAGAGCCTTCGGTTATCAGGCCCCTCTCTGTGGAACCAGCTGCCAGTTTGGGAGGCAGAGCCTTCGGTTATCAGGCCCCTCTCTGTGGAACCAGCTGTCAGTTTGGGAGGCAGAGCTTTCGGTTATCAGGCCCCTCTCTGTGGAACCAGCTGCCAGTTTAGGAGGCAGAGCCTTCAGTTATCAGGCCCCTCTCTGTGTAACGAGCTGCCAGTTTGGGAGGCAGAGCCTTCAGTTATCAGGCCCCTCTCTGTGGAACCAGCTGCCAGTTTGGGAGGCAGAGCCTTCGGTTATCAGGCCCCTCTCTGAGGAACCAGCTGCCAGTTTGGGAGGCAGAGCCTTCGGTTATCAGGCCCCTCTCTGTGGAACCAGCTGCCAGTTTGGGAGGCAGAGCTTTCAGTTATCAGGCTCCTCTCTGTGGAACCACCTGCCAGTTTGGGAGGCAGAGCCTTCAGTTATCAGGCCCCTCTCTGTGGAACCAGCTGCCAGTTTAGGAGGCAGAGCCTTCAGTTATCAGGCCCCTCTCTGTGGAACGAGCTGCCAGTTTGGGAGGCAGAGCCTTCAGTTATCAGGCCCCTCTCTGTGGAACCAGCTGCCAGTTTGGGAGGCAGAGCCTTCGGTTATCAGGCCCCTCTCTGAGGAACCAGCTGCCAGTTTGGGAGGCAGAGCCTTCAGTTATCAGGCCCCTCATTGAGGAACCAGCTGCCAGTTTGGGAGGCAGGAGCCTTCAGTTATCAGGCCCCTCTCTGTTGAACCAGCTGCCAGTTTGGGAGGCAGAGCCTTCAGTTATCAGGCCCCTCTCTGTGGAACCAGCTGCCAGTTTGGGAGGCAGAGCCTTCAGTTATCAGGGCCCTCTCTGTGGAACCAGCTGCCAGTTTAGGAGGCAGAGCCTTCAGTTATCAGGCCCCTCTCTGTGGAACGAGCTGCCAGTTTGGGAGGCAGAGCCTTCAGTTATCAGGCCCCTCTCTGAGGAACCAGCTGCCAGTTTGGGAGGCAGAGCCTTCGGTTATCAGGCCCCTCTCTGTGGAACCAGCTGCCAGTTTGGGAGGCAGAGCTTTCAGTTATCAGGCCCCTCTCTGTGGAACCAGCTGCCAGTTTGGGAGGCAGAGCCTTCAGTTATCAGGCCCCTCTCTGTGGAACCAGCTGCCAGTTTAGGAGGCAGAGCCTTCAGTTATCAGGCCCCTCTCTGTGGAACGAGCTGCCAGTTTGGGAGGCAGAGCCTTCAGTTATCAGGCCCCTCTCTGTGGAACCAGCTGCCAGTTTGGGAGGCAGAGCCTTCGGTTATCAGGCCCCTCTCTGAGGAACCAGCTGCCAATTTGGGAGGCAGAGCCTTCAGTTATCAGGCCCCTCTCTGTGGAACCAGCTTCCAGTTTGGGAGTCAGAGCCTTCAGTTATCAGGCCCCTCATTGAGGAACCAGCTGCCAGTTTGGGAGGCAGGAGCCATCAGTTATCAGGCCCCTCTCTGTTGAACCAGCTGCCAGTTTGGGAGGCAGAGCCTTCGGTTATCAGGCCCCTCTCTGTGGAACAAGCTGCCAGTTCGGGAGACAGAGCCTTCAGTTATCAGGCCCCTCTCTGTGGAACCAGCTGCCAGTTTGGGAGGCAGAGCCTTCAGTTATCAGGGCCCTCTCTGTGGAACCAGCTGCCAGTTTGGGAGCCAGAGCCTTCAGTTATCAGGCCCCTCTCTGTGGAACCAGCTGCCAGTTTGGGAGGCAGAGCCTTCGGTTATCAGGCCCCTCTCTGAGGAACCAGCTGCCAGTTTGGGAGGCAGAGCCTTCGGTTATCAGGCCCCTCTCTGTGGAACCAGCTGCCAGTTTGGGAGGCAGAGCTTTCAGTTATCAGGCTCCTCTCTGTGGAACCAGCTGCCAGTTTGGGAGGCAGAGCCTTCAGTTATCAGGCCCCTCTCTGTGGAACCAGCTGCCAGTTTAGGAGGCAGAGCCTTCAGTTATCAGGCCCCTCTCTGTGGAACGAGCTGCCAGTTTGGGAGGCAGAGCCTTCAGTTATCAGGCCCCTCTCTGTGGAACCAGCTGCCAGTTTGGGAGGCAGAGCCTTCGGTTATCAGGCCCCTCTCTGAGGAACCAGCTGCCAGTTTGGGAGGCAGAGCCTTCAGTTATCAGGCCCCTCATTGAGGAACCAGCTGCCAGTTTGGGAGGCAGGAGCCTTCAGTTATCAGGCCCCTCTCTGTTGAACCAGCTGCCAGTTTGGGAGGCAGAGCTTTCAGTTATCAGGCCCCTCTCTGTGGAACCAGCTGCCAGTTTGGGAGAAAGAGCCTTCGGTTATCAGGCCCCTCTCTGTGGAACCAGCTGCCAGTTTGGGAGGCAGAGCCTTCAGTTATCAGGGCCCTCTCTGTGGAACCAGCTGCCAGTTTGGGAGGCAGAGCCTTCAGTTATCAGGCCCCTCTCTGTGGAACCAGCTGCCAGTTTGGGAGGCAGAGCCTTCAGTTATCAGGCCCCTTATTGAGGAACCAGCTGCCAGTTTGGGAGGCAGAGCCTTCGGTTATCAGGCCCCTCTCTGTGGAACCAGCTGCCAGTTTGGGAGGCAGAGCCTTCGGTTATCAGGCCCCTCTCTGTGGAACCAGCTGTCAGTTTGGGAGGCAGAGCTTTCGGTTATCAGGCCCCTCTCTGTGGAACCAGCTGCCAGTTTGGGAAGCAGAGCCTTCAGTTATCAGGCCCCTCTCTGTGGAACCAGCTGCCAGTTTGGGAGGCAGAGCCTTCAGTTATCAGGGCCCTCTCTGTGGAACCAGCTGCCAGTTTGGGAGGCAGAGCCTTCGGTTATCAGGCCCCTCTCTGAGGAACCAGCTGCCAGTTTGGGAGGCAGAGCCTTCAGTTATCAGGCCCCTCTCTGTGGAACCAGCTTCCAGTTTGGGAGGCAGAGCCTTCAGTTATCAGGCCCCTCATTGAGGAACCAGCTGCCAGTTTGGGAGGCAGGAGCCTTCAGTTATCAGGCCCCTCTCTGTGGAACCAGCTGCCAGTTTGGGAGGCAGAGCTTTCAGTTATCAGGCTCCTCTCTGTGGAACCAGCTGCCAGTTTAGGAGGCAGAGCCTTCAGTTATCAGGCCCCTCTCTGTGGAACGAGCTGCCAGTTTGGGAGGCAGAGCCTTCAGTTATCAGGCCCCTCTCTGTGGAACCAGCTGCCAGTTTGGGAGGCAGAGCCTTCAGTTATCAGGCCCCTCTCTGTGGAACCAGCTGCCAGTTTGGGAGGCAGAGCCTTCGGTTATCAGGCCCCTCTCTGAGGAACCAGCTGCCAGTTTGGGAGGCAGAGCCTTCAGTTATCAGGCCCCTCTCTGTGGAACCAGCTTCCAGTTTGGTAGTCAGAGCCTTCAGTTATCAGGCCCCTCATTGAGGAACCAGCTGCCAGTTTGGGAGGCAGGAGCCTTCAGTTATCAGGCCCCTCTCTGTGGAACCAGCTGCCAGTTTGGGAGGCAGAGCCTTCGGTTATCAGGCCCCTCTCTGTGGAACCAGCTGCCAGTTTGGGAGGCAGAGCCTTCAGTTATCAGGGCCCTCTCTGTGGAACCAGCTGCCAGTTTGGGAAGCAGAGCCTTCAGTTATCAGGCCCCTCTCTGTGGAACCAGCTGCCAGTTTGGGAGGCAGAGCCTTCAGTTATCAGGCCCCTTATTGAGGAACCAGCTGCCTGTTTGGGAGGCAGAGCTTTCAGTTATCAGGCTCCTCTCTGTGGAACCAGCTGCCAGTTTGGGAGGCAGAGCCTTCAGTTATCAGGCCACTCTCTGTGGAACCAGCTGCCAGTTTAGGAGGCAGAGCCTTCAGTTATCAGGCCCCTCTCTGTGGAACGAGCTGCCAGTTTGGGAGGCAGAGCCTTCAGTTATCAGGCCCCTCTCTGTGGAACCAACTGCCAGTTTGGGAGGCAGAGCCTTCGGTTATCAGGCCCCTCTCTGAGGAACCAGCTGCCAGTTTGGGAAGCAGAGCCTTCAGTTATCAGGGCCCTCTCTGTGGAACCAGCTGCCAGTTTGGGAGGCAGAGCCTTCAGTTATCAGGCCCCTCTCTGAGGAACGAGCTGCCAGTTTGGGAGGCAGAGCCTTCAGTTATCAGGCCCCTCTCTGTGGAACCAGCTGCCAGTTTGGGAGACAGAGCCTTCAGTTATCAGGCCCCTCTCTGAGGAACCAGCTGCCAGTTTGGGAGGCAGAGCCTTCGGTTATCAGGCCCCTCTCTGTGGAACCAGCTGCCAGTTTGGGAGGCAGAGCTTTCAGTTATCAGGCTCCTCTCTGTGGAACCAGCTGCCAGTTTGGGAGGCAGAGCCTTCAGTTATCAGGCCCCTCTCTGTGGAACCAGCTGCCAGTTTAGGAGGCAGAGCCTTCAGTTATCAGGCCCCTCTCTGTGGAACGAGCTGCCAGTTTGGGAGGCAGAGCCTTCAGTTATCAGGCCCCTCTCTGTGGAACCAGCTGCCAGTTTGGGAGGCAGAGCCTTCGGTTATCAGGCCCCTCTCTGAGGAACCAGCTGCCAGTTTGGGAGGCAGAGCCTTCAGTTATCAGGCCCCTCTCTGTGGAACCAGCTGCCAGTTTGGGAGGCAGAGCCTTCGGTCATCAGGCCCCTCTCTGTGGAACCAGCTGCCAGTTTGGGAGGCAGAGCCTTCAGTTATCAGGGCCCTCTCTGTGGAACCAGCTGCCAGTTTGGGAGGCAGAGCCTTCAGTTATCAGGCCCCTCTCTGTGGAACCAGCTGCCAGTTTGGGAGGCAGAGCCTTCAGTTATCAGGCCCCTTATTGAGGAACCAGCTGCCAGTTTGGGAGGCAGAGCCTTCGGTTATCAGGCCCCTCTCTGTGGAACCAGCTGCCAGTTTGGGAGGCAGAGCCTTCGGTTATCAGGCCCCTCTCTGTGGAACCAGCTGTCAGTTTGGGAGGCAGAGCTTTCGGTTATCAGGCCCCTCTCTGTGGAACCAGCTGCCAGTTTAGGAGGCAGAGCCTTCAGTTATCAGGCCCCTCTCTGTGTAACGAGCTGCCAGTTTGGGAGGCAGAGCCTTCAGTTATCAGGCCCCTCTCTGTGGAACCAGCTGCCAGTTTGGGAGGCAGAGCCTTCGGTTATCAGGCCCCTCTCTGAGGAACCAGCTGCCAGTTTGGGAGGCAGAGCCTTCGGTTATCAGGCCCCTCTCTGTGGAACCAGCTGCCAGTTTGGGAGGCAGAGCTTTCAGTTATCAGGCTCCTCTCTGTGGAACCACCTGCCAGTTTGGGAGGCAGAGCCTTCAGTTATCAGGCCCCTCTCTGTGGAACCAGCTGCCAGTTTAGGAGGCAGAGCCTTCAGTTATCAGGCCCCTCTCTGTGGAACGAGCTGCCAGTTTGGGAGGCAGAGCCTTCAGTTATCAGGCCCCTCTCTGTGGAACCAGCTGCCAGTTTGGGAGGCAGAGCCTTCGGTTATCAGGCCCCTCTCTGAGGAACCAGCTGCCAGTTTGGGAGGCAGAGCCTTCAGTTATCAGGCCCCTCATTGAGGAACCAGCTGCCAGTTTGGGAGGCAGGAGCCTTCAGTTATCAGGCCCCTCTCTGTTGAACCAGCTGCCAGTTTGGGAGGCAGAGCCTTCAGTTATCAGGCCCCTCTCTGTGGAACCAGCTGCCAGTTTGGGAGGCAGAGCCTTCAGTTATCAGGGCCCTCTCTGTGGAACCAGCTGCCAGTTTAGGAGGCAGAGCCTTCAGTTATCAGGCCCCTCTCTGTGGAACGAGCTGCCAGTTTGGGAGGCAGAGCCTTCAGTTATCAGGCCCCTCTCTGAGGAACCAGCTGCCAGTTTGGGAGGCAGAGCCTTCGGTTATCAGGCCCCTCTCTGTGGAACCAGCTGCCAGTTTGGGAGGCAGAGCTTTCAGTTATCAGGCCCCTCTCTGTGGAACCAGCTGCCAGTTTGGGAGGCAGAGCCTTCAGTTATCAGGCCCCTCTCTGTGGAACCAGCTGCCAGTTTAGGAGGCAGAGCCTTCAGTTATCAGGCCCCTCTCTGTGGAACGAGCTGCCAGTTTGGGAGGCAGAGCCTTCAGTTATCAGGCCCCTCTCTGTGGAACCAGCTGCCAGTTTGGGAGGCAGAGCCTTCGGTTATCAGGCCCCTCTCTGAGGAACCAGCTGCCAATTTGGGAGGCAGAGCCTTCAGTTATCAGGCCCCTCTCTGTGGAACCAGCTTCCAGTTTGGGAGTCAGAGCCTTCAGTTATCAGGCCCCTCATTGAGGAACCAGCTGCCAGTTTGGGAGGCAGGAGCCATCAGTTATCAGGCCCCTCTCTGTTGAACCAGCTGCCAGTTTGGGAGGCAGAGCCTTCGGTTATCAGGCCCCTCTCTGTGGAACAAGCTGCCAGTTCGGGAGACAGAGCCTTCAGTTATCAGGCCCCTCTCTGTGGAACCAGCTGCCAGTTTGGGAGGCAGAGCCTTCAGTTATCAGGGCCCTCTCTGTGGAACCAGCTGCCAGTTTGGGAGCCAGAGCCTTCAGTTATCAGGCCCCTCTCTGTGGAACCAGCTGCCAGTTTGGGAGGCAGAGCCTTCGGTTATCAGGCCCCTCTCTGAGGAACCAGCTGCCAGTTTGGGAGGCAGAGCCTTCGGTTATCAGGCCCCTCTCTGTGGAACCAGCTGCCAGTTTGGGAGGCAGAGCTTTCAGTTATCAGGCTCCTCTCTGTGGAACCAGCTGCCAGTTTGGGAGGCAGAGCCTTCAGTTATCAGGCCCCTCTCTGTGGAACCAGCTGCCAGTTTAGGAGGCAGAGCCTTCAGTTATCAGGCCCCTCTCTGTGGAACGAGCTGCCAGTTTGGGAGGCAGAGCCTTCAGTTATCAGGCCCCTCTCTGTGGAACCAGCTGCCAGTTTGGGAGGCAGAGCCTTCGGTTATCAGGCCCCTCTCTGAGGAACCAGCTGCCAGTTTGGGAGGCAGAGCCTTCAGTTATCAGGCCCCTCATTGAGGAACCAGCTGCCAGTTTGGGAGGCAGGAGCCTTCAGTTATCAGGCCCCTCTCTGTTGAACCAGCTGCCAGTTTGGGAGGCAGAGCTTTCAGTTATCAGGCCCCTCTCTGTGGAACCAGCTGCCAGTTTGGGAGAAAGAGCCTTCGGTTATCAGGCCCCTCTCTGTGGAACCAGCTGCCAGTTTGGGAGGCAGAGCCTTCAGTTATCAGGGCCCTCTCTGTGGAACCAGCTGCCAGTTTGGGAGGCAGAGCCTTCAGTTATCAGGCCCCTCTCTGTGGAACCAGCTGCCAGTTTGGGAGGCAGAGCCTTCAGTTATCAGGCCCCTTATTGAGGAACCAGCTGCCAGTTTGGGAGGCAGAGCCTTCGGTTATCAGGCCCCTCTCTGTGGAACCAGCTGCCAGTTTGGGAGGCAGAGCCTTCGGTTATCAGGCCCCTCTCTGTGGAACCAGCTGTCAGTTTGGGAGGCAGAGCTTTCGGTTATCAGGCCCCTCTCTGTGGAACCAGCTGCCAGTTTGGGAAGCAGAGCCTTCAGTTATCAGGCCCCTCTCTGTGGAACCAGCTGCCAGTTTGGGAGGCAGAGCCTTCAGTTATCAGGGCCCTCTCTGTGGAACCAGCTGCCAGTTTGGGAGGCAGAGCCTTCGGTTATCAGGCCCCTCTCTGAGGAACCAGCTGCCAGTTTGGGAGGCAGAGCCTTCAGTTATCAGGCCCCTCTCTGTGGAACCAGCTTCCAGTTTGGGAGGCAGAGCCTTCAGTTATCAGGCCCCTCATTGAGGAACCAGCTGCCAGTTTGGGAGGCAGGAGCCTTCAGTTATCAGGCCCCTCTCTGTGGAACCAGCTGCCAGTTTGGGAGGCAGAGCTTTCAGTTATCAGGCTCCTCTCTGTGGAACCAGCTGCCAGTTTAGGAGGCAGAGCCTTCAGTTATCAGGCCCCTCTCTGTGGAACGAGCTGCCAGTTTGGGAGGCAGAGCCTTCAGTTATCAGGCCCCTCTCTGTGGAACCAGCTGCCAGTTTGGGAGGCAGAGCCTTCAGTTATCAGGCCCCTCTCTGTGGAACCAGCTGCCAGTTTGGGAGGCAGAGCCTTCGGTTATCAGGCCCCTCTCTGAGGAACCAGCTGCCAGTTTGGGAGGCAGAGCCTTCAGTTATCAGGCCCCTCTCTGTGGAACCAGCTTCCAGTTTGGTAGTCAGAGCCTTCAGTTATCAGGCCCCTCATTGAGGAACCAGCTGCCAGTTTGGGAGGCAGGAGCCTTCAGTTATCAGGCCCCTCTCTGTGGAACCAGCTGCCAGTTTGGGAGGCAGAGCCTTCGGTTATCAGGCCCCTCTCTGTGGAACCAGCTGCCAGTTTGGGAGGCAGAGCCTTCAGTTATCAGGGCCCTCTCTGTGGAACCAGCTGCCAGTTTGGGAAGCAGAGCCTTCAGTTATCAGGCCCCTCTCTGTGGAACCAGCTGCCAGTTTGGGAGGCAGAGCCTTCAGTTATCAGGCCCCTTATTGAGGAACCAGCTGCCTGTTTGGGAGGCAGAGCTTTCAGTTATCAGGCTCCTCTCTGTGGAACCAGCTGCCAGTTTGGGAGGCAGAGCCTTCAGTTATCAGGCCACTCTCTGTGGAACCAGCTGCCAGTTTAGGAGGCAAAGCCTTCAGTTATCAGGCCCCTCTCTGTGGAACGAGCTGCCAGTTTGGGAGGCAGAGCCTTCAGTTATCAGGCCCCTCTCTGTGGAACCAACTGCCAGTTTGGGAGGCAGAGCCTTCGGTTATCAGGCCCCTCTCTGAGGAACCAGCTGCCAGTTTGGGAGGCAGAGCCTTCAGTTATCAGGCCCCTCTCTGTGGAACCAGCTTCCAGTTTGGGAGTCAGAGCCTTCAGTTATCAGGCCCCTCATTGAGGAACCAGCTGCCAGGTTGGGAGGCAGGAGCGTTCAGTTATCAGGCCCCTCTCTGTGGAACCAGCTGCCAGTTTGGGAGGCAGAGCCTTCAGTTATCAGGGCCCTCTCTGTGGAACCAGCTGCCAGTTTGGGAGGCAGAGCCTTCAGTTATAAGCCCCCTCTCTGTGGAACCAGCTGCCAGTTTGGGAGACAGAGCCTTCAGTTATCAGGCCCCTCTCTGAGGAACCAGCTGCCAGTTTGGGAGGCAGAGCCTTCGGTTATCAGGCCCCTCTCTGTGGAACCAGCTGCCAGTTTAGGAGGCAGAGCCTTCAGTTATCAGGCCCCTCTCTGTGGAACCAGCTGCCAGTTTGGGAGGCAGAGCCTTCGGTTATCAGGCCCCACTCTGAGGAAACAGCTGCCAGTTTGGGAGGCAGAGCCTTCAGTTATCAGGCCCCTCTCTGTGGAACCAGCTTCCAGTTTGGGAGTCAGAGCCTTCAGTTATCAGGCCCCTCATTGAGGAACCAGCTGCCAGTTTGGGAGGCAGGAGCCTTCAGTTATCAGGCCCCTCTCTGTGGAACCAGCTGCCAGTTTGGGAGGCAGAGCCTTCGGTTATCAGGCCCCTCTCTGTGGAACCAGCTGCCAGTTTGGGAGGCAGAGCCTTCAGTTATCAGGCCCCTCTCTGTGGAACCAGCTGCCAGTTTAGGAGGCAGAGCCTTCGGTTATCAGGCCCCTCTCTGTGGAACCAGCTGCCAGTTTGGGAGGCAGAGCTTTCAGTTATCAGGCTCCTCTCTGTGGAACCAGCTGCCAGTTTGGGAGGCAGAGCCTTCAGTTATCAGGCCCCTCTCTGTGGAACGAGCTGCCAGTTTGGGAGGCAGAGCCTTCAGTTATCAGGCCCCTCTCTTTGGAACCAGCTGCCAGTTTGGGAGGCAGAGCCTTCGGTTATCAGGCCCCTCTCTGTGGAACCAGCTGCCAGTTTAGGAGGCAGAGCCTTCAGTTATCAGGCCCCTCTCTGTGGAACCAGCTGCCAGTTTGGGAGGCAGAGCCTTCAGTTATCAGGCCCCTCTCTGTGGAACCAGCTGCCAGTTTGGGAGGCAGAGCCTTTGGTTATCAGGCGCCTCTCTGAGGAACCAGCTGCCAGTTTGGGAGGCAGAGCCTTCAGTTATCAGGCCCCTCTCTGTGGAACCAGCTTCCAGTTTGGGAGTCAGAGCCTTCAGTTATCAGGCCCCTCATTGAGGAACCAGCTGCCAGTTTGGGAGGCAGGAGCGTTCAGTTATCAGGCCCCTCTCTGTGGAACCAGCTGCCAGTTTGGGAGGCAGAGCCTACAGTTATCAGGGCCCTCTCTGTGGAACCAGCTGCCAGTTTGGGAGGCAGAGCCTTCAGTTATAAGGCCCCTCTCTGTGGAACCAGCTGCCAGTTTGGGAGACTGAGCCTTCAGTTATCAGGCCCCTCTCTGAGGAACCAGCTGCCAGTTTGGGAGGCAGAGCCTTCGGTTATCAGGCCCCTCTCTGTGGAACCAGCTGCCAGTTTAGGAGGCAGAGCCTTCAGTTATCAGGCCCCTCTCTGTGGAACCAGCTTCCAGTTTGGGAGTCAGAGCCTTCAGTTATCAGGCCCCTCATTGAGGAACCAGCTGCCAGTTTGGGAGGCAGGAGCCTTCAGTTATCAGGCCCCTCTCTGTGGAACCAGCTGCCAGTTTGGGAGGCAGAGCCTTCGGTTATCAGGCCCCTCTCTGTGGAACCAGCTGCCAGTTTGGGAGGCAGAGCCTTCAGTTATCCGGCCCCTCTCTGTGGAACCAGCTGCCAGTTTGGGAGGCAGAGCCTTCAGTTATCAGGCCCCTCTCTGTGGAACCAGCTGCCAGTTTGGGAGGCAGAGCCTTCAGTTATCAGGCCCCTCTCTGTGGAACCAGCTGCCAGTTTGGGAGGCAGAGCCTTCAGTTATCAGGCCCCTCTCTTTGGAACCAGCTGCCAGTTTGGGAGGCAGAGCCTTCAGTTATCAGGCCCCTCTCTGAGGAACCAGCTGCCAGTTTGGGAGGCAGAGCCTTCGGTTATCAGGCCCCTCTCTGTGGAACCAGCTGCCAGTTTGGGAGGCAGAGCTTTCAGTTATCAGGCCCCTCTCTGTGGAACCAGCTGCCAGTTTGGGAGGCAGAGCCTTCAGTTATCAGGCCCCTCTCTGTGGAACGAGTTGCCAGTTTGGGAGGCAGAGCCTTCAGTTATCAGGCCCCTCTCTGTGGAACCAGCTGCCAGTTTGGGAGGCAGAGCCTTCGGTTATCAGGCCCCTCTCTGAGGAACCAGCTGCCAATTTGGGAGGCAGAGCCTTCAGTTATCAGGCCCCTCTCTGTGGAACCAGCTTCCAGTTTGGGAGTCAGAGCCTTCAGTTATCAGGCCCCTCATTGAGGAACCAGCTGCCAGTTTGGGAGGCAGGAGCCTTCAGTTATCAGGCCCCTCTCTGTTGAACCAGCTGCCAGTTTGGGAGGCAGAGCCTTCGGTTATCAGGCCCCTCTCTGTGGAACAAGCTGCCAGTTTGGGAGGCAGAGCCTTCAGTTATCAGGCCCCTCTCTGTGGAACCAGCTGCCAGTTTGGGAGGCAGAGCCTTCAGTTATCAGGGCCCTCTCTGTGGAACCAGCTGCCAGTTTGGGAGCCAGAGCCTTCAGTTATCAGGCCCCTCTCTGTGGAACCAGCTGCCAGTTTGGGAGGCAGAGCCTTCGGTTATCAGGCCCCTCTCTGAGGAACCAGCTGCCAGTTTGGGAGGCAGAGCCTTCAGTTATCAGGCCCCTCTCTGTGGAACCAGCTGCCAGTTTGGGAGGCAGAGCCTTCGGTTATCAGGCCCCTCTCTGTGGAACCAGCTGCCAGTTTGGGAGGCAGAGCCTTCAGTTATCAGGCCCCTCTCTGAGGAACCAGCTGCCAGTTTGGGAGGCAGAGCCTTCGGTTATCAGGCCCCTCTCTGAGGAACCAGCTGCCAATTTGGGAGGCAGAGCCTTCGGTTATCAGGCCCCTCTCTGTGGAACCAGCTTCCAGTTTGGGAGTCAGAGCCTTCAGTTATCAGGCCCCTCATTGAGGAACCAGCTGCCAGTTTGGGAGGCAGGAGCCTTCAGTTATCAGGCCCCTCTCTGTTGAACCAGCTGCCAGTTTGGGAGGCAGAGCCTTCGGTTATCAGGCCCCTCTCTGTGGAACAAGCTGCCAGTTTGGGAGGCAGAGCCTTCAGTTATCAGGCCCCTCTCTGTGGAACCAGCTGCCAGTTTGGGAGGCAGAGCCTTCAGTTATCAGGGCCCTCTCTGTGGAACCAGCTGCCAGTTTGGGAGCCAGAGCCTTCAGTTATCAGGCCCCTCTCTGTGGAACCAGCTGCCAGTTTGGGAGGCAGAGCCTTCGGTTATCAGGCCCCTCTCTGAGGAACCAGCTGCCAGTTTGGGAGGCAGAGCCTTCGGTTATCAGGCCCCTCTCTGTGGAACCAGCTGCCAGTTTGGGAGGCAGAGCCTTCGGTTATCAGGCCCCTCTCTGTGGAACCAGCTGCCAGTTTGGGAGGCAGAGCCTTCAGTTATCAGGCCCCTCTCTGTGGAACCAGCTGCCAGTTTGGGAGGCAGAGCCTTCAGTTATCAGGGCCCTCTCTGTGGAACCAGCTGCCAGTTTGGGAGGCAGAGCCTTCAGTTATCAGGCCCCTCTCTGTGGAAAAAGCTGCCAGTTTGGGAGACAGAGCCTTCAGTTATCAGGCCCCTCTCTGAGGAACCAGCTGCCAGTTTGGGAGGCAGAGCCTTCGGTTATCAGGCCCCTCTCTGTGGAACCAGCTGCCAGTTTGGGAGGCAGAGCTTTCAGTTATCAGGCTCCTCTCTGTGGAACCAGCTGCCAGTTTGGGAGGCAGAGCCTTCGGTTATCAGGCCCCTCTCTGTGGAACGAGCTGCCAGTTTGGGAGGCAGAGCCTTCAGTTATCAGGCCCCTCTCTGTGGAACCAGCTGCCAGTTTGGGAGGCAGAGCCTTCGGTTATCAGGCCCCTCTCTGAGGAACCAGCTGCCAGTTTGGGAGGCAGAGCCTTCAGTTATCAGGCCCCTCTCTGTGGAACCAGCTTCCAGTTTGGGAGTCAGAGCCTTCAGTTATCAGGCCCCTCATTGAGGAACCAGCTGCCAGTTTGGGAGGCAGGAGCCTTCAGTTATCAGGCCCCTCTCTGTGGAACCAGCTGCCAGTTTGGGAGGCAGAGCCTTCGGTTATCAGGCCCCTCTCTGTGGAACCAGCTGCCAGTTTGGGAGGCAGAGCTTTCAGTTATCAGGCTCCTCTCTGTGGAACCAGCTGACAGTTTAGGAGGCAGAGCCTTCAGTTATGAGGCCCCTCTCTGTGGAACGAGCTGCCAGTTTGGGAGGCAGAGCCTTCAGTTATCAGGCCCCTCTCTGTGGAACCAGCTGCCAGTTTGGGAGGCAGAGCCTTCGGTTATCAGGCCCCTCTCTGAGGAACCAGCTGCCAGTTTGGGAGGCAGAGCCTTCAGTTATCAGGCCCCTCTCTGTGGAACCAGCTTCCAGTTTGGGAGTCAGAGCCTTCAGTTATCAGGCCCCTCATTGACGAACCAGCTGCCAGTTTGGGAGGCAGGAGCCTTCAGTTATCAGGCCCCTCTCTGTGGAACCAGCTGCCAGTTTGGGAGGCAGAGCCTTCGGTTATCAGGCCCCTCTCTGTGGAACAAGCTGCCAGTTTGGGAGGCAGAGCCTTCAGTTATCAGGCCCCTCTCTGTGGAACCAGCTGCCAGTTTGGGAGGCAGAGCCTTCAGTTATCAGGCCCCTCTCTTTGGAACCAGCTGCCAGTTTGGGAGGCAGAGCCTTCAGTTATCAGGCCCCTCTCTGAGGAACCAGCTGCCAGTTTGGGAGGCAGAGCCTTCGGTTATCAGGCCCCTCTCTGTGGAACCAGCTGCCAGTTTGGGAGGCAGAGCTTTCAGTTATCAGGCCCCTCTCTGTGGAACCAGCTGCCAGTTTGGGAGGCAGAGCCTTCAGTTATCAGGCCCCTCTCTGTGGAACGAGTTGCCAGTTTGGGAGGCAGAGCCTTCAGTTATCAGGCCCCTCTCTGTGGAACCAGCTGCCAGTTTGGGAGGCAGAGCCTTCGGTTATCAGGCCCCTCTCTGAGGAACCAGCTGCCAATTTGGGAGGCAGAGCCTTCAGTTATCAGGCCCCTCTCTGTGGAACCAGCTTCCAGTTTGGGAGTCAGAGCCTTCAGTTATCAGGCCCCTCATTGAGGAACCAGCTGCCAGTTTGGGAGGCAGGAGCCTTCAGTTATCAGGCCCCTCTCTGTTGAACCAGCTGCCAGTTTGGGAGGCAGAGCCTTCGGTTATCAGGCCCCTCTCTGTGGAACAAGCTGCCAGTTTGGGAGGCAGAGCCTTCAGTTATCAGGCCCCTCTCTGTGGAACCAGCTGCCAGTTTGGGAGGCAGAGCCTTCAGTTATCAGGGCCCTCTCTGTGGAACCAGCTGCCAGTTTGGGAGCCAGAGCCTTCAGTTATCAGGCCCCTCTCTGTGGAACCAGCTGCCAGTTTGGGAGGCAGAGCCTTCGGTTATCAGGCCCCTCTCTGAGGAACCAGCTGCCAGTTTGGGAGGCAGAGCCTTCAGTTATCAGGCCCCTCTCTGTGGAACCAGCTGCCAGTTTGGGAGGCAGAGCCTTCGGTTATCAGGCCCCTCTCTGTGGAACCAGCTGCCAGTTTGGGAGGCAGAGCCTTCAGTTATCAGGCCCCTCTCTGAGGAACCAGCTGCCAGTTTGGGAGGCAGAGCCTTCGGTTATCAGGCCCCTCTCTGAGGAACCAGCTGCCAATTTGGGAGGCAGAGCCTTCGGTTATCAGGCCCCTCTCTGTGGAACCAGCTTCCAGTTTGGGAGTCAGAGCCTTCAGTTATCAGGCCCCTCATTGAGGAACCAGCTGCCAGTTTGGGAGGCAGGAGCCTTCAGTTATCAGGCCCCTCTCTGTTGAACCAGCTGCCAGTTTGGGAGGCAGAGCCTTCGGTTATCAGGCCCCTCTCTGTGGAACAAGCTGCCAGTTTGGGAGGCAGAGCCTTCAGTTATCAGGCCCCTCTCTGTGGAACCAGCTGCCAGTTTGGGAGGCAGAGCCTTCAGTTATCAGGGCCCTCTCTGTGGAACCAGCTGCCAGTTTGGGAGCCAGAGCCTTCAGTTATCAGGCCCCTCTCTGTGGAACCAGCTGCCAGTTTGGGAGGCAGAGCCTTCGGTTATCAGGCCCCTCTCTGAGGAACCAGCTGCCAGTTTGGGAGGCAGAGCCTTCGGTTATCAGGCCCCTCTCTGTGGAACCAGCTGCCAGTTTGGGAGGCAGAGCCTTCGGTTATCAGGCCCCTCTCTGTGGAACCAGCTGCCAGTTTGGGAGGCAGAGCCTTCAGTTATCAGGCCCCTCTCTGTGGAACCAGCTGCCAGTTTGGGAGGCAGAGCCTTCAGTTATCAGGGCCCTCTCTGTGGAACCAGCTGCCAGTTTGGGAGGCAGAGCCTTCAGTTATCAGGCCCCTCTCTGTGGAAAAAGCTGCCAGTTTGGGAGACAGAGCCTTCAGTTATCAGGCCCCTCTCTGAGGAACCAGCTGCCAGTTTGGGAGGCAGAGCCTTCGGTTATCAGGCCCCTCTCTGTGGAACCAGCTGCCAGTTTGGGAGGCAGAGCTTTCAGTTATCAGGCTCCTCTCTGTGGAACCAGCTGCCAGTTTGGGAGGCAGAGCCTTCAGTTATCAGGCCCCTCTCTGTGGAACGAGCTGCCAGTTTGGGAGGCAGAGCCTTCAGTTATCAGGCCCCTCTCTGTGGAACCAGCTGCCAGTTTGGGAGGCAGAGCCTTCGGTTATCAGGCCCCTCTCTGAGGAACCAGTTGCCAGTTTGGGAGGCAGAGCCTTCAGTTATCAGGCCCCTCTCTGTGGAACCAGCTTCCAGTTTGGGAGTCAGAGCCTTCAGTTATCAGGCCCCTCATTGAGGAACCAGCTGCCAGTTTGGGAGGCAGGAGCCTTCAGTTATCAGGCCCCTCTCTGTGGAACCAGCTGCCAGTTTGGGAGGCAGAGCCTTCGGTTATCAGGCCCCTCTCTGTGGAACCAGCTGCCAGTTTGGGAGGCAGAGCTTTCAGTTATCAGGCTCCTCTCTGTGGAACCAGCTGACAGTTTAGGAGGCAGAGCCTTCAGTTATGAGGCCCCTCTCTGTGGAACGAGCTGCCAGTTTGGGAGGCAGAGCCTTCAGTTATCAGGCCCCTCTCTGTGGAACCAGCTGCCAGTTTGGGAGGCAGAGCCTTCGGTTATCAGGCCCCTCTCTGAGGAACCAGCTGCCAGTTTGGGAGGCAGAGCCTTCAGTTATCAGGCCCCTCTCTGTGGAACCAGCTTCCAGTTTGGGAGTCAGAGCCTTCAGTTATCAGGCCCCTCATTGACGAACCAGCTGCCAGTTTGGGAGGCAGGAGCCTTCAGTTATCAGGCCCCTCTCTGTGGAACCAGCTGCCAGTTTGGGAGGCAGAGCCTTCGGTTATCAGGCCCCTCTCTGTGGAACAAGCTGCCAGTTTGGGAGGCAGAGCCTTCAGTTATCAGGCCCCTCTCTGTGGAACCAGCTGCCAGTTTGGGAGGCAGAGCCTTCAGTTATCAGGCCCCTCTCTTTGGAACCAGCTGCCAGTTTGGGAGGCAGAGCCTTCAGTTATCAGGCCCCTCTCTGAGGAACCAGCTGCCAGTTTGGGAGGCAGAGCCTTCGGTTATCAGGCCCCTCTCTGTGGAACCAGCTGCCAGTTTGGGAGGCAGAGCTTTCAGTTATCAGGCCCCTCTCTGTGGAACCAGCTGCCAGTTTGGGAGGCAGAGCCTTCAGTTATCAGGCCCCTCTCTGTGGAACGAGTTGCCAGTTTGGGAGGCAGAGCCTTCAGTTATCAGGCCCCTCTCTGTGGAACCAGCTGCCAGTTTGGGAGGCAGAGCCTTCGGTTATCAGGCCCCTCTCTGAGGAACCAGCTGCCAATTTGGGAGGCAGAGCCTTCAGTTATCAGGCCCCTCTCTGTGGAACCAGCTTCCAGTTTGGGAGTCAGAGCCTTCAGTTATCAGGCCCCTCATTGAGGAACCAGCTGCCAGTTTGGGAGGCAGGAGCCTTCAGTTATCAGGCCCCTCTCTTTTGAACCAGCTGCCAGTTTGGGAGGCAGAGCCTTCGGTTATCAGGCCCCTCTCTGTGGAACAAGCTGCCAGTTTGGGAGGCAGAGCCTTCAGTTATCAGGCCCCTCTCTGTGGAACCAGCTGCCAGTTTGGGAGGCAGAGCCTTCAGTTATCAGGCCCCTCTCTGTGGAACCAGCTGCCAGTTTGGGAGGCAGAGCCTTCAGTTATCAGGGCCCTCTCTGTGGAACCAGCTGCCAGTTTGGGAGCCAGAGCCTTCAGTTATCAGGCCCCTCTCTGTGGAACCAGCTGCCAGTTTGGGAGGCAGAGCCTTCGGTTATCAGGCCCCTCTCTGAGGAACCAGCTGCCAGTTTGGGAGGCAGAGCCTTCAGTTATCAGGCCCCTCTCTGTGGAACCAGCTGCCAGTTTGGGAGGCAGAGCCTTCGGTTATCAGGCCCCTCTCTGTGGAACCAGCTGCCAGTTTGGGAGGCAGAGCCTTCAGTTATCAGGCCCCTCTCTGAGGAACCAGCTGCCAGTTTGGGAGGCAGAGCCTTCGGTTATCAGGCCCCTCTCTGAGGAACCAGCTGCCAATTTGGGAGGCAGAGCCTTCGGTTATCAGGCCCCTCTCTGTGGAACCAGCTTCCAGTTTGGGAGTCAGAGCCTTCAGTTATCAGGCCCCTCATTGAGGAACCAGCTGCCAGTTTGGGAGGCAGGAGCCTTCAGTTATCAGGCCCCTCTCTGTTGAACCAGCTGCCAGTTTGGGAGGCAGAGCCTTCGGTTATCAGGCCCCTCTCTGTGGAACAAGCTGCCAGTTTGGGAGGCAGAGCCTTCAGTTATCAGGCCCCTCTCTGTGGAACCAGCTGCCAGTTTGGGAGGCAGAGCCTTCAGTTATCAGGGCCCTCTCTGTGGAACCAGCTGCCAGTTTGGGAGCCAGAGCCTTCAGTTATCAGGCCCCTCTCTGTGGAACCAGCTGCCAGTTTGGGAGGCAGAGCCTTCGGTTATCAGGCCCCTCTCTGAGGAACCAGCTGCCAGTTTGGGAGGCAGAGCCTTCGGTTATCAGGCCCCTCTCTGTGGAACCAGCTGCCAGTTTGGGAGGCAGAGCCTTCGGTTATCAGGCCCCTCTCTGTGGAACCAGCTGCCAGTTTGGGAGGCAGAGCCTTCAGTTATCAGGCCCCTCTCTGTGGAACCAGCTGCCAGTTTGGGAGGCAGAGCCTTCAGTTATCAGGGCCCTCTCTGTGGAACCAGCTGCCAGTTTGGGAGGCAGAGCCTTCAGTTATCAGGCCCCTCTCTGTGGAAAAAGCTGCCAGTTTGGGAGACAGAGCCTTCAGTTATCAGGCCCCTCTCTGAGGAACCAGCTGCCAGTTTGGGAGGCAGAGCCTTCGGTTATCAGGCCCCTCTCTGTGGAACCAGCTGCCAGTTTGGGAGGCAGAGCTTTCAGTTATCAGGCTCCTCTCTGTGGAACCAGCTGCCAGTTTGGGAGGCAGAGCCTTCAGTTATCAGGCCCCTCTCTGTGGAACGAGCTGCCAGTTTGGGAGGCAGAGCCTTCAGTTATCAGGCCCCTCTCTGTGGAACCAGCTGCCAGTTTGGGAGGCAGAGCCTTCGGTTATCAGGCCCCTCTCTGAGGAACCAGCTGCCAGTTTGGGAGGCAGAGCCTTCAGTTATCAGGCCCCTCTCTGTGGAACCAGCTTCCAGTTTGGGAGTCAGAGCCTTCAGTTATCAGGCCCCTCATTGAGGAACCAGCTGCCAGTTTGGGAGGCAGGAGCCTTCAGTTATCAGGCCCCTCTCTGTGGAACCAGCTGCCAGTTTGGGAGGCAGAGCCTTCGGTTATCAGGCCCCTCTCTGTGGAACCAGCTGCCAGTTTGGGAGGCAGAGCTTTCAGTTATCAGGCTCCTCTCTGTGGAACCAGCTGACAGTTTAGGAGGCAGAGCCTTCAGTTATGAGGCCCCTCTCTGTGGAACCAGCTTCCAGTTTGGGAGTCAGAGCCTTCAGTTATCAGGCCCCTCATTGACGAACCAGCTGCCAGTTTGGGAGGCAGGAGCCTTCAGTTATCAGGCCCCTCTCTGTGGAACCAGCTGCCAGTTTGGGAGGCAGAGCCTTCGGTTATCAGGCCCCTCTCTGTGGAACAAGCTGCCAGTTTGGGAGGCAGAGCCTTCAGTTATCAGGGCCCTCTCTGTGGAACCAGCTGCCAGTTTGGGAGGCAGAGCCTTCAGTTATCAGGCCCCTCTCTGTGGAACCAGCTGCCAGTTTGGGAGGCAGAGCCTTCAGTTATCAGGCCCCTTATTGAGGAACCAGCTGCCTGTTTGGGAGGCAGAGCTTTCAGTTATCAGGCTCCTCTCTGTGGAACCAGCTGCCAGTTTGGGAGGCAGAGCCTTCAGTTATCAGGCCACTCTCTGTGGAACCAGCTGCCAGTTTAGGAGGCAGAGCCTTCAGTTATCAGGCCCCTCTCTGTGGAACGAGCTGCCAGTTTGGGAGGCAGAGCCTTCAGTTATCAGGACCCTCTCTGTGGAACCAGCTGCCAGTTTGGGAGGCAGAGCCTTCGGTTATCAGGCCCCTCTCTGTGGAACCAGCTGCCAGTTTGGGAGGCAGAGCCTTCAGTTATCAGGCCCCTCTCTGTGGAACCAGCTGCCAGTTTGGGAGGCAGAGCCTTCGGTTATCAGGCCCCTCTCTGAGGAACCAGCTGCCAGTTTGGGAGGCAGAGCCTTCAGTTATCAGGCCCCTCTCTGTGGAACCAGCTTCCAGTTTGGGAGTCAGAGCCTTCAGTTATCAAGCCCCTCTGTGTGGAACCAGCTGCCAGTTTGGGAGGCAGAGCCTTCAGTTATCAGGCCCCTCTCTGTGGAACCAGCTGCCAGTTTGGGAGGCAGAGCCTTCGGTTATCAGGCCCCTCTCTGTGGAACCAGCTGCCAGTTTGGGAGGCAGAGCCTTCAGTTATCAGGCCCCTCTCTGTGGAACCAGCTGCCAGTTTGGGAGGCAGAGCCTTCAGTTATCAGGCCCCTCTCTGTGGAACCAGCTGCCAGTTTGGGAGGCAGAGCCTTCAGTTATCAGGCCCCTCTCTTTGGAACCAGCTGCCAGTTTGGGAGGCAGAGCCTTCAGTTATCAGGCCCCTCTCTGAGGAACCAGCTGCCAGTTTGGGAGGCAGAGCCTTCGGTTATCAGGCCCCTCTCTGTGGAACCAGCTGCCAGTTTGGGAGGCAGAGCTTTCAGTTATCAGGCCCCTCTCTGTGGAACCAGCAACCAGTTTGGGAGGCAGAGCCTTCAGTTATCAGGCCCCTCTCTGTGGAACGAGTTGCCAGTTTGGGAAGCAGAGCCTTCAGTTATCAGGCCCCTCTCTGTGGAACCAGCTGCCAGTTTGGGAGACAGAGCCTTCGGTTATCAGGCCCCTCTCTGAGGAACCAGCTGCCAATTTGGGAGGCAGAGCCTTCAGTTATCAGGCCCCTCTCTGTGGAACCAGCTTCCAGTTTGGGAGTCAGAGCCTTCAGTTATCAGGCCCCTCATTGAGGAACCAGCTGCCAGTTTGGGAGGCAGGAGCCTTCAGTTATCAGGCCCCTCTCTGTTGAACCAGCTGCCAGTTTGGGAGGCAGAGCCTTCGGTTATCAGGCCCCTCTCTGTGGAACAAGCTGCCAGTTTGGGAGGCAGAGCCTTCAGTTATCAGGCCCCTCTCCGTGGAACCAGCTGCCAGTTTGGGAAGCAGAGCCTTCAGTTATCAGGGCCCTCTCTGTGGAACCAGCTGCCAGTTTGGGAGCCAGAGCCTTCAGTTATCAGGCCCCTCTCTGTGGAACCAGCTGCCAGTTTGGGAGACAGAGCCTTCAGTTATCAGGCCCCTCTCTGAGGAACCAGCTGCCAGTTTGGGAGGCAGAGCCTTCGGTTATCAGGCCCCTCTCTGTGGAACCAGCTGCCAGTTTGGGAGGCAGAGCTTTCAGTTATCAGGCTCCTCTCTGTGAAACCAGCTGCCAGTTTGGGAGGCAGAGCCTTCAGTTATCAGGCCCCTCTCTGTGGAACCAGCTGCCAGTTTAGGAGGCAGAGCCTTCAGTTATCAGGCCCCTCTCTGTGGAACGAGATGCCAGTTTGGGAGGCAGAGCCTTCAGTTATCAGGCCCCTCTCTGTGGAACCAGCTGCCAGTTTGGGAGGCAGAGCCTTCGGTTATCAGGCCCCTCTCTGAGGAACCAGCTGCCAGTTTTGGAGGCAGAGCCTTCAGTTATCAGGCCCCTCTCTGTGGAACCAGCTTCCAGTTTGGGAGTCAGAGCCTTCAGTTATCAGGCCCCTCATTGAGGAACCAGCTGCCAGTTTGGGAGGCAGGAGCCTTCAGTTATCAGGCCCCTCTCTGTGGAACCAGCTGCCAGTTTGGGAGGCAGAGCCTTCGGTTATCAGGCCCCTCTCTGTGGAACCAGCTGCCAGTTTGGGAGGCAGAGCCTTCAGTTATCAGGCCCCTCTCTGTGGAACCAGCTGCCAGTTTGGGAGGCAGAGCCTTCAGTTATCAGGGCCCTCTCTGTGGAACCAGCTGCCAGTTTGGGAGGCAGAGCCTTCAGTTATCAGGCCCCTCTCTGTGGAAAAAGCTGCCAGTTTGGGAGACAGAGCCTTCAGTTATCAGGCCCCTCTCTGAGGAACCAGCTGCCAGTTTGGGAGGCAGAGCCTTCGGTTATCAGGCCCCTCTCTGTGGAACCAGCTGCCAGTTTGGGAGGCAGAGCTTTCAGTTATCAGGCTCCTCTCTGTGGAACCAGCTGCCAGTTTGGGAGGCAGAGCCTTCAGTTATCAGGCCCCTCTCTGTGGAACGAGCTGCCAGTTTGGGAGGCAGAGCCTTCAGTTATCAGGCCCCTCTCTGTGGAACCAGCTGCCAGTTTGGGAGGCAGAGCCTTCGGTTATCAGGCCCCTCTCTGAGGAACCAGCTGCCAGTTTGGGAGGCAGAGCCTTCAGTTATCAGGCCCCTCTCTGTGGAACCAGCTTCCAGTTTGGGAGTCAGAGCCTTCAGTTATCAGGCCCCTCATTGAGGAACCAGCTGCCAGTTTGGGAGGCAGGAGCCTTCAGTTATCAGGCCCCTCTCTGTGGAACCAGCTGCCAGTTTGGGAGGCAGAGCCTTCGGTTATCAGGCCCCTCTCTGTGGAACCAGCTGCCAGTTTGGGAGGCAGAGCTTTCAGTTATCAGGCTCCTCTCTGTGGAACCAGCTGACAGTTTAGGAGGCAGAGCCTTCAGTTATGAGGCCCCTCTCTGTGGAACCAGCTTCCAGTTTGGGAGTCAGAGCCTTCAGTTATCAGGCCCCTCATTGACGAACCAGCTGCCAGTTTGGGAGGCAGGAGCCTTCAGTTATCAGGCCCCTCTCTGTGGAACCAGCTGCCAGTTTGGGAGGCAGAGCCTTCGGTTATCAGGCCCCTCTCTGTGGAACAAGCTGCCAGTTTGGGAGGCAGAGCCTTCAGTTATCAGGGCCCTCTCTGTGGAACCAGCTGCCAGTTTGGGAGGCAGAGCCTTCAGTTATCAGGCCCCTCTCTGTGGAACCAGCTGCCAGTTTGGGAGGCAGAGCCTTCAGTTATCAGGCCCCTTATTGAGGAACCAGCTGCCTGTTTGGGAGGCAGAGCTTTCAGTTATCAGGCTCCTCTCTGTGGAACCAGCTGCCAGTTTGGGAGGCAGAGCCTTCAGTTATCAGGCCACTCTCTGTGGAACCAGCTGCCAGTTTAGGAGGCAGAGCCTTCAGTTATCAGGCCCCTCTCTGTGGAACGAGCTGCCAGTTTGGGAGGCAGAGCCTTCAGTTATCAGGACCCTCTCTGTGGAACCAGCTGCCAGTTTGGGAGGCAGAGCCTTCGGTTATCAGGCCCCTCTCTGTGGAACCAGCTGCCAGTTTGGGAGGCAGAGCCTTCAGTTATCAGGCCCCTCTCTGTGGAACCAGCTGCCAGTTTGGGAGGCAGAGCCTTCGGTTATCAGGCCCCTCTCTGAGGAACCAGCTGCCAGTTTGGGAGGCAGAGCCTTCAGTTATCAGGCCCCTCTCTGTGGAACCAGCTTCCAGTTTGGGAGTCAGAGCCTTCAGTTATCAAGCCCCTCTGTGTGGAACCAGCTGCCAGTTTGGGAGGCAGAGCCTTCAGTTATCAGGCCCCTCTCTGTGGAACCAGCTGCCAGTTTGGGAGGCAGAGCCTTCGGTTATCAGGCCCCTCTCTGTGGAACCAGCTGCCAGTTTGGGAGGCAGAGCCTTCAGTTATCAGGCCCCTCTCTGTGGAACCAGCTGCCAGTTTGGGAGGCAGAGCCTTCAGTTATCAGGCCCCTCTCTGTGGAACCAGCTGCCAGTTTGGGAGGCAGAGCCTTCAGTTATCAGGCCCCTCTCTTTGGAACCAGCTGCCAGTTTGGGAGGCAGAGCCTTCAGTTATCAGGCCCCTCTCTGAGGAACCAGCTGCCAGTTTGGGAGGCAGAGCCTTCGGTTATCAGGCCCCTCTCTGTGGAACCAGCTGCCAGTTTGGGAGGCAGAGCTTTCAGTTATCAGGCCCCTCTCTGTGGAACCAGCAACCAGTTTGGGAGGCAGAGCCTTCAGTTATCAGGCCCCTCTCTGTGGAACGAGTTGCCAGTTTGGGAAGCAGAGCCTTCAGTTATCAGGCCCCTCTCTGTGGAACCAGCTGCCAGTTTGGGAGACAGAGCCTTCGGTTATCAGGCCCCTCTCTGAGGAACCAGCTGCCAATTTGGGAGGCAGAGCCTTCAGTTATCAGGCCCCTCTCTGTGGAACCAGCTTCCAGTTTGGGAGTCAGAGCCTTCAGTTATCAGGCCCCTCATTGAGGAACCAGCTGCCAGTTTGGGAGGCAGGAGCCTTCAGTTATCAGGCCCCTCTCTGTTGAACCAGCTGCCAGTTTGGGAGGCAGAGCCTTCGGTTATCAGGCCCCTCTCTGTGGAACAAGCTGCCAGTTTGGGAGGCAGAGCCTTCAGTTATCAGGCCCCTCTCCGTGGAACCAGCTGCCAGTTTGGGAAGCAGAGCCTTCAGTTATCAGGGCCCTCTCTGTGGAACCAGCTGCCAGTTTGGGAGCCAGAGCCTTCAGTTATCAGGCCCCTCTCTGTGGAACCAGCTGCCAGTTTGGGAGACAGAGCCTTCAGTTATCAGGCCCCTCTCTGAGGAACCAGCTGCCAGTTTGGGAGGCAGAGCCTTCGGTTATCAGGCCCCTCTCTGTGGAACCAGCTGCCAGTTTGGGAGGCAGAGCTTTCAGTTATCAGGCTCCTCTCTGTGAAACCAGCTGCCAGTTTGGGAGGCAGAGCCTTCAGTTATCAGGCCCCTCTCTGTGGAACCAGCTGCCAGTTTAGGAGGCAGAGCCTTCAGTTATCAGGCCCCTCTCTGTGGAACGAGATGCCAGTTTGGGAGGCAGAGCCTTCAGTTATCAGGCCCCTCTCTGTGGAACCAGCTGCCAGTTTGGGAGGCAGAGCCTTCGGTTATCAGGCCCCTCTCTGAGGAACCAGCTGCCAGTTTTGGAGGCAGAGCCTTCAGTTATCAGGCCCCTCTCTGTGGAACCAGCTTCCAGTTTGGGAGTCAGAGCCTTCAGTTATCAGGCCCCTCATTGAGGAACCAGCTGCCAGTTTGGGAGGCAGGAGCCTTCAGTTATCAGGCCCCTCTCTGTGGAACCAGCTGCCAGTTTGGGAGGCAGAGCCTTCGGTTATCAGGCCCTTCTCTGTGGAACCAGCTGCCAGTTTGGGAGGCAGAGCCTTCAGTTATCAGGCCCCTCTCTGAGGAACCAGCTGCCAGTTTGGGAGGCAGAGCCTTCAGTTATCAGGCCCCTCATTGAGGAACCAGCTGCCAGTTTGGGAGGCAGGAGCCTTCAGTTATCAGGCCCCTCTCTGTGGAACCAGCTGCCAGTTTGGGAGAAAGAGCCTTCAGTTATCAGGCCCCTCTCTGAGGAACCAGCTGCCAGTTTGGGAGGCAGAGCCTTCGGTTATCAGGCCCCTCTCTGTGGAACCAGCTGCCAGTTTGGGAGGCAGAGCTTTCAGTTATCAGGCTCCTCTCTGTGAAACCAGCTGCCAGTTTGGGAGGCAGAGCCTTCAGTTATCAGGCCCCTCTCTGTGGAACCAGCTGCCAGTTTAGGAGGCAGAGCCTTCAGTTATCAGGCCCCTCTCTGTGGAACGAGATGCCAGTTTGGGAGGCAGAGCCTTCAGTTATCAGGCCCCTCTCTGTGGAACCAGCTGCCAGTTTGGGAGGCAGAGCCTTCGGTTATCAGGCCCCTCTCTGAGGAACCAGCTGCCAGTTTGGGAGGCAGAGCCTTCAGTTATCAGGCCCCTCTCTGTGGAACCAGCTTCCAGTTTGGGAGTCAGAGCCTTCAGTTATCAGGCCCCTCATTGAGGAACCAGCTGCCAGTTTGGGAGGCAGGAGCCTTCAGTTATCAGGCCCCTCTCTGTGGAACCAGCTGCCAGTTTGGGAGGCAGAGCCTTCGGTTATCAGGCCCCTCTCTGTGGAACCAGCTGCCAGTTTGGGAGGCAGAGCCTTCAGTTATCAGGCCCCTCTCTGAGGAACCAGCTGCCAGTTTGGGAGGCAGAGCCTTCAGTTATCAGGCCCCTCATTGAGGAACCAGCTGCCAGTTTGGGAGGCAGGAGCCTTCAGTTATCAGGCCCCTCTCTGTGGAACCAGCTGCCAGTTTGGGAGAAAGAGCCTTCGGTTATCAGGCCCCTCTCTGTGGAACCAGCTGCCAGTTTGGGAGGCAGAGCCTTCAGTTATCAGGCCCCTCTCTGTGGAACCAGCTGCCAGTTTGGGAGGCAGAGCCTTCAGTTATCAGGCCCCTCTCTGTGGAACCAGCTGCCAGTTTGGGAGGCAGAGCCTTCAGTTATCAGGCCCCTCTCTGTGGAACCAGCTGCCAGTTTGGGAGGCAGAGCCTTCAGTTATCAGGCCCCTCTCTGAGGAACCAGCTGCCAGTTTGGGAGGCAGAGCCTTCAGTTATCAGGCCCCTCTCTGAGGAACCAGCTGCCAGTTTGGAAGGCAGAGCCTTCAGTTATCAGGCCTCTCTCTGTGGAACCAGCTTTCAGTTTGGGAGGCAGAGCCTTCGGTTATCAGGCCCCTCTCTGTGGAACCAGCTGCCAGTTTGGGAGGCAGAGCCTTCGGTTATCAGGCCCCTCTCTGTGGAACCAGCTGTTAGTTTGGGAGGCAGAGCTTTCAGTTATCAGGCCCCTCTCTGTGGAACCAGCTGCCAGTTTGGGAGGCAGAGCCTTCAGTTATCAGGCCCCTCTCTGTGGAACCAGCTGCCAGTATAGGAGGCAGAGCCTTCAGTTATCAGGCCCCTCTCTGAGGAACGAGCTGCCAGTTTGGGAGGCAGAGCCTTTAGTTATCAGGCCCCTCCCTGTGGAACCAGCTGCCAGTTTGGGAGGCAGAGCCTTCAGTTATCAGGCCCCTCTCTGTGGAACCAGCTTCCAGTTTGGGAGGCAGAGCCTTCAGTTATCAGGCCCCTCTCTGTGGAACCAGCTGCCAGTTTGGGAGGCAGAGCCTTCAGTTATCAGGCCCCTTATTGAGGAACCAGCTGCCAGTTTGGGAGGCAGAGCCTTCGGTTATCAGGCCCCTCTCTGTGGAACCAGCTGCCAGTTTGGGAGGCAGAGCCTTCGGTTATCAGGCCCCTCTCTGTGGAACCAGCTGTCAGTTTGGGAGGCAGAGCTTTCGGTTATCAGGCCCCTCTCTGTGGAACCAGCTGCCAGTTTAGGAGGCAGAGCCTTCAGTTATCAGGCCCCTCTCTGTGTAACGAGCTGCCAGTTTGGGAGGCAGAGCCTTCAGTTATCAGGCCCCTCTCTGTGGAACCAGCTGCCAGTTTGGGAGGCAGAGCCTTCGGTTATCAGGCCCCTCTCTGAGGAACCAGCTGCCAGTTTGGGAGGCAGAGCCTTCGGTTATCAGGCCCCTCTCTGTGGAACCAGCTGCCAGTTTGGGAGGCAGAGCTTTCAGTTATCAGGCTCCTCTCTGTGGAACCAGTTGCCAGTTTGGGAGGCAGAGCCTTCAGTTATCAGGCCCCTCTCTGTGGAACCAGCTGCCAGTTTAGGAGGCAGAGCCTTCAGTTATCAGGCCCCTCTCTGTGGAACGAGCTGCCAGTTTGGGAGGCAGAGCCTTCAGTTATCAGGCCCCTCTCTGTGGAACCAGCTGCCAGTTTGGGAGGCAGAGCCTTCGGTTATCAGGCCCCTCTCTGAGGAACCAGCTGCCAGTTTGGGAGGCAGAGCCTTCAGTTATCAGGCCCCTCATTGAGGAACCAGCTGCCAGTTTGGGAGGCAGGAGCCTTCAGTTATCAGGCCCCTCTCTGTTGAACCAGCTGCCAGTTTGGGAGGCAGAGCCTTCGGTTATCAGGCCCCTCTCTGTGGAACAAGCTGCCAGTTTGGGAGGCAGAGCCTTCAGTTATCAGGCCCCTCTCTGTGGAACCAGCTGCCAGTTTGGGAGGCAGAGCCTTCAGTTATCGGGGCCCTCTCTGTGGAACCAGCTGCCAGTTTGGGAGCCAGAGCCTTCAGTTATCAGGCCCCTCTCTGTGGAACCAGCTGCCAGTTTGGGAGGCAGAGCCTTCAGTTATCAGGCCCCTCTCTGTGGAACCAGCTGCCAGTTTAGGAGGCAGAGCCTTCAGTTATCAGGCCCCTCTCTGTGGAACGAGCTGCCAGTTTGGGAGGCAGAGCCTTCAGTTATCAGGCCCCTCTCTGTGGAACCAGCTGCCAGTTTGGGAGGCAGAGCCTTCGGTTATCAGGCCCCTCTCTGTGGAACCAGCTGCCAGTTTGGGAGGCAGAGCCTTCGGTTATCAGGCCCCTCTCTGTGGAACCAGCTGCCAGTTTGGGAGGCAGAGCCTTCAGTTATCAGGGCCCTCTCTGTGGAACCAGCTGCCAGTTTGGGAGGCAGAGCCTTCAGTTATCAGGCCCCTCTCTGTGGAACCAGCTGCCAGTTTGGGAGGCAGAGCCTTCAGTTATCAGGCCCCTCTCTGTGGAACCAGCTGCCAGTTTGGGAGGCAGAGCCTTCAGTTATCAGGCCCCTCTCTGAGGAACCAGCTGCCAGTTTGGGAGGCAGAGCTTTCAGTTATCAGGCCCCTCTCTGTGGAACCAGCTGCCAGTTTGGGAGGCAGAGCCTTCAGTTATCAGGCCCCTCTCTGTGGAACCAGCTGCCAGTTTAGGAGGCAGAGCCTTCAGTTATCAGGCCCCTCTCTGTGGAACGAGCTGCCAGTTTGGGAGGCAGAGCCTTCAGTTATCAGGCCCCTCTCTGTGGAACCAGCTGCCAGTTTGGGAGGCAGAGCCTTCGGTTATCAGGCCCCTCTCTGAGGAACCAGCTGCCAATTTGGGAGGCAGAGCCTTCAGTTATCAGGCCCCTCTCTGTGGAACCAGCTTCCAGTTTGGGAGTCAGAGCCTTCAGTTATCAGGCCCCTCATTGAGGAACCAGCTGCCAGTTTGGGAGGCAGGAGCCTTCAGTTATCAGGCCCCTCTCTGTTGAACCAGCTGCCAGTTTGGGAGGCAGAGCCTTCGGTTATCAGGCCCCTCTCTGTGGAACAAGCTGCCAGTTTGGGAGGCAGAGCCTTCAGTTATCAGGCCCCTCTCTGTGGAACCAGCTGCCAGTTTGGGAGGCAGAGCCTTCAGTTATCAGGGCCCTCTCTGTGGAACCAGCTGCCAGTTTGGGAGCCAGAGCCTTCAGTTATCAGGCCCCTCTCTGTGGAACCAGCTGCCAGTTTGGGAGGCAGAGCCTTCGGTTATCAGGCCCCTCTCTGAGGAACCAGCTGCCAGTTTGGGAGGCAGAGCCTTCGGTTATCAGGCCCCTCTCTGTGGAACCAGCTGCCAGTTTGGGAGGCAGAGCCTTCGGTTATCAGGCCCCTCTCTGTGGAACCAGCTGCCAGTTTGGGAGGCATAGCCTTCAGTTATCAGGCCCCTCTCTGTGGAACCAGCTGCCAGTTTGGGAGGCAGAGCCTTCAGTTATCAGGGCCCTCTCTGTGGAACCAGCTGCCAGTTTGGGAGGCAGAGCCTTCAGTTATCAGGCCCCTCTCTGTGGAACCAGCTGCCAGTTTGGGAGACAGAGCCTTCAGTTATCAGGCCCCTCTCTGAGGAACCAGCTGCCAGTTTGGGAGGCAGAGCCTTCGGTTATCAGGCCCCTCTCTGTGGAACCAGCTGCCAGTTTGGGAGGCAGAGCTTTCAGTTATCAGGCTCCTCTCTGTGGAACCAGCTGCCAGTTTGGGAGGCAGAGCCTTCAGTTATCAGGCCCCTCTCTGTGGAACCAGCTGCCAGTTTAGGAGGCAGAGCCTTCAGTTATCAGGCCCCTCTCTGTGGAACGAGCTGCCAGTTTGGGAGGCAGAGCCTTCAGTTATCAGGCCCCTCTCTGTGGAACCAGCTGCCAGTTTGGGAGGCAGAGCCTTCGGTTATCAGGCCCCTCTCTGAGGAACCAGCTGCCAGTTTGGGAGGCAGAGCCTTCAGTTATCAGGCCCCTCATTGAGGAACCAGCTGCCAGTTTGGGAGGCAGGAGCCTTCAGTTATCAGGCCCCTCTCTGTTGAACCAGCTGCCAGTTTGGGAGGCAGAGCCTTCGGTTATCAGGCCCCTCTCTGTGGAACCAGCTGCCAGTTTGGGAGGCAGAGCCTTCAGTTATCAGGGCCCTCTCTGTGGAACCAGCTGCCAGTTTGGGAGCCAGAGCCTTCAATTATCAGGCCCCTCTCTGTGGAACCAGCTGCCAGTTTGGGAGGCAGAGCTTTCAGTTATCAGGCTCCTCTCTGTGGAACCAGCTGCCAGTTTGGGAGGCAGAGCCTTCAGTTATCAGGCCCCTCTCTGTGGAACCAGCTGCCAGTTTAGGAGGCAGAGCCTTCAGTTATCAGGCCCCTCTCTGTGGAACGAGCTGCCAGTTTGGGAGGCAGAGCCTTCAGTTATCAGGCCCCTCTCTGTGGAACCAGCTGCCAGTTTGGGAGGCAGAGCCTTCGGTTATCAGGCCCCTCTCTGAGGAACCAGCTGCCAGTTTGGGAGGCAGAGCCTTCAGTTATCAGGCCCCTCTCTGTGGAACCAGCTGCCAGTTTGGGAGGCAGAGCCTTCGGTTATCAGGCCCCTCTCTGTGGAACCAGCTGCCAGTTTGGGAGGCAGAGCCTTCGGTTATCAGGGCCCTCTCTGTGGAACCAGCTGCCAGTTTGGGAGGCAGAGCCTTCAGTTATCAGGCCCCTCTCTGTGGAACCAGCTGCCAGTTTGGGAGGCAGAGCCTTCAGTTATCAGGCCCCTTATTGAGGAACCAGCTGCCAGTTTGGGAGGCAGAGCCTTCGGTTATCAGGCCCCTCTCTGTGGAACCAGCTGCCAGTTTGGGAGGCAGAGCCTTCGGTTATCAGGCCCCTCTCTGTGGAACCAGCTGTCAGTTTGGGAGGCAGAGCTTTCGGTTATCAGGCCCCTCTCTGTGGAACCAGCCGCCAGTTTAGGAGGCAGAGCCTTCAGTTATCAGGCCCCTCTCTGTGGAACGAGCTGCCAGTTTGGGAGGCAGAGCCTTCAGTTATCAGGCCCCTCTCTGTGGAACCAGCTGCCAGTTTGGGAGGCAGAGCCTTCGGTTATCAGGCCCCTCTCTGAGGAACCAGCTGCCAGTTTGGGAGGCAGAGCCTTCGGTTATCAGGCCCCTCTCTGTGGAACCAGCTGCCAGTTTGGGAGGCAGAGCTTTCAGTTATCAGGCTCCTCTCTGTGGAACCAGCTGCCAGTTTGGGAGGCAGAGCCTTCAGTTATCAGGCCCCTCTCTGTGGAACCAGCTGCCAGTTTAGGAGGCAGAGCCTTCAGTTATCAGGCCCCTCTCTGTGGAACGAGCTGCCAGTTTGGGAGGCAGAGCCTTCAGTTATCAGGCCCCTCTCTGTGGAACCAGCTGCCAGTTTGGGAGGCAGAGCCTTCGGTTATCAGGCCCCTCTCTGAGGAACCAGCTGCCAGTTTGGGAGGCAGAGCCTTCAGTTATCAGGCCCCTCATTGAGGAACCAGCTGCCAGTTTAGGAGGCAGGAGCCTTCAGTTATCAGGCCCCTCTCTGTTGAACCAGCTGCCAGTTTGGGAGGCAGAGCCTTCGGTTATCAGGCCCCTCTCTGTGGAACAAGCTGCCAGTTTGGGAGGCAGAGCCTTCAGTTATCAGGCCCCTCTCTGTGGAACCAGCTGCCAGTTTGGGAGGCAGAGCCTTCAGTTATCAGGGCCCTCTCTGTGGAACCAGCTGCCAGTTTGGGAGCCAGAGCCTTCAGTTATCAGGCCCCTCTCTGTGGAACCAGCTGCCAGTTTGGGAGGCAGAGCCTTCGGTTATCAGGCCCCTCTCTGAGGAACCAGCTGCCAGTTTGGGAGGCAGAGCCTTCGGTTATCAGGCCCCTCTCTGTGGAACCAGCTGCCAGTTTGGGAGGCAGAGCCTTCGGTTATCAGGCCCCTCTCTGTGGAACCAGCTGCCAGTTTGGGAGGCAGAGCCTTCAGTTATCAGGCCCCTCTCTGTGGAACCAGCTGCCAGTTTGGGAGGCAGAGCCTTCAGTTATCAGGGCCCTCTCTGTGGAACCAGCTGCCAGTTTGGGAGGCAGAGCCTTCAGTTATCAGGCCCCTCTCTGCGGAACCAGCTGCCAGTTTGGGAGACAGAGCCATCAGTTATCAGGCCCCTCTCTGAGGAACCAGCTGCCAGTTTGGGAGGCAGAGCCTTCGGTTATCAGGCCCCTCTCTGAGGAACCAGCTGCCAGTTTGGGAGGCAGAGCCTTCGGTTATCAGGCCCCTCTCTGTGGAACCAGCTGCCAGTTTGGGAGGCAGAGCCTTCGGTTATCAGGCCCCTCTCTGTGGAACCAGCTGCCAGTTTGGGAGGCAGAGCCTTCAGTTATCAGGCCCCTCTCTGTGGAACCAGCTGCCAGTTTGGGAGGCAGAGCCTTCAGTTATCAGGGCCCTCTCTGTGGAACCAGCTGCCAGTTTGGGAGGCAGAGCGTTCAGTTATCAGGCCCCTCTCTGTGGAACCAGCTGCCAGTTTGGGAGACAGAGCCTTCAGTTATCAGGCCCCTCTCTGAGGAACCAGCTGCCAGTTTGGGAGGCAGAGCCTTCGGTTATCAGGCCCCTCTCTGTGGAACCAGCTGCCAGTTTGGGAGGCAGAGCTTTCAGTTATCAGGCTCCTCTCTGTGGAACCAGCTGCCAGTTTGGGAGGCAGAGCCTTCAGTTATCAGGCCCCTCTCTGTGGAACCAGCTGCCAGTTTGGGAGGCAGAGCCTTCAGTTATCAGGCCCCTTATTGAGGAACCAGCTGCCAGTTTGGGAGGCAGAGCCTTCGGTTATCAGGCCCCTCTCTGTGGAACCAGCTGTTAGTTTGGGAGGCAGAGCCTTCGGTTATCAGGCCCCTCTCTGTGGAACCAGCTGTCAGTTTGGGAGGCAGAGCTTTCGGTTATCAGGCCCCTCTCTGTGGAACCAGCTGCCAGTTTAGGAGGCAGAGCCTTCAGTTATCAGGCCCCTCTCTTTGGAACGAGCTGCCAGTTTGGGAGGCAGAGCCTTCAGTTATCAGGCCCCTCTCTGTGGAACCAGCTGCCAGTTTGGGAGGCAGAGCCTTCGGTTATCAGGCCCCTCTCTGAGGAACCAGCTGCCAGTTTGGGAGGCAGAGCCTTCAGTTATCAGGCCCCTCTCTGTGGAACCAGCTGCCAGTTTGGGAGGCAGAGCCTTCGGTTATCAGGCCCCTCTCTGTGGAACCAGCTGCCAGTTTGGGAGGCAGAGCCTTCAGTTATCAGGGCCCTCTCTGTGGAACCAGCTGCCAGTTTGGGAGGCAGAGCCTTCAGTTATCAGGCCCCTCTCTGTGGAACCAGCTGCCAGTTTGGGAGGCAGAGCCTTCAGTTATCAGGCCCCTTATTGAGGAACCAGCTGCCAGTTTGGGAGGCAGAGCCTTCGGTTATCAGGCCCCTCTCTGTGGAACCAGCTGCCAGTTTGGGAGGCAGAGCCTTCGGTTATCAGGCCCCTCTCTGTGGAACCAGCTGTCAGTTTGGGAGGCAGAGCTTTCGGTTATCAGGCCCCTCTCTGTGGAACCAGCTGCCAGTTTGGGAGGCAGAGCCTTCGGTTATCAGGCCCCTCTCTGTGGAACCAGCTGCCAGTTTGGGAGGCAGAGCCTTCGGTTATCAGGCCCCTCTCTGAGGAACCAGCTGCCAGTTTGGGAGGCAGAGCCTTCAGTTATCAGGCCCCTCTCTGTGGAACCAGCTGCCAGTTTGGGAGGCAGAGCCTTCGGTTATCAGGCCCCTCTCTGTGGAACCAGCTGCCAGTTTGGGAGGCAGAGCCTTCAGTTATCAGGGCCCTCTCTGCGGAACCAGCTGCCAGTTTGGGAGGCAGAGCCTTCAGTTATCAGGCCCCTCTCTGTGGAACCAGCTGCCAGTTTGGGAGGCAGAGCCTTCAGTTATCAGGCCCCTTATTGAGGAACCAGCTGCCAGTTTGGGAGGCAGAGCCTTCGGTTATCAGGCCCCTCTCTGTGGAACCAGCTGTTAGTTTGGGAGGCAGAGCCTTCGGTTATCAGGCCCCTCTCTGTGGAACCAGCTGTCAGTTTGGGAGGCAGAGCTTTCGGTTATCAGGCCCCTCTCTGTGGAACCAGCTGCCAGTTTAGGAGGCAGAGCCTTCAGTTATCAGGCCCCTCTCTGTGGAACGAGCTGCCAGTTTGGGAGGCAGAGCCTTCAGTTATCAGACCCCTCTCTGTGGAACCAGCTGCCAGTTTGGGAGGCAGAGCCTTCGGTTATCAGGCCCCTCTCTGAGGAACCAGCTGCCAGTTTGGGAGGCAGAGCCTTCAGTTATAAGGCCCCTCTCTGTGGAACCAGCTGCCAGTTTGGGAGGCAGAGCCTTCGGTTATCAGGCCCCTCTCTGTGGAACCAGCTGCCAGTTTGGGAGGCAGAGCCTTCAGTTATCAGGGCCCTCTCTGTGGAACCAGCTGCCAGTTTGGGAGGCAGAGCCTTCAGTTATCAGGCCCCTCTCTGTGGAACCAGCTGCCAGTTTGGGAGGCAGAGCCTTCAGTTATCAGGCCCCTTATTGAGGAACCAGCTGCCAGTTTGGGAGGCAGAGCCTTCGGTTATCAGGCCCCTCTCTGTGGAACCAGCTGCCAGTTTGGGAGGCAGAGCCTTGGGTTATCAGGCCCCTCTCTGTGGAACCAGCTGTCAGTTTGGGAGGCAGAGCTTTCGGTTATCAGGCCCCTCTCTGTGGAACCAGCTGCCAGTTTGGGAAGCAGAGCCTTCAGTTATCAGGCCCCTCTCTGTGGAACCAGCTGCCAGTTTGGGAGGCAGAGCCTTCAGTTATCAGGGCCCTCTCTGTGGAACCAGCTGCCAGTTTGGGAGGCAGAGCCTTCAGTTATCAGGCCCCTCTCTGTGGAAAAAGCTGCCAGTTTGGGAGACAGAGCCTTCAGTTATCAGGCCCCTCTCTGAGGAACCAGCTGCCAGTTTGGGAGGCAGAGCCTTCGGTTATCAGGCCCCTCTCTGTGGAACCAGCTGCCAGTTTGGGAGGCAGAGCTTTCAGTTATCAGGCTCCTCTCTGTGGAACCAGCTGCCAGTTTGGGAGGCAGAGCCTTCAGTTATCAGGCCCCTCTCTGTGGAACGAGCTGCCAGTTTGGGAGGCAGAGCCTTCAGTTATCAGGCCCCTCTCTGTGGAACCAGCTGCCAGTTTGGGAGGCAGAGCCTTCGGTTATCAGGCCCCTCTCTGAGGAACCAGCTGCCAGTTTGGGAGGCAGAGCCTTCAGTTATCAGGCCCCTCTCTGTGGAACCAGCTTCCAGTTTGGGAGGCAGAGCCTTCTGTTATCAGGCCCCTCATTGAGGAACCAGCTGCCAGTTTGGGAGGCAGGAACCTTCAGTTATCAGGCCCCTCTCTGTGGAACCAGCTGCCAGTTTGGGAGGCAGAGCTTTCAGTTATCAGGCTCCTCTCTGTGGAACCAGCTGCCAGTTTAGGAGGCAAAGCCTTCAGTTATCAGGCCCCTCTCTGTGGAACGAGCTGCCAGTTTGGGAGGCAGAGCCTTCAGTTATCAGGCCCCTCTCTGTGGAACCAGCTGCCAGTTTGGGAGGCAGAGCCTTCAGTTATCAGGCCCCTCTCTGTGGAACCAGCTGCCAGTTTGGGAGGCAGAGCCTTCGGTTATCAGGCCCCTCTCTGAGGAACCAGCTGCCAGTTTGGGAGGCAGAGCCTTCAGTTATCAGGCCCCTCTCTGTGGAACCAGCTTCCAGTTTGGGAGTCAGAGCCTTCAGTTATCAGGCCCCTCATTGAGGAACCAGCTGCCAGTTTGGGAGGCAGGAGCCTTCAGTTATCAGGCCCCTCTCTGTGGAACCAGCTGCCAGTTTGGGAGGCAGAGCCTTCGGTTATCAGGCCCCTCTCTGTGGAACCAGCTGCCAGTTTGGGAGGCAGAGCCTTCAGTTATCAGGGCCCTCTCTGTGGAACCAGCTGCCAGTTTGGGAGGCAGAGCCTTCAGTTATCAGGCCCCTCTCTGTGGAACCAGCTGCCAGTTTGGGAGGCAGAGCCTTCAGTTATCAGGCCCCTTATTGAGGAACCAGCTGCCTGTTTGGGAGGCAGAGCTTTCAGTTATCAGGCTCCTCTCTGTGGAACCAGCTGCCAGTTTGGGAGGCAGAGCCTTCAGTTATCAGGCCACTCTCTGTGGAACCAGCTGCCAGTTTAGGAGGCAGAGCCTTCAGTTATCAGGCCCCTCTCTGTGGAACGAGCTGCCAGTTTGGGAGGCAGAGCCTTCAGTTATCAGGCCCCTCTCTGTGGAACCAGCTGCCAGTTTGGGAGGCAGAGCCTTCGGTTATCAGGCCCCTCTCTGAGGAACCAGCTGCCAGTTGGGGAGGCAGAGCCTTCAGTTATCAGGCCCCTCTCTGTGGAACCAGCTTCCAGTTTGGGAGTCAGAGCCTTCAGTTATCAGGCCCCTCATTGAGGAACCAGCTGCCAGTTTGGGAGGCAGGAGCGTTCAGTTATCAGGCCCCTCTCTGTGGAACCAGCTGCCAGTTTGGGAGGCAGAGCCTTCAGTTATCAGGGCCCTCTCTGTGGAACCAGCTGCCAATTTGGGAGGCAGAGCCTTCAGTTATAAGCCCCCTCTCTGTGGAACCAGCTGCCAGTTTGGGAGACAGAGCCTTCAGTTATCAGGCCCCTCTCTGAGGAACCAGCTGCCAGTTTGGGAGGCAGAGCCTTCGGTTATCAGGCCCCTCTCTGTGGAACCAGCTGCCAGTTTAGGAGGCAGAGCCTTCAGTTATCAGGCCCCTCTCTGTGGAACCAGCTGCCAGTTTGGGAGGCAGAGCCTTCAGTTATCAGGCCCCTCTCTGTGGAACCAGCTGCCAGTTTGGGAGACAGAGCCTTCAGTTATCAGGCCCCTCTCTGAGGAACCAGCTGCCAGTTTGGGAGGCAGAGCCTTCGGTTATCAGGCCCCTCTCTGTGGAACCAGCTGCCAGTTTGGGAGGCAGAGCTTTCAGTTATCAGGCTCCTCTCTGTGGAACCAGCTGCCAGTTTGGGAGGCAGAGCCTTCAGTTATCAGGCCCCTCTCTGTGGAACCAGCTGCCAGTTTGGGAGGCAGAGCCTTCAGTTATCAGGCCCCTTATTGAGGAACCAGCTGCCAGTTTGGGAGGCAGAGCCTTCGGTTATCAGGCCCCTCTCTGTGGAACCAGCTGTTAGTTTGGGAGGCAGAGCCTTCGGTTATCAGGCCCCTCTCTGTGGAACCAGCTGTCAGTTTGGGAGGCAGAGCTTTCGGTTATCAGGCCCCTCTCTGTGGAACCAGCTGCCAGTTTAGGAGGCAGAGCCTTCAGTTATCAGGCCCCTCTCTTTGGAACGAGCTGCCAGTTTGGGAGGCAGAGCCTTCAGTTATCAGGCCCCTCTCTGTGGAACCAGCTGCCAGTTTGGGAGGCAGAGCCTTCGGTTATCAGGCCCCTCTCTGAGGAACCAGCTGCCAGTTTGGGAGGCAGAGCCTTCAGTTATCAGGCCCCTCTCTGTGGAACCAGCTGCCAGTTTGGGAGGCAGAGCCTTCGGTTATCAGGCCCCTCTCTGTGGAACCAGCTGCCAGTTTGGGAGGCAGAGCCTTCAGTTATCAGGGCCCTCTCTGTGGAACCAGCTGCCAGTTTGGGAGGCAGAGCCTTCAGTTATCAGGCCCCTCTCTGTGGAACCAGCTGCCAGTTTGGGAGGCAGAGCCTTCAGTTATCAGGCCCCTTATTGAGGAACCAGCTGCCAGTTTGGGAGGCAGAGCCTTCGGTTATCAGGCCCCTCTCTGTGGAACCAGCTGCCAGTTTGGGAGGCAGAGCCTTCGGTTATCAGGCCCCTCTCTGTGGAACCAGCTGTCAGTTTGGGAGGCAGAGCTTTCGGTTATCAGGCCCCTCTCTGTGGAACCAGCTGCCAGTTTGGGAGGCAGAGCCTTCGGTTATCAGGCCCCTCTCTGTGGAACCAGCTGCCAGTTTGGGAGGCAGAGCCTTCGGTTATCAGGCCCCTCTCTGAGGAACCAGCTGCCAGTTTGGGAGGCAGAGCCTTCAGTTATCAGGCCCCTCTCTGTGGAACCAGCTGCCAGTTTGGGAGGCAGAGCCTTCGGTTATCAGGCCCCTCTCTGTGGAACCAGCTGCCAGTTTGGGAGGCAGAGCCTTCAGTTATCAGGGCCCTCTCTGCGGAACCAGCTGCCAGTTTGGGAGGCAGAGCCTTCAGTTATCAGGCCCCTCTCTGTGGAACCAGCTGCCAGTTTGGGAGGCAGAGCCTTCAGTTATCAGGCCCCTTATTGAGGAACCAGCTGCCAGTTTGGGAGGCAGAGCCTTCGGTTATCAGGCCCCTCTCTGTGGAACCAGCTGTTAGTTTGGGAGGCAGAGCCTTCGGTTATCAGGCCCCTCTCTGTGGAACCAGCTGTCAGTTTGGGAGGCAGAGCTTTCGGTTATCAGGCCCCTCTCTGTGGAACCAGCTGCCAGTTTAGGAGGCAGAGCCTTCAGTTATCAGGCCCCTCTCTGTGGAACGAGCTGCCAGTTTGGGAGGCAGAGCCTTCAGTTATCAGACCCCTCTCTGTGGAACCAGCTGCCAGTTTGGGAGGCAGAGCCTTCGGTTATCAGGCCCCTCTCTGAGGAACCAGCTGCCAGTTTGGGAGGCAGAGCCTTCAGTTATAAGGCCCCTCTCTGTGGAACCAGCTGCCAGTTTGGGAGGCAGAGCCTTCGGTTATCAGGCCCCTCTCTGTGGAACCAGCTGCCAGTTTGGGAGGCAGAGCCTTCAGTTATCAGGGCCCTCTCTGTGGAACCAGCTGCCAGTTTGGGAGGCAGAGCCTTCAGTTATCAGGCCCCTCTCTGTGGAACCAGCTGCCAGTTTGGGAGGCAGAGCCTTCAGTTATCAGGCCCCTTATTGAGGAACCAGCTGCCAGTTTGGGAGGCAGAGCCTTCGGTTATCAGGCCCCTCTCTGTGGAACCAGCTGCCAGTTTGGGAGGCAGAGCCTTGGGTTATCAGGCCCCTCTCTGTGGAACCAGCTGTCAGTTTGGGAGGCAGAGCTTTCGGTTATCAGGCCCCTCTCTGTGGAACCAGCTGCCAGTTTGGGAAGCAGAGCCTTCAGTTATCAGGCCCCTCTCTGTGGAACCAGCTGCCAGTTTGGGAGGCAGAGCCTTCAGTTATCAGGGCCCTCTCTGTGGAACCAGCTGCCAGTTTGGGAGGCAGAGCCTTCAGTTATCAGGCCCCTCTCTGTGGAAAAAGCTGCCAGTTTGGGAGACAGAGCCTTCAGTTATCAGGCCCCTCTCTGAGGAACCAGCTGCCAGTTTGGGAGGCAGAGCCTTCGGTTATCAGGCCCCTCTCTGTGGAACCAGCTGCCAGTTTGGGAGGCAGAGCTTTCAGTTATCAGGCTCCTCTCTGTGGAACCAGCTGCCAGTTTGGGAGGCAGAGCCTTCAGTTATCAGGCCCCTCTCTGTGGAACGAGCTGCCAGTTTGGGAGGCAGAGCCTTCAGTTATCAGGCCCCTCTCTGTGGAACCAGCTGCCAGTTTGGGAGGCAGAGCCTTCGGTTATCAGGCCCCTCTCTGAGGAACCAGCTGCCAGTTTGGGAGGCAGAGCCTTCAGTTATCAGGCCCCTCTCTGTGGAACCAGCTTCCAGTTTGGGAGGCAGAGCCTTCTGTTATCAGGCCCCTCATTGAGGAACCAGCTGCCAGTTTGGGAGGCAGGAACCTTCAGTTATCAGGCCCCTCTCTGTGGAACCAGCTGCCAGTTTGGGAGGCAGAGCTTTCAGTTATCAGGCTCCTCTCTGTGGAACCAGCTGCCAGTTTAGGAGGCAAAGCCTTCAGTTATCAGGCCCCTCTCTGTGGAACGAGCTGCCAGTTTGGGAGGCAGAGCCTTCAGTTATCAGGCCCCTCTCTGTGGAACCAGCTGCCAGTTTGGGAGGCAGAGCCTTCAGTTATCAGGCCCCTCTCTGTGGAACCAGCTGCCAGTTTGGGAGGCAGAGCCTTCGGTTATCAGGCCCCTCTCTGAGGAACCAGCTGCCAGTTTGGGAGGCAGAGCCTTCAGTTATCAGGCCCCTCTCTGTGGAACCAGCTTCCAGTTTGGGAGTCAGAGCCTTCAGTTATCAGGCCCCTCATTGAGGAACCAGCTGCCAGTTTGGGAGGCAGGAGCCTTCAGTTATCAGGCCCCTCTCTGTGGAACCAGCTGCCAGTTTGGGAGGCAGAGCCTTCGGTTATCAGGCCCCTCTCTGTGGAACCAGCTGCCAGTTTGGGAGGCAGAGCCTTCAGTTATCAGGGCCCTCTCTGTGGAACCAGCTGCCAGTTTGGGAGGCAGAGCCTTCAGTTATCAGGCCCCTCTCTGTGGAACCAGCTGCCAGTTTGGGAGGCAGAGCCTTCAGTTATCAGGCCCCTTATTGAGGAACCAGCTGCCTGTTTGGGAGGCAGAGCTTTCAGTTATCAGGCTCCTCTCTGTGGAACCAGCTGCCAGTTTGGGAGGCAGAGCCTTCAGTTATCAGGCCACTCTCTGTGGAACCAGCTGCCAGTTTAGGAGGCAGAGCCTTCAGTTATCAGGCCCCTCTCTGTGGAACGAGCTGCCAGTTTGGGAGGCAGAGCCTTCAGTTATCAGGCCCCTCTCTGTGGAACCAGCTGCCAGTTTGGGAGGCAGAGCCTTCGGTTATCAGGCCCCTCTCTGAGGAACCAGCTGCCAGTTGGGGAGGCAGAGCCTTCAGTTATCAGGCCCCTCTCTGTGGAACCAGCTTCCAGTTTGGGAGTCAGAGCCTTCAGTTATCAGGCCCCTCATTGAGGAACCAGCTGCCAGTTTGGGAGGCAGGAGCGTTCAGTTATCAGGCCCCTCTCTGTGGAACCAGCTGCCAGTTTGGGAGGCAGAGCCTTCAGTTATCAGGGCCCTCTCTGTGGAACCAGCTGCCAATTTGGGAGGCAGAGCCTTCAGTTATAAGCCCCCTCTCTGTGGAACCAGCTGCCAGTTTGGGAGACAGAGCCTTCAGTTATCAGGCCCCTCTCTGAGGAACCAGCTGCCAGTTTGGGAGGCAGAGCCTTCGGTTATCAGGCCCCTCTCTGTGGAACCAGCTGCCAGTTTAGGAGGCAGAGCCTTCAGTTATCAGGCCCCTCTCTGTGGAACCAGCTGCCAGTTTGGGAGGCAGAGCCTTCAGTTATCAGGCCCCTCTCTGTGGAACCAGCTGCCAGTTTGGGAGGCAGAGCCTTCGGTTATCAGGCCCCACTCTGAGGAAACAGCTGCCAGTTTGGGAGGCAGAGCCTTCAGTTATCAGGCCCCTCTCTGTGGAACCAGCTGCCAGTTTGGGAGGCAGAGCCTTCGGTTATCAGGCCCCTCTCTGTGGAACCAGCTGCCAGTTTGGGAGGCAGAGCCTTCGGTTATCAGGCCCCTCTCTGTGGAACCAGCTGCCAGTTTGGGAGGCAGAGCCTTCAGTTATCAGGCCCCTCTCTGTGGAACCAGCTGCCAGTTTGGGAGGCAGAGCCTTCAGTTATCAGGGCCCTCTCTGTGGAACCAGCTGCCAGTTTGGGAGGCAGAGCGTTCAGTTATCAGGCCCCTCTCTGTGGAACCAGCTGCCAGTTTGGGAGACAGAGCCTTCAGTTATCAGGCCCCTCTCTGAGGAACCAGCTGCCAGTTTGGGAGGCAGAGCCTTCGGTTATCAGGCCCCTCTCTGTGGAACCAGCTGCCAGTTTGGGAGGCAGAGCTTTCAGTTATCAGGCTCCTCTCTGTGGAACCAGCTGCCAGTTTGGGAGGCAGAGCCTTCAGTTATCAGGCCCCTCTCTGTGGAACCAGCTGCCAGTTTGGGAGGCAGAGCCTTCAGTTATCAGGCCCCTTATTGAGGAACCAGCTGCCAGTTTGGGAGGCAGAGCCTTCGGTTATCAGGCCCCTCTCTGTGGAACCAGCTGTTAGTTTGGGAGGCAGAGCCTTCGGTTATCAGGCCCCTCTCTGTGGAACCAGCTGTCAGTTTGGGAGGCAGAGCTTTCGGTTATCAGGCCCCTCTCTGTGGAACCAGCTGCCAGTTTAGGAGGCAGAGCCTTCAGTTATCAGGCCCCTCTCTTTGGAACGAGCTGCCAGTTTGGGAGGCAGAGCCTTCAGTTATCAGGCCCCTCTCTGTGGAACCAGCTGCCAGTTTGGGAGGCAGAGCCTTCAGTTATCAGGGCCCTCTCTGTGGAACCAGCTGCCAGTTTGGGAGGCAGAGCCTTCAGTTATCAGGCCCCTCTCTGTGGAACCAGCTGCCAGTTTGGGAGGCAGAGCCTTCAGTTATCAGGCCCCTTATTGAGGAACCAGCTGCCAGTTTGGGAGGCAGAGCCTTCGGTTATCAGGCCCCTCTCTGTGGAACCAGCTTCCAGTTTGGGAGGCAGAGCCTTCTGTTATCAGGCCCCTCATTGAGGAACCAGCTGCCAGTTTGGGAGGCAGGAACCTTCAGTTATCAGGCCCCTCTCTGTGGAACCAGCTGCCAGTTTGGGAGGCAGAGCTTTCAGTTATCAGGCTCCTCTCTGTGGAACCAGCTGCCAGTTTAGGAGGCAAAGCCTTCAGTTATCAGGCCCCTCTCTGTGGAACGAGCTGCCAGTTTGGGAGGCAGAGCCTTCAGTTATCAGGCCCCTCTCTGTGGAACCAGCTGCCAGTTTGGGAGGCAGAGCCTTCAGTTATCAGGCCCCTCTCTGTGGAACCAGCTGCCAGTTTGGGAGGCAGAGCCTTCGGTTATCAGGCCCCTCTCTGAGGAACCAGCTGCCAGTTTGGGAGGCAGAGCCTTCAGTTATCAGGCCCCTCTCTGTGGAACCAGCTTCCAGTTTGGGAGTCAGAGCCTTCAGTTATCAGGCCCCTTATTGAGGAACCAGCTGCCAGTTTGGGAGGCAGGAGCCTTCAGTTATCAGGCCCCTCTCTGTGGAACCAGCTGCCAGTTTGGGAGGCAGAGCCTTCGGTTATCAGGCCCCTCTCTGTGGAACCAGCTGCCAGTTTGGGAGGCAGAGCCTTCAGTTATCAGGGCCCTCTCTGTGGAACCAGCTGCCAGTTTGGGAGGCAGAGCCTTCAGTTATCAGGCCCCTCTCTGTGGAACCAGCTGCCAGTTTGGGAGGCAGAGCCTTCAGTTATCAGGCCCCTTATTGAGGAACCAGCTGCCTGTTTGGGAGGCAGAGCTTTCAGTTATCAGGCTCCTCTCTGTGGAACCAGCTGCCAGTTTGGGAGGCAGAGCCTTCAGTTATCAGGCCACTCTCTGTGGAACCAGCTGCCAGTTTAGGAGGCAGAGCCTTCAGTTATCAGGCCCCTCTCTGTGGAACGAGCTGCCAGTTTGGGAGGCAGAGCCTTCAGTTATCAGGCCCCTCTCTGTGGAACCAGCTGCCAGTTTGGGAGGCAGAGCCTTCGGTTATCAGGCCCCTCTCTGAGGAACCAGCTGCCAGTTGGGGAGGCAGAGCCTTCAGTTATCAGGCCCCTCTCTGTGGAACCAGCTTCCAGTTTGGGAGTCAGAGCCTTCAGTTATCAGGCCCCTCATTGAGGAACCAGCTGCCAGTTTGGGAGGCAGGAGCGTTCAGTTATCAGGCCCCTCTCTGTGGAACCAGCTGCCAGTTTGGGAGGCAGAGCCTTCAGTTATCAGGGCCCTCTCTGTGGAACCAGCTGCCAATTTGGGAGGCAGAGCCTTCAGTTATAAGCCCCCTCTCTGTGGAACCAGCTGCCAGTTTGGGAGACAGAGCCTTCAGTTATCAGGCCCCTCTCTGAGGAACCAGCTGCCAGTTTGGGAGGCAGAGCCTTCGGTTATCAGGCCCCTCTCTGTGGAACCAGCTGCCAGTTTAGGAGGCAGAGCCTTCAGTTATCAGGCCCCTCTCTGTGGAACCAGCTGCCAGTTTGGGAGGCAGAGCCTTCAGTTATCAGGCCCCTCTCTGTGGAACCAGCTGCCAGTTTGGGAGGCAGAGCCTTCGGTTATCAGGCCCCACTCTGAGGAAACAGCTGCCAGTTTGGGAGGCAGAGCCTTCAGTTATCAGGCCCCTCTCTGTGGAACCAGCTGCCAGTTTGGGAGGCAGAGCCTTCGGTTATCAGGCCCCTCTCCGTGGAACCAGCTGCCAGTTTGGGAGGCAGAGCCTTCGGTTATCAGGCCCCTCTCTGTGGAACCAGCTGCCAGTTTGGGAGGCAGAGCCTTCAGTTATCAGGCCCCTCTCTGTGGAACCAGCTGCCAGTTTGGGAGGCAGAGCCTTCAGTTATCAGGGCCCTCTCTGTGGAACCAGCTGCCAGTTTGGGAGGCAGAGCGTTCAGTTATCAGGCCCCTCTCTGTGGAACCAGCTGCCAGTTTGGGAGACAGAGCCTTCAGTTATCAGGCCCCTCTCTGAGGAACCAGCTGCCAGTTTGGGAGGCAGAGCCTTCGGTTATCAGGCCCCTCTCTGTGGAACCAGCTGCCAGTTTGGGAGGCAGAGCTTTCAGTTATCAGGCTCCTCTCTGTGGAACCAGCTGCCAGTTTGGGAGGCAGAGCCTTCAGTTATCAGGCCCCTCTCTGTGGAACCAGCTGCCAGTTTGGGAGGCAGAGCCTTCAGTTATCAGGCCCCTTATTGAGGAACCAGCTGCCAGTTTGGGAGGCAGAGCCTTCGGTTATCAGGCCCCTCTCTGTGGAACCAGCTGTTAGTTTGGGAGGCAGAGCCTTCGGTTATCAGGCCCCTCTCTGTGGAACCAGCTGTCAGTTTGGGAGGCAGAGCTTTCGGTTATCAGGCCCCTCTCTGTGGAACCAGCTGCCAGTTTAGGAGGCAGAGCCTTCAGTTATCAGGCCCCTCTCTTTGGAACGAGCTGCCAGTTTGGGAGGCAGAGCCTTCAGTTATCAGGCCCCTCTCTGTGGAACCAGCTGCCAGTTTGGGAGGCAGAGCCTTCAGTTATCAGGGCCCTCTCTGTGGAACCAGCTGCCAGTTTGGGAGGCAGAGCCTTCAGTTATCAGGCCCCTCTCTGTGGAACCAGCTGCCAGTTTGGGAGGCAGAGCCTTCAGTTATCAGGCCCCTTATTGAGGAACCAGCTGCCAGTTTGGGAGGCAGAGCCTTCGGTTATCAGGCCCCTCTCTGTGGAACCAGCTGCCAGTTTGGGAGGCAGAGCCTTGGGTTATCAGGCCCCTCTCTGTGGAACCAGCTGTCAGTTTGGGAGGCAGAGCTTTCGGTTATCAGGCCCCTCTCTGTGGAACCAGCTGCCAGTTTGGGAAGCAGAGCCTTCAGTTATCAGGCCCCTCTCTGTGGAACCAGCTGCCAGTTTGGGAGGCAGAGCCTTCAGTTATCAGGGCCCTCTCTGTGGAACCAGCTGCCAGTTTGGGAGGCAGAGCCTTCAGTTATCAGGCCCCTCTCTGTGGAAAAAGCTGCCAGTTTGGGAGACAGAGCCTTCAGTTATCAGGCCCCTCTCTGAGGAACCAGCTGCCAGTTTGGGAGGCAGAGCCTTCGGTTATCAGGCCCCTCTCTGTGGAACCAGCTGCCAGTTTGGGAGGCAGAGCTTTCAGTTATCAGGCTCCTCTCTGTGGAACCAGCTGCCAGTTTGGGAGGCAGAGCCTTCAGTTATCAGGCCCCTCTCTGTGGAACGAGCTGCCAGTTTGGGAGGCAGAGCCTTCAGTTATCAGGCCCCTCTCTGTGGAACCAGCTGCCAGTTTGGGAGGCAGAGCCTTCGGTTATCAGGCCCCTCTCTGAGGAACCAGCTGCCAGTTTGGGAGGCAGAGCCTTCAGTTATCAGGCCCCTCTCTGTGGAACCAGCTTCCAGTTTGGGAGGCAGAGCCTTCTGTTATCAGGCCCCTCATTGAGGAACCAGCTGCCAGTTTGGGAGGCAGGAACCTTCAGTTATCAGGCCCCTCTCTGTGGAACCAGCTGCCAGTTTGGGAGGCAGAGCTTTCAGTTATCAGGCTCCTCTCTGTGGAACCAGCTGCCAGTTTAGGAGGCAAAGCCTTCAGTTATCAGGCCCCTCTCTGTGGAACGAGCTGCCAGTTTGGGACGCAGAGCCTTCAGTTATCAGGCCCCTCTCTGTGGAACCAGCTGCCAGTTTGGGAGGCAGAGCCTTCAGTTATCAGGCCCCTCTCTGTGGAACCAGCTGCCAGTTTGGGAGGCAGAGCCTTCGGTTATCAGGCCCCTCTCTGAGGAACCAGCTGCCAGTTTGGGAGGCAGAGCCTTCAGTTATCAGGCCCCTCTCTGTGGAACCAGCTTCCAGTTTGGGAGTCAGAGCCTTCAGTTATCAGGCCCCTCATTGAGGAACCAGCTGCCAGTTTGGGAGGCAGGAGCCTTCAGTTATCAGGCCCCTCTCTGTGGAACCAGCTGCCAGTTTGGGAGGCAGAGCCTTCGGTTATCAGGCCCCTCTCTGTGGAACCAGCTGCCAGTTTGGGAGGCAGAGCCTTCAGTTATCAGGGCCCTCTCTGTGGAACCAGCTGCCAGTTTGGGAGGCAGAGCCTTCAGTTATCAGGCCCCTCTCTGTGGAACCAGCTGCCAGTTTGGGAGGCAGAGCCTTCAGTTATCAGGCCCCTTATTGAGGAACCAGCTGCCTGTTTGGGAGGCAGAGCTTTCAGTTATCAGGCTCCTCTCTGTGGAACCAGCTGCCAGTTTGGGAGGCAGAGCCTTCAGTTATCAGGCCACTCTCTGTGGAACCAGCTGCCAGTTTAGGAGGCAGAGCCTTCAGTTATCAGGCCCCTCTCTGTGGAACGAGCTGCCAGTTTGGGAGGCAGAGCCTTCAGTTATCAGGCCCCTCTCTGTGGAACCAGCTGCCAGTTTGGGAGGCAGAGCCTTCGGTTATCAGGCCCCTCTCTGAGGAACCAGCTGCCAGTTGGGGAGGCAGAGCCTTCAGTTATCAGGCCCCTCTCTGTGGAACCAGCTTCCAGTTTGGGAGTCAGAGCCTTCAGTTATCAGGCCCCTCATTGAGGAACCAGCTGCCAGTTTGGGAGGCAGGAGCGTTCAGTTATCAGGCCCCTCTCTGTGGAACCAGCTGCCAGTTTGGGAGGCAGAGCCTTCAGTTATCAGGGCCCTCTCTGTGGAACCAGCTGCCAATTTGGGAGGCAGAGCCTTCAGTTATAAGCCCCCTCTCTGTGGAACCAGCTGCCAGTTTGGGAGACAGAGCCTTCAGTTATCAGGCCCCTCTCTGAGGAACCAGCTGCCAGTTTGGGAGGCAGAGCCTTCGGTTATCAGGCCCCTCTCTGTGGAACCAGCTGCCAGTTTAGGAGGCAGAGCCTTCAGTTATCAGGCCCCTCTCTGTGGAACCAGCTGCCAGTTTGGGAGGCAGAGCCTTCAGTTATCAGGCCCCTCTCTGTGGAACCAGCTGCCAGTTTGGGAGGCAGAGCCTTCGGTTATCAGGCCCCACTCTGAGGAAACAGCTGCCAGTTTGGGAGGCAGAGCCTTCAGTTATCAGGCCCCTCTCTGTGGAACCAGCTGCCAGTTTGGGAGGCAGAGCCTTCGGTTATCAGGCCCCTCTCTGTGGAACCAGCTGCCAGTTTGGGAGGCAGAGCCTTCGGTTATCAGGCCCCTCTCTGTGGAACCAGCTGCCAGTTTGGGAGGCAGAGCCTTCAGTTATCAGGCCCCTCTCTGTGGAACCAGCTGCCAGTTTGGGAGGCAGAGCCTTCAGTTATCAGGGCCCTCTCTGTGGAACCAGCTGCCAGTTTGGGAGGCAGAGCGTTCAGTTATCAGGCCCCTCTCTGTGGAACCAGCTGCCAGTTTGGGAGACAGAGCCTTCAGTTATCAGGCCCCTCTCTGAGGAACCAGCTGCCAGTTTGGGAGGCAGAGCCTTCGGTTATCAGGCCCCTCTCTGTGGAACCAGCTGCCAGTTTGGGAGGCAGAGCTTTCAGTTATCAGGCTCCTCTCTGTGGAACCAGCTGCCAGTTTGGGAGGCAGAGCCTTCAGTTATCAGGCCCCTCTCTGTGGAACCAGCTGCCAGTTTGGGAGGCAGAGCCTTCAGTTATCAGGCCCCTTATTGAGGAACCAGCTGCCAGTTTGGGAGGCAGAGCCTTCGGTTATCAGGCCCCTCTCTGTGGAACCAGCTGTTAGTTTGGGAGGCAGAGCCTTCGGTTATCAGGCCCCTCTCTGTGGAACCAGCTGTCAGTTTGGGAGGCAGAGCTTTCGGTTATCAGGCCCCTCTCTGTGGAACCAGCTGCCAGTTTAGGAGGCAGAGCCTTCAGTTATCAGGCCCCTCTCTTTGGAACGAGCTGCCAGTTTGGGAGGCAGAGCCTTCAGTTATCAGGCCCCTCTCTGTGGAACCAGCTGCCAGTTTGGGAGGCAGAGCCTTCGGTTATCAGGCCCCTCTCTGAGGAACCAGCTGCCAGTTTGGGAGGCAGAGCCTTCAGTTATCAGGCCCCTCTCTGTGGAACCAGCTGCCAGTTTGGGAGGCAGAGCCTTCGGTTATCAGGCCCCTCTCTGTGGAACCAGCTGCCAGTTTGGGAGGCAGAGCCTTCAGTTATCAGGGCCCTCTCTGTGGAACCAGCTGCCAGTTTGGGAGGCAGAGCCTTCAGTTATCAGGCCCCTCTCTGTGGAACCAGCTGCCAGTTTGGGAGGCAGAGCCTTCAGTTATCAGGCCCCTTATTGAGGAACCAGCTGCCAGTTTGGGAGGCAGAGCCTTCGGTTATCAGGCCCCTCTCTGTGGAACCAGCTGCCAGTTTGGGAGGCAGAGCCTTCGGTTATCAGGCCCCTCTCTGTGGAACCAGCTGTCAGTTTGGGAGGCAGAGCTTTCGGTTATCAGGCCCCTCTCTGTGGAACCAGCTGCCAGTTTGGGAGGCAGAGCCTTCGGTTATCAGGCCCCTCTCTGTGGAACCAGCTGCCAGTTTGGGAGGCAGAGCCTTCGGTTATCAGGCCCCTCTCTGAGGAACCAGCTGCCAGTTTGGGAGGCAGAGCCTTCAGTTATCAGACCCCTCTCTGTGGAACCAGCTGCCAGTTTGGGAGGCAGAGCCTTCGGTTATCAGGCCCCTCTCTGAGGAACCAGCTGCCAGTTAGGGAGGCAGAGCCTTCAGTTATAAGGCCCCTCTCTGTGGAACCAGCTGCCAGTTTGGGAGGCAGAGCCTTCGGTTATCAGGCCCCTCTCTGTGGAACCAGCTGCCAGTTTGGGAGGCAGAGCCTTCAGTTATCAGGGCCCTCTCTGTGGAACCAGCTGCCAGTTTGGGAGGCAGAGCCTTCAGTTATCAGGCCCCTCTCTGTGGAACCAGCTGCCAGTTTGGGAGGCAGAGCCTTCAGTTATCAGGCCCCTTATTGAGGAACCAGCTGCCAGTTTGGGAGGCAGAGCCTTCGGTTATCAGGCCCCTCTCTGTGGAACCAGCTGCCAGTTTGGGAGGCAGAGCCTTGGGTTATCAGGCCCCTCTCTGTGGAACCAGCTGTCAGTTTGGGAGGCAGAGCTTTCGGTTATCAGGCCCCTCTCTGTGGAACCAGCTGCCAGTTTGGGAAGCAGAGCCTTCAGTTATCAGGCCCCTCTCTGTGGAACCAGCTGCCAGTTTGGGAGGCAGAGCCTTCAGTTATCAGGGCCCTCTCTGTGGAACCAGCTGCCAGTTTGGGAGGCAGAGCCTTCAGTTATCAGGCCCCTCTCTGTGGAAAAAGCTGCCAGTTTGGGAGACAGAGCCTTCAGTTATCAGGCCCCTCTCTGAGGAACCAGCTGCCAGTTTGGGAGGCAGAGCCTTCGGTTATCAGGCCCCTCTCTGTGGAACCAGCTGCCAGTTTGGGAGGCAGAGCTTTCAGTTATCAGGCTCCTCTCTGTGGAACCAGCTGCCAGTTTGGGAGGCAGAGCCTTCAGTTATCAGGCCCCTCTCTGTGGAACGAGCTGCCAGTTTGGGAGGCAGAGCCTTCAGTTATCAGGCCCCTCTCTGTGGAACCAGCTGCCAGTTTGGGAGGCAGAGCCTTCGGTTATCAGGCCCCTCTCTGAGGAACCAGCTGCCAGTTTGGGAGGCAGAGCCTTCAGTTATCAGGCCCCTCTCTGTGGAACCAGCTTCCAGTTTGGGAGGCAGAGCCTTCAGTTATCAGGCCCCTCATTGAGGAACCAGCTGCCAGTTTGGGAGGCAGGAGCCTTCAGTTATCAGGCCCCTCTCTGTGGAACCAGCTGCCAGTTTGGGAGGCAGAGCTTTCAGTTATCAGGCTCCTCTCTGTGGAACCAGCTGCCAGTTTAGGAGGCAGAGCCTTCAGTTATCAGGCCCCTCTCTGTGGAACGAGCTGCCAGTTTGGGAGGCAGAGCCTTCAGTTATCAGGCCCCTCTCTGTGGAACCAGCTGCCAGTTTGGGAGGCAGAGCCTTCAGTTATCAGGCCCCTCTCTGTGGAACCAGCTGCCAGTTTGGGAGGCAGAGCCTTCGGTTATCAGGCCCCTCTCTGAGGAACCAGCTGCCAGTTTGGGAGGCAGAGCCTTCAGTTATCAGGCCCCTCTCTGTGGAACCAGCTTCCAGTTTGGGAGTCAGAGCCTTCAGTTATCAGGCCCCTCATTGAGGAACCAGCTGCCAGTTTGGGAGGCAGGAGCCTTCAGTTATCAGGCCCCTCTCTGTGGAACCAGCTGCCAGTTTGGGAGGCAGAGCCTTCGGTTATCAGGCCCCTCTCTGTGGAACCAGCTGCCAGTTTGGGAGGCAGAGCCTTCAGTTATCAGGGCCCTCTCTGTGGAACCAGCTGCCAGTTTGGGAGGCAGAGCCTTCAGTTATCAGGCCCCTCTCTGTGGAACCAGCTGCCAGTTTGGGAGGCAGAGCCTTCAGTTATCAGGCCCCTTATTGTGGAACCAGCTGCCTGTTTGGGAGGCAGAGCTTTCAGTTATCAGGCTCCTCTCTGTGGAACCAGCTGCCAGTTTGGGAGGCAGAGCCTTCAGTTATCAGGCCACTCTCTGTGGAACCAGCTGCCAGTTTAGGAGGCAGAGCCTTCAGTTATCAGGCCCCTCTCTGTGGAACGAGCTGCCAGTTTGGGAGGCAGAGCCTTCAGTTATCAGGCCCCTCTCTGTGGAACCAGCTGCCAGTTTGGGAGGCAGAGCCTTCGGTTATCAGGCCCCTCTCTGAGGAACCAGCTGCCAGTTGGGGAGGCAGAGCCTTCAGTTATCAGGCCCCTCTCTGTGGAACCAGCTTCCAGTTTGGGAGTCAGAGCCTTCAGTTATCAGGCCCCTCATTGAGGAACCAGCTGCCAGTTTGGGAGGCAGGAGCGTTCAGTTATCAGGCCCCTCTCTGTGGAACCAGCTGCCAGTTTGGGAGGCAGAGCCTTCAGTTATCAGGGCCCTCTCTGTGGAACCAGCTGCCAATTTGGGAGGCAGAGCCTTCAGTTATAAGCCCCCTCTCTGTGGAACCAGCTGCCAGTTTGGGAGACAGAGCCTTCAGTTATCAGGCCCCTCTCTGAGGAACCAGCTGCCAGTTTGGGAGGCAGAGCCTTCGGTTATCAGGCCCCTCTCTGTGGAACCAGCTGCCAGTTTAGGAGGCAGAGCCTTCAGTTATCAGGGCCCTCTCTGTGGAACCAGCTGCCAATTTGGGAGGCAGAGCCTTCAGTTATAAGCCCCCTCTCTGTGGAACCAGCTGCCAGTTTGGGAGACAGAGCCTTCAGTTATCAGGCCCCTCTCTGAGGAACCAGCTGCCAGTTTGGGAGGCAGAGCCTTCGGTTATCAGGCCCCTCTCTGTGGAACCAGCTGCCAGTTTAGGAGGCAGAGCCTTCAGTTATCAGGCCCCTCTCTGTGGAACCAGCTGCCAGTTTGGGAGGCAGAGCCTTCAGTTATCAGGCCCCTCTCTGTGGAACCAGCTGCCAGTTTGGGAGGCAGAGCCTTCGGTTATCAGGCCCCACTCTTAGGAAACAGCTGCCAGTTTGGGAGGCAGAGCCTTCAGTTATCAGGCCCCTCTCTGTGGAACCAGCTGCCAGTTTGGGAGGCAGAGCCTTCGGTTATCAGGCCCCTCTCTGTGGAACCAGCTGCCAGTTTGGGAGGCAGAGCCTTCGGTTATCAGGCCCCTCTCTGTGGAACCAGCTGCCAGTTTGGGAGGCAGAGCCTTCAGTTATCAGGCCCCTCTCTGTGGAACCAGCTGCCAGTTTGGGAGGCAGAGCCTTCAGTTATCAGGGCCCTCTCTGTGGAACCAGCTGCCAGTTTGGGAGGCAGAGCGTTCAGTTATCAGGCCCCTCTCTGTGGAACCAGCTGCCAGTTTGGGAGACAGAGCCTTCAGTTATCAGGCCCCTCTCTGAGGAACCAGCTGCCAGTTTGGGAGGCAGAGCCTTCGGTTATCAGGCCCCTCTCTGTGGAACCAGCTGCCAGTTTGGGAGGCAGAGCTTTCAGTTATCAGGCTCCTCTCTGTGGAACCAGCTGCCAGTTTGGGAGGCAGAGCCTTCAGTTATCAGGCCCCTCTCTGTGGAACCAGCTGCCAGTTTGGGAGGCAGAGCCTTCAGTTATCAGGCCCCTTATTGAGGAACCAGCTGCCAGTTTGGGAGGCAGAGCCTTCGGTTATCAGGCCCCTCTCTGTGGAACCAGCTGTTAGTTTGGGAGGCAGAGCCTTCGGTTATCAGGCCCCTCTCTGTGGAACCAGCTGTCAGTTTGGGAGGCAGAGCTTTCGGTTATCAGGCCCCTCTCTGTGGAACCAGCTGCCAGTTTAGGAGGCAGAGCCTTCAGTTATCAGGCCCCTCTCTTTGGAACGAGCTGCCAGTTTGGGAGGCAGAGCCTTCAGTTATCAGGCCCCTCTCTGTGGAACCAGCTGCCAGTTTGGGAGGCAGAGCCTTCGGTTATCAGGCCCCTCTCTGAGGAACCAGCTGCCAGTTTGGGAGGCAGAGCCTTCAGTTATCAGGCCCCTCTCTGTGGAACCAGCTGCCAGTTTGGGAGGCAGAGCCTTCGGTTATCAGGCCCCTCTCTGTGGAACCAGCTGCCAGTTTGGGAGGCAGAGCCTTCAGTTATCAGGGCCCTCTCTGTGGAACCAGCTGCCAGTTTGGGAGGCAGAGCCTTCAGTTATCAGGCCCCTCTCTGTGGAACCAGCTGCCAGTTTGGGAGGCAGAGCCTTCAGTTATCAGGCCCCTTATTGAGGAACCAGCTGCCAGTTTGGGAGGCAGAGCCTTCGGTTATCAGGCCCCTCTCTGTGGAACCAGCTGCCAGTTTGGGAGGCAGAGCCTTCGGTTATCAGGCCCCTCTCTGTGGAACCAGCTGTCAGTTTGGGAGGCAGAGCTTTCGGTTATCAGGCCCCTCTCTGTGGAACCAGCTGCCAGTTTGGGAGGCAGAGCCTTCGGTTATCAGGCCCCTCTCTGTGGAACCAGCTGCCAGTTTGGGAGGCAGAGCCTTCGGTTATCAGGCCCCTCTCTGAGGAACCAGCTGCCAGTTTGGGAGGCAGAGCCTTCAGTTATCAGACCCCTCTCTGTGGAACCAGCTGCCAGTTTGGGAGGCAGAGCCTTCGGTTATCAGGCCCCTCTCTGAGGAACCAGCTGCCAGTTTGGGAGGCAGAGCCTTCAGTTATAAGGCCCCTCTCTGTGGAACCAGCTGCCAGTTTGGGAGGCAGAGCCTTCGGTTATCAGGCCCCTCTCTGTGGAACCAGCTGCCAGTTTGGGAGGCAGAGCCTTCAGTTATCAGGGCCCTCTCTGTGGAACCAGCTGCCAGTTTGGGAGGCAGAGCCTTCAGTTATCAGGCCCCTCTCTGTGGAACCAGCTGCCAGTTTGGGAGGCAGAGCCTTCAGTTATCAGGCCCCTTATTGAGGAACCAGCTGCCAGTTTGGGAGGCAGAGCCTTCGGTTATCAGGCCCCTCTCTGTGGAACCAGCTGCCAGTTTGGGAGGCAGAGCCTTGGGTTATCAGGCCCCTCTCTGTGGAACCAGCTGTCAGTTTGGGAGGCAGAGCTTTCGGTTATCAGGCCCCTCTCTGTGGAACCAGCTGCCAGTTTGGGAAGCAGAGCCTTCAGTTATCAGGCCCCTCTCTGTGGAACCAGCTGCCAGTTTGGGAGGCAGAGCCTTCAGTTATCAGGGCCCTCTCTGTGGAACCAGCTGCCAGTTTGGGAGGCAGAGCCTTCAGTTATCAGGCCCCTCTCTGTGGAAAAAGCTGCCAGTTTGGGAGACAGAGCCTTCAGTTATCAGGCCCCTCTCTGAGGAACCAGCTGCCAGTTTGGGAGGCAGAGCCTTCGGTTATCAGGCCCCTCTCTGTGGAACCAGCTGCCAGTTTGGGAGGCAGAGCTTTCAGTTATCAGGCTCCTCTCTGTGGAACCAGCTGCCAGTTTGGGAGGCAGAGCCTTCAGTTATCAGGCCCCTCTCTGTGGAACGAGCTGCCAGTTTGGGAGGCAGAGCCTTCAGTTATCAGGCCCCTCTCTGTGGAACCAGCTGCCAGTTTGGGAGGCAGAGCCTTCGGTTATCAGGCCCCTCTCTGAGGAACCAGCTGCCAGTTTGGGAGGCAGAGCCTTCAGTTATCAGGCCCCTCTCTGTGGAACCAGCTTCCAGTTTGGGAGGCAGAGCCTTCAGTTATCAGGCCCCTCATTGAGGAACCAGCTGCAAGTTTGGGAGGGAGGAGCCTTCAGTTATCAGGCCCCTCTCTGTGGAACCAGCTGCCAGTTTGGGAGGCAGAGCTTTCAGTTATCAGGCTCCTCTCTGTGGAACGAGCTGCCAGTTTGGGAGGCAGAGCCTTCAGTTATCAGGCCCCTCTCTGTGGAACCAGCTGCCAGTTTGGGAGGCAGAGCCTTCAGTTATCAGGCCCCTCTCTGTGGAACCAGCTGCCAGTTTGGGAGGCAGAGCCTTCGGTTATCAGGCCCCTCTCTGAGGAACCAGCTGCCAGTTTGGGAGGCAGAGCCTTCAGTTATCAGGCCCCTCTCTGTGGAACCAGCTTCCAGTTTGGGAGTCAGAGCCTTCAGTTATCAGGCCCCTCATTGAGGAACCAGCTGCCAGTTTGGGAGGCAGGAGCCTTCAGTTATCAGGCCCCTCTCTGTGGAACCAGCTGCCAGTTTGGGAGGCAGAGCCTTCGGTTATCAGGCCCCTCTCTGTGGAACCAGCTGCCAGTTTGGGAGGCAGAGCCTTCAGTTATCAGGGCCCTCTCTGTGGAACCAGCTGCCAGTTTGGGAGGCAGAGCCTTCAGTTATCAGGCCCCTCTCTGTGGAACCAGCTGCCAGTTTGGGAGGCAGAGCCTTCAGTTATCAGGCCCCTTATTGAGGAACCAGCTGCCTGTTTGGGAGGCAGAGCTTTCAGTTATCAGGCTCCTCTCTGTGGAACCAGCTGCCAGTTTGGGAGGCAGAGCCTTCAGTTATCAGGCCACTCTCTGTGGAACCAGCTGCCAGTTTAGGAGGCAGAGCCTTCAGTTATCAGGCCCCTCTCTGTGGAACGAGCTGCCAGTTTGGGAGGCAGAGCCTTCAGTTATCAGGCCCCTCTCTGTGGAACCAGCTGCCAGTTTGGGAGGCAGAGCCTTCGGTTATCAGGCCCCTCTCTGAGGAACCAGCTGCCAGTTGGGGAGGCAGAGCCTTCAGTTATCAGGCCCCTCTCTGTGGAACCAGCTTCCAGTTTGGGAGTCAGAGCCTTCAGTTATCAGGCCCCTCATTGAGGAACCAGCTGCCAGTTTGGGAGGCAGGAGCGTTCAGTTATCAGGCCCCTCTCTGTGGAACCAGCTGCCAGTTTGGGAGGCAGAGCCTTCAGTTATCAGGGCCCTCTCTGTGGAACCAGCTGCCAATTTGGGAGGCAGAGCCTTCAGTTATAAGCCCCCTCTCTGTGGAACCAGCTGCCAGTTTGGGAGACAGAGCCTTCAGTTATCAGGCCCCTCTCTGAGGAACCAGCTGCCAGTTTGGGAGGCAGAGCCTTCGGTTATCAGGCCCCTCTCTGTGGAACCAGCTGCCAGTTTAGGAGGCAGAGCCTTCAGTTATCAGGCCCCTCTCTGTGGAACCAGCTGCCAGTTTGGGAGGCAGAGCCTTCAGTTATCAGGCCCCTCTCTGTGGAACCAGCTGCCAGTTTGGGAGGCAGAGCCTTCGGTTATCAGGCCCCACTCTGAGGAAACAGCTGCCAGTTTGGGAGGCAGAGCCTTCAGTTATCAGGCCCCTCTCTGTGGAACCAGCTTCCAGTTTGGGAGTCAGAGCCTTCAGTTATCAGGCCCCTCATTGAGGAACCAGCTGCCAGTTTGGGAGGCAGGATCCTTCAGTTATCAGGCCCCTCTCTGTGGAACCAGCTGCCAGTTTGGGAGGCAAAGCCTTCGGTTATCAGGCCCCTCTCTGTGGAACCAGCTGCCAGTTTGGGAGGCAGAGCCTTCAGTTATCAGGCCCCTCTCTGTGGAACCAGCTGCCAGTTTAGGAGGCAGAGCCTTCGGTTATGAGGCCCCTCTCTGTGGAACCAGCTGCCAGTTTGGGAGGCAGAGCCTTCAGTTATCAGTTCCCTCTCTGTGGAACCAGCTGCCAGTTTGGGAGGCAGAGCCTTCGGTTATCAGGCCCCTCTCTGAGGAACCAGCTGCCAGTTTGGGAGGCAGAGCCTTCAGTTATCAGGCCCCTCTCTGTGGAACCAGCTTCCAGTTTGGGAGTCAGAGCCTTCAGTTATCAGGCCCCTCTGTGTGGAACCAGCTGCCAGTTTGGGAGGCAGAGCCTTCAGTTATCAGGCCCCTCTCTGTGGAACCAGCTGCCAGTTTGGGAGGCAGAGCCTTCGGTTATCAGGCCCCTCTCTGTGGAACCAGCTGCCAGTTTGGGAGGCAGAGCCTTCAGTTATCAGGCCCCTCTCTGTGGAACCAGCTGCCAGTTTGGGAGGCAGAGCCTTCAGTTATCAGGCCCCTCTCTGTGGAACCAGCTGCCAGTTTGGGAGGCAGAGCCTTCAGTTATCAGGCCCCTCTCTTTGGAACCAGCTGCCAGTTTGGGAGGCAGAGCCTTCAGTTATCAGGCCCCTCTCTGAGGAACCAGCTGCCAGTTTGGGAGGCAGAGCCTTCGGTTATCAGGCCCCTCTCTGTGGAACCAGCTGCCAGTTTGGGAGGCAGAGCTTTCAGTTATCAGGCCCCTCTCTGTGGAACCAGCTGCCAGTTTGGGAGGCAGAGCCTTCAGTTATCAGGCCCCTCTCTGTGGAACGAGTTGCCAGTTTGGGAGGCAGAGCCTTCAGTTATCAGGCCCCTCTCTGTGGAACCAGCTGCCAGTTTGGGAGGCAGAGCCTTCGGTTATCAGGCCCCTCTCTGAGGAACCAGCTGCCAATTTGGGAGGCAGAGCCTTCAGTTATCAGGCCCCTCTCTGTGGAACCAGCTTCCAGTTTGGGAGTCAGAGCCTTCAGTTATCAGGCCCCTCATTGAGGAACCAGCTGCCAGTTTGGGAGGCAGGAGCCTTCAGTTATCAGGCCCCTCTCTGTTGAACCAGCTGCCAGTTTGGGAGGCAGAGCCTTCGGTTATCAGGCCCCTCTCTGTGGAACAAGCTGCCAGTTTGGGAGGCAGAGCCTTCAGTTATCAGGCCCCTCTCTGTGGAACCAGCTGCCAGTTTGGGAGGCAGAACCTTCAGTTATCAGGGCCCTCTCTGTGGAACCAGCTGCCAGTTTGGGAGCCAGAGCCTTCAGTTATCAGGCCCCTCTCTGTGGAACCAGCTGCCAGTTTGGGAGGCAGAGCCTTCGGTTATCAGGCCCCTCTCTGAGGTACCAGCTGCCAGTTTGGGAGGCAGAGCCTTCAGTTATCAGGCCCCTCTCTGTGGAACGAGCTGCCAGTTTGGGAGGCAGAGCCTTCAGTTATCAGACCCCTCTCTGTGGAACCAGCTGCCAGTTTGGGAGGCAGAGCCTTCGGTTATCAGGCCCCTCTCTGAGGAACCAGCTGCCAGTTTGGGAGGCAGAGCCTTCAGTTATCAGGCCCCTCTCTGTGGAACCAGCTGCCAGTTTGGGAGGCAGAGCCTTCGGTTATCAGGCCCCTCTCTGTGGAACCAGCTGCCAGTTTGGGAGGCAGAGCCTTCAGTTATCAGGGCCCTCTCTGTGGAACCAGCTGCCAGTTTGGGAGGCAGAGCCTTCAGTTATCAGGCCCCTCTCTGTGGAACCAGCTGCCAGTTTGGGAGGCAGAGCCTTCAGTTATCAGGCCCCTTATTGAGGAACCAGCTGCCAGTTTGGGAGGCAGAGCCTTCGGTTATCAGGCCCCTCTCTGTGGAACCAGCTGCCAGTTTGGGAGGCAGAGCCTTCGGTTATCAGGCCCCTCTCTGTGGAACCAGCTGTCAGTTTGGGAGGCAGAGCTTTCGGTTATCAGGCCCCTCTCTGTGGAACCAGCTGCCAGTTTGGGAAGCAGAGCCTTCAGTTATCAGGCCCCTCTCTGTGGAACCAGCTGCCAGTTTGGGAGGCAGAGCCTTCAGTTATCAGGCCCCTCTCTGTGGAACCAGCTGCCAGTTTGGGAGGCAGAGCTTTCAGTTATCAGGCTCCTCTCTGTGGAACCAGCTGCCAGTTTGGGAGGCAGAGCCTTCAGTTATCAGGCCCCTCTCTGTGGAACGAGCTGCCAGTTTGGGAGGCAGAGCCTTCAGTTATCAGGCCCCTCTCTGTGGAACCAGCTGCCAGTTTGGGAGGCAGAGCCTTCGGTTATCAGGCCCCTCTCTGAGGAACCAGCTGCCAGTTTGGGAGGCAGAGCCTTCAGTTATCAGGCCCCTCTCTGTGGAACCAGCTTCCAGTTTGGGAGGCAGAGCCTTCAGTTATCAGGCCCCTCATTGAGGAACCAGCTGCCAGTTTGGGAGGCAGGAGCCTTCAGTTATCAGGCCCCTCTCTGTGGAACCAGCTGCCAGTTTGGGAGGCAGAGCTTTCAGTTATCAGGCTCCTCTCTGTGGAACCAGCTGCCAGTTTAGGAGGCAGAGCCTTCAGTTATCAGGCCCCTCTCTGTGGAACGAGCTGCCAGTTTGGGAGGCAGAGCCTTCAGTTATCAGGCCCCTCTCTGTGGAACCAGCTGCCAGTTTGGGAGGCAGAGCCTTCAGTTATCAGGCCCCTCTCTGTGGAACCAGCTGCCAGTTTGGGAGGCAGAGCCTTCGGTTATCAGGCCCCTCTCTGAGGAACCAGCTGCCAGTTTGGGAGGCAGAGCCTTCAGTTATCAGGCCCCTCTCTGTGGAACCAGCTTCCAGTTTGGTAGTCAGAGCCTTCAGTTATCAGGCCCCTCATTGAGGAACCAGCTGCCAGTTTGGGAGGCAGGAGCCTTCAGTTATCAGGCCCCTCTCTGTGGAACCAGCTGCCAGTTTGGGAGGCAGAGCCTTCGGTTATCAGGCCCCTCTCTGTGGAACCAGCTGCCAGTTTGGGAGGCAGAGCCTTCAGTTATCAGGGCCCTCTCTGTGGAACCAGCTGCCAGTTTGGGAAGCAGAGCCTTCAGTTATCAGGCCCCTCTCTGTGGAACCAGCTGCCAGTTTGGGAGGCAGAGCCTTCAGTTATCAGGCCCCTTATTGAGGAACCAGCTGCCTGTTTGGGAGGCAGAGCTTTCAGTTATCAGGCTCCTCTCTGTGGAACCAGCTGCCAGTTTGGGAGGCAGAGCCTTCAGTTATCAGGCCACTCTCTGTGGAACCAGCTGCCAGTTTAGGAGGCAGAGCCTTCAGTTATCAGGCCCCTCTCTGTGGAACGAGCTGCCAGTTTGGGAGGCAGAGCCTTCAGTTATCAGGCCCCTCTCTGTGGAACCAACTGCCAATTTGGGAGGCAGAGCCTTCGGTTATCAGGCCCCTCTCTGAGGAACCAGCTGCCAGTTTGGGAGGCAGAGCCTTCAGTTATCAGGCCCCTCTCTGTGGAACCAGCTTCCAGTTTGGGAGTCAGAGCCTTCAGTTATCAGGCCCCTCATTGAGGAACCAGCTGCCAGTTTGGGAGGCAGGAGCGTTCAGTTATCAGGCCCCTCTCTGTGGAACCAGCTGCCAGTTTGGGAGGCAGAGCCTTCAGTTATCAGGGCCCTCTCTGTGGAACCAGCTGCCAGTTTGGGAGGCAGAGCCTTCAGTTATAAGCCCCCTCTCTGTGGAACCAGCTGCCAGTTTGGGAGACAGAGCCTTCAGTTATCAGGCCCCTCTCTGAGGAACCAGCTGCCAGTTTGGGAGGCAGAGCCTTCGGTTATCAGGCCCCTCTCTGTGGAACCAGCTGCCAGTTTAGGAGGCAGAGCCTTCAGTTATCAGGCCCCTCTCTGTGGAACCAGCTGCCAGTTTGGGAGGCAGAGCCTTCAGTTATCAGGCCCCTCTCTGTGGAACCAGCTGCCAGTTTGGGAGGCAGAGCCTTCGGTTATCAGGCCCCACTCTGAGGAAACAGCTGCCAGTTTGGGAGGCAGAGCCTTCAGTTATCAGGCCCCTCTCTGTGGAACCAGCTTCCAGTTTGGGAGTCAGAGCCTTCAGTTATCAGGCCCCTCATTGAGGAACCAGCTGCCAGTTTGGGAGGCAGGAGCCTTCAGTTATCAGGCCCCTCTCTGTGGAACCAGCTGCCAGTTTGGGAGGCAGAGCCTTCGGTTATCAGGCCCCTCTCTGTGGAACCAGCTGCCAGTTTGGGAGGCAGAGCCTTCAGTTATCAGGCCCCTCTCTGTGGAACCAGCTGCCAGTTTAGGAGGCAGAGCCTTCGGTTATCAGGCCCCTCTCTGTGGAACCAGCTGCCAGTTTGGGAGGCAGAGCTTTCAGTTATCAGGCTCCTCTCTGTGGAACCAGCTGCCAGTTTGGGAGGCAGAGCCTTCAGTTATCAGGCCCCTCTCTGTGGAACGAGCTGCCAGTTTGGGAGGCAGAGCCTTCAGTTATCAGGCCCCTCTCTGTGGAACCAGCTGCCAGTTTGGGAGGCAGAGCCTTCGGTTATCAGGCCCCTCTCTGTGGAACCAGCTGCCAGTTTAGGAGGCAGAGCCTTCAGTTATCAGGCCCCTCTCTGTGGAACCAGCTGCCAGTTTGGGAGGCAGAGCCTTCAGTTATCAGGCCCCTCTCTGTGGAACCAGCTGCCAGTTTGGGAGGCAGAGCCTTTGGTTATCAGGCCCCTCTCTGAGGAACCAGCTGCCAGTTTGGGAGGCAGAGCCTTCAGTTATCAGGCCCCTCTCTGTGGAACCAGCTTCCAGTTTGGGAGTCAGAGCCTTCAGTTATCAGGCCCCTCATTGAGGAACCAGCTGCCAGTTTGGGAGGCAGGAGCGTTCAGTTATCAGGCCCCTCTCTGTGGAACCAGCTGCCAGTTTGGGAGGCAGAGCCTTCAGTTATCAGGGCCCTCTCTGTGGAACCAGCTGCCAGTTTGGGAGGCAGAGCCTTCAGTTATAAGGCCCCTCTCTGTGGAACCAGCTGCCAGTTTGGGAGACAGAGCCTTCAGTTATCAGGCCCCTCTCTGAGGAACCAGCTGCCAGTTTGGGAGGCAGAGCCTTCGGTTATCAGGCCCCTCTCTGTGGAACCAGCTGCCAGTTTAGGAGGCAGAGCCTTCAGTTATCAGGCCCCTCTCTGTGGAACCAGCTGCCAGTTTGGGAGGCAGAGCCTTCAGTTATCAGGCCCCTCTCTGTGGAACCAGCTGCCAGTTTGGGAGGCAGAGCCTTCAGTTATCAGGCCCCACTCTGAGGAAACAGCTGCCATTTTGGGAGGCAGAGCCTTCAGTTATCAGGCCCCTCTCTGTGGAACCAGCTTCCAGTTTGGGAGTCAGAGCCTTCAGTTATCAGGCCCCTCATTGAGGAACCAGCTGCCAGTTTGGGAGGCAGGAGCCTTCAGTTATCAGGCCCCTCTCTGTGGAACCAGCTGCCAGTTTGGGAGGCAGAGCCTTCGGTTATCAGGCCCCTCTCTGTGGAACCAGCTGCCAGTTTGGGAGGCAGAGCCTTCAGTTATCAGGCCCCTCTCTGTGGAACCAGCTGCCAGTTTGGGAGGCAGAGCCTTCAGTTATCAGGCCCCTCTCTGTGGAACCAGCTGCCAGTTTGGGAGGCAGAGCCTTCAGTTATCAGGCCCCTCTCTGTGGAACCAGCTGCCAGTTTGGGAGGCAGAGCCTTCAGTTATCAGGCCCCTCTCTTTGGAACCAGCTGCCAGTTTGGGAGGCAGAGCCTTCAGTTATCAGGCCCCTCTCTGAGGAACCAGCTGCCAGTTTGGGAGGCAGAGCCTTCGGTTATCAGGCCCCTCTCTGTGGAACCAGCTGCCAGTTTGGGAGGCAGAGCTTTCAGTTATCAGGCCCCTCTCTGTGGAACCAGCTGCCAGTTTGGGAGGCAGAGCCTTCGGTTATCAGGCCCCTCTCTGTGGAACCAGCTGCCAGTTTAGGAGGCAGAGCCTTCAGTTATCAGGCCCCTCTCTGTGGAACCAGCTGCCAGTTTGGGAGGCAGAGCCTTCAGTTATCAGGCCCCTCTCTGTGGAACCAGCTGCCAGTTTGGGAGGCAGAGCCTTTGGTTATCAGGCCCCTCTCTGAGGAACCAGCTGCCAGTTTGGGAGGCAGAGCCTTCAGTTATCAGGCCCCTCTCTGTGGAACCAGCTGCCAGTTTGGGAGGCAGAGCCTTCAGTTATCAGGCCCCTCTCTGTGGAACCAGCTTCCAGTTTGGGAGTCAGAGCCTTCAGTTATCAGGCCCCTCATTGAGGAACCAGCTGCCAGTTTGGGAGGCAGGAGCGTTCAGTTATCAGGCCCCTCTCTGTGGAACCAGCTGCCAGTTTGGGAGGCAGAGCCTTCAGTTATCAGGGCCCTCTCTGTGGAACCAGCTGCCAGTTTGGGAGGCAGAGCCTTCAGTTATAAGGCCCCTCTCTGTGGAACCAGCTGCCAGTTTGGGAGACAGAGCCTTCAGTTATCAGGCCCCTCTCTGAGGAACCAGCTGCCAGTTTGGGAGGCAGAGCCTTCGGTTATCAGGCCCCTCTCTGTGGAACCAGCTGCCAGTTTAGGAGGCAGAGCCTTCAGTTATCAGGCCCCTCTCTGTGGAACCAGCTGCCAGTTTGGGAGGCAGAGCCTTCAGTTATCAGGCCCCTCTCTGTGGAACCAGCTGCCAGTTTGGGAGGCAGAGCCTTCAGTTATCAGGCCCCACTCTGAGGAAACAGCTGCCATTTTGGGAGGCAGAGCCTTCAGTTATCAGGCCCCTCTCTGTGGAACCAGCTTCCAGTTTGGGAGTCAGAGCCTTCAGTTATCAGGCCCCTCATTGAGGAACCAGCTGCCAGTTTGGGAGGCAGGAGCCTTCAGTTATCAGGCCCCTCTCTGTGGAACCAGCTGCCAGTTTGGGAGGCAGAGCCTTCGGTTATCAGGCCCCTCTCTGTGGAACCAGCTGCCAGTTTGGGAGGCAGAGCCTTCAGTTATCAGGCCCCTCTCTGTGGAACCAGCTGCCAGTTTGGGAGGCAGAGCCTTCAGTTATCAGGCCCCTCTCTGTGGAACCAGCTGCCAGTTTGGGAGGCAGAGCCTTCAGTTATCAGGCCCCTCTCTGTGGAACCAGCTGCCAGTTTGGGAGGCAGAGCCTTCAGTTATCAGGCCCCTCTCTTTGGAACCAGCTGCCAGTTTGGGAGGCAGAGCCTTCAGTTATCAGGCCCCTCTCTGAGGAACCAGCTGCCAGTTTGGGAGGCAGAGCCTTCGGTTATCAGGCCCCTCTCTGTGGAACCAGCTGCCAGTTTGGGAGGCAGAGCTTTCAGTTATCAGGCCCCTCTCTGTGGAACCAGCTGCCAGTTTGGGAGGCAGAGCCTTCAGTTATCAGGCCCCTCTCTGTGGAACCAGCTGCCAGTTTGGGAGGCAGAGCCTTCAGTTATCAGGGCCCTCTCTGTGGAACCAGCTGCCAGTTTGGGAGGCAGAGCCTTCAGTTATAAGGCCCCTCTCTGTGGAACCAGCTGCCAGTTTGGGAGACAGAGCCTTCAGTTATCAGGCCCCTCTCTGAGGAACCAGCTGCCAGTTTGGGAGGCAGAGCCTTCGGTTATCAGGCCCCTCTCTGTGGAACCAGCTGCCAGTTTAGGAGGCAGAGCCTTCAGTTATCAGGCCCCTCTCTGTGGAACCAGCTGCCAGTTTGGGAGGCAGAGCCTTCAGTTATCAGGCCCCTCTCTGTGGAACCAGCTGCCAGTTTGGGAGGCAGAGCCTTCAGTTATCAGGCCCCACTCTGAGGAAACAGCTGCCATTTTGGGAGGCAGAGCCTTCAGTTATCAGGCCCCTCTCTGTGGAACCAGCTTCCAGTTTGGGAGTCAGAGCCTTCAGTTATCAGGCCCCTCATTGAGGAACCAGCTGCCAGTTTGGGAGGCAGGAGCCTTCAGTTATCAGGCCCCTCTCTGTGGAACCAGCTGCCAGTTTGGGAGGCAGAGCCTTCGGTTATCAGGCCCCTCTCTGTGGAACCAGCTGCCAGTTTGGGAGGCAGAGCCTTCAGTTATCAGGCCCCTCTCTGTGGAACCAGCTGCCAGTTTGGGAGGCAGAGCCTTCAGTTATCAGGCCCCTCTCTGTGGAACCAGCTGCCAGTTTGGGAGGCAGAGCCTTCAGTTATCAGGCCCCTCTCTGTGGAACCAGCTGCCAGTTTGGGAGGCAGAGCCTTCAGTTATCAGGCCCCTCTCTTTGGAACCAGCTGCCAGTTTGGGAGGCAGAGCCTTCAGTTATCAGGCCCCTCTCTGAGGAACCAGCTGCCAGTTTGGGAGGCAGAGCCTTCGGTTATCAGGCCCCTCTCTGTGGAACCAGCTGCCAGTTTGGGAGGCAGAGCTTTCAGTTATCAGGCCCCTCTCTGTGGAACCAGCTGCCAGTTTGGGAGGCAGAGCCTTCAGTTATCAGGCCCCTCTCTGTGGAACGAGTTGCCAGTTTGGGAGGCAGAGCCTTCAGTTATCAGGCCCCTCTCTGTGGAACCAGCTGCCAGTTTGGGAGGCAGAGCCTTCGGTTATCAGGCCCCTCTCTGAGGAACCAGCTGCCAATTTGGGAGGCAGAGCCTTCAGTTATCAGGCCCCTCTCTGTGGAACCAGCTTCCAGTTTGGGAGTCAGAGCCTTCAGTTATCAGGCCCCTCATTGAGGAACCAGCTGCCAGTTTGGGAGGCAGGAGCCTTCAGTTATCAGGCCCCTCTCTGTTGAACCAGCTGCCAGTTTGGGAGGCAGAGCCTTCGGTTATCAGGCCCCTCTCTGTGGAACAAGCTGCCAGTTTGGGAGGCAGAGCCTTCAGTTATCAGGCCCCTCTCTGTGGAACCAGCTGCCAGTTTGGGAGGCAGAGCCTTCAGTTATCAGGGCCCTCTCTGTGGAACCAGCTGCCAGTTTGGGAGCCAGAGCCTTCAGTTATCAGGCCCCTCTCTGTGGAACCAGCTGCCAGTTTGGGAGGCAGAGCCTTCGGTTATCAGGCCCCTCTCTGAGGAACCAGCTGCCAGTTTGGGAGGCAGAGCTTTCAGTTATCAGGCCCCTCTCTGTGGAACCAGCTGCCAGTTTGGGAGGCAGAGCCTTCGGTTATCAGGCCCCTCTCTGTGGAACCAGCTGCCAGTTTGGGAGGCAGAGCCTTCAGTTATCAGGCCCCTCTCTGAGGAACCAGCTGCCAGTTTGGGAGGCAGAGCCTTCGGTTATCAGGCCCCTCTCTGAGGAACCAGCTGCCAATTTGGGAGGCAGAGCCTTCAGTTATCAGGCCCCTCTCTGTGGAACCAGCTTCCAGTTTGGGAGTCAGAGCCTTCAGTTATCAGGCCCCTCATTGAGGAACCAGCTGCCAGTTTGGGAGGCAGGAGCCTTCAGTTATCAGGCCCCTCTCTGTTGAACCAGCTGCCAGTTTGGGAGGCAGAGCCTTCGGTTATCAGGCCCCTCTCTGTGGAACAAGCTGCCAGTTTGGGAGGCAGAGCCTTCAGTTATCAGGCCCCTCTCTGTGGAACCAGCTGCCAGTTTGGGAGGCAGAGCCTTCAGTTATCAGGGCCCTCTCTGTGGAACCAGCTGCCAGTTTGGGAGCCAGAGCCTTCAGTTATCAGGCCCCTCTCTGTGGAACCAGCTGCCAGTTTGGGAGGCAGAGCCTTCGGTTATCAGGCCCCTCTCTGAGGAACCAGCTGCCAGTTTGGGAGGCAGAGCCTTCGGTTATCAGGCCCCTCTCTGTGGAACCAGCTGCCAGTTTGGGAGGCAGAGCCTTCGGTTATCAGGCCCCTCTCTGTGGAACCAGCTGCCAGTTTGGGAGGCAGAGCCTTCTGTTATCAGGCCCCTCTCTGTGGAACCAGCTGCCAGTTTGGGAGGCAGAGCCTTCGGTTATCAGGGCCCTCTCTGTGGAACCAGCTGCCAGTTTGGGAGGCAGAGCCTTCAGTTATCAGGCCCCTCTCTGTGGAAAAAGCTGCCAGTTTGGGAGACAGAGCCTTCAGTTATCAGGCCCCTCTCTGAGGAACCAGCTGCCAGTTTGGGAGGCAGAGCCTTCGGTTATCAGGCCCCTCTCTGTGGAACCAGCTGCCAGTTTGGGAGGCAGAGCTTTCAGTTATCAGGCTCCTCTCTGTGGAACCAGCTGCCAGTTTGGGAGGCAGAGCCTTCAGTTATCAGGCCCCTCTCTGTGGAACGAGCTGCCAGTTTGGGAGGCAGAGCCTTCAGTTATCAGGCCCCTCTCTGTGGAACCAGCTGCCAGTTTGGGAGGCAGAGCCTTCGGTTATCAGGCCCCTCTCTGAGGAACCAGCTGCCAGTTTGGGAGGCAGAGCCTTCAGTTATCAGGCCCCTCTCTGTGGAACCAGCTTCCAGTTTGGGAGTCAGAGCCTTCAGTTATCAGGCCCCTCATTGAGGAACCAGCTGCCAGTTTGGGAGGCAGGAGCCTTCAGTTATCAGGCCCCTCTCTGTGGAACCAGCTGCCAGTTTGGGAGGCAGAGCCTTCGGTTATCAGGCCCCTCTCTGTGGAACCAGCTGCCAGTTTGGGAGGCAGAGCTTTCAGTTATCAGGCTCCTCTCTGTGGAACCAGCTGACAGTTTAGGAGGCAGAGCCTTCAGTTATGAGGCCCCTCTCTGTGGAACGAGCTGCCAGTTTGGGAGGCAGAGCCTTCAGTTATCAGGCCCCTCTCTGTGGAACCAGCTGCCAGTTTGGGAGGCAGAGCCTTCGGTTATCAGGCCCCTCTCTGAGGAACCAGCTGCCAGTTTGGGAGGCAGAGCCTTCAGTTATCAGGCCCCTCTCTGTGGAACCAGCTTCCAGTTTGGGAGTCAGAGCCTTCAGTTATCAGGCCCCTCATTGAGGAACCAGCTGCCAGTTTGGGAGGCAGGAGCCTTCAGTTATCAGGCCCCTCTCTGTGGAACCAGCTGCCAGTTTGGGAGGCAGAGCCTTCGGTTATCAGGCCCCTCTCTGTGGAACCAGCTGCCAGTTTGGGAGGCAGAGCCTTCAGTTATCAGGGCCCTCTCTGTGGAACCAGCTGCCAGTTTGGGAGGCAGAGCCTTCAGTTATCAGGCCCCTCTCTGTGGAACCAGCTGCCAGTTTGGGAGGCAGAGCCTTCAGTTATCAGGCCCCTTATTGAGGAACCAGCTGCCTGTTTGGGAGGCAGAGCTTTCAGTTATCAGGCTCCTCTCTGTGGAACCAGCTGCCAGTTTGGGAGGCAGAGCCTTCAGTTATCAGGCCACTCTCTGTGGAACCAGCTGCCAGTTTAGGAGGCAGAGCCTTCAGTTATCAGGCCCCTCTCTGTGGAACGAGCTGCCAGTTTGGGAGGCAGAGCCTTCAGTTATCAGGACCCTCTCTGTGGAACCAGCTGCCAGTTTGGGAGGCAGAGCCTTCGGTTATCAGGCCCCTCTCTGTGGAACCAGCTGCCAGTTTGGGAGGCAGAGCCTTCAGTTATCAGGCCCCTCTCTGTGGAACCAGCTGCCAGTTTGGGAGGCAGAGCCTTCGGTTATCAGGCCCCTCTCTGAGGAACCAGCTGCCAGTTTGGGAGGCAGAGCCTTCAGTTATCAGGCCCCTCTCTGTGGAACCAGCTTCCAGTTTGGGAGTCAGAGCCTTCAGTTATCAAGCCCCTCTGTGTGGAACCAGCTGCCAGTTTGGGAGGCAGAGCCTTCGGTTATCAGGCCCCTCTCTGTGGAACCAGCTGCCAGTTTGGGAGGCAGAGCCTTCAGTTATCAGGCCCCTCTCTGTGGAACCAGCTGCCAGTTTGGGAGGCAGAGCCTTCAGTTATCAGGCCCCTCTCTGTGGAACCAGCTGCCAGTTTGGGAGGCAGAGCCTTCAGTTATCAGGCCCCTCTCTTTGGAACCAGCTGCCAGTTTGGGAGGCAGAGCCTTCAGTTATCAGGCCCCTCTCTGAGGAACCAGCTGCCAGTTTGGGAGGCAGAGCCTTCGGTTATCAGGCCCCTCTCTGTGGAACCAGCTGCCAGTTTGGGAGGCAGAGCTTTCAGTTATCAGGCCCCTCTCTGTGGAACCAGCTACCAGTTTGGGAGGCAGAGCGTTCAGTTATCAGGCCCCTCTCTGTGGAACGAGTTGCCAGTTTGGGAAGCAGAGCCTTCAGTTATCAGGCCCCTCTCTGTGGAACCAGCTGCCAGTTTGGGAGACAGAGCCTTCGGTTATCAGGCCCCTCTCTGAGGAACCAGCTGCCAGTTTGGGAGGCAGAGCCTTCAGTTATCAGGCCCCTCTCTGTGGAACCAGCTTCCAGTTTGGGAGTCAGAGCCTTCAGTTATCAGGCCCCTCATTGAGGAACCAGCTGCCAGTTTGGGAGGCAGGAGCCTTCAGTTATCAGGCCCCTCTCTGTGGAACCAGCTGCCAGTTTGGGAGGCAGAGCCTTCGGTTATCAGGCCCCTCTCTGTGGAACCAGCTGCCAGTTTGGGAGGCAGAGCCTTCAGTTATGAGGCCCCTCTCTGTGGAACGAGCTGCCAGTTTGGGAGGCAGAGCCTTCAGTTATCAGGCCCCTCTCTGTGGAACCAGCTGCCAGTTTGGGAGGCAGAGCCTTCGGTTATCAGGCCCCTCTCTGAGGAACCAGCTGCCAGTTTGGGAGGCAGAGCCTTCAGTTATCAGGCCCCTCTCTGTGGAACCAGCTTCCAGTTTGGGAGTCAGAGCCTTCAGTTATCAGGCCCCTCATTGAGGAACCAGCTGCCAGTTTGGGAGGCAGGAGCCTTCAGTTATCAGGCCCCTCTCTGTGGAACCAGCTGCCAGTTTGGGAGGCAGAGCCTTCGGTTATCAGGCCCCTCTCTGTGGAACCAGCTGCCAGTTTGGGAGGCAGAGCCTTCAGTTATCAGGGCCCTCTCTGTGGAACCAGCTGCCAGTTTGGGAGGCAGAGCCTTCAGTTATCAGGCCCCTCTCTGTGGAACCAGCTGCCAGTTTGGGAGGCAGAGCCTTCAGTTATCAGGCCCCTTATTGAGGAACCAGCTGCCTGTTTGGGAGGCAGAGCTTTCAGTTATCAGGCTCCTCTCTGTGGAACCAGCTGCCAGTTTGGGAGGCAGAGCCTTCAGTTATCAGGCCACTCTCTGTGGAACCAGCTGCCAGTTTAGGAGGCAGAGCCTTCAGTTATCAGGCCCCTCTCTGTGGAACGAGCTGCCAGTTCGGGAGGCAGAGCCTTCAGTTATCAGGACCCTCTCTGTGGAACCAGCTGCCAGTTTGGGAGGCAGAGCCTTCGGTTATCAGGCCCCTCTCTGTGGAACCAGCTGCCAGTTTGGGAGGCAGAGCCTTCAGTTATCAGGCCCCTCTCTGTGGAACCAGCTGCCAGTTTGGGAGGCAGAGCCTTCGGTTATCAGGCCCCTCTCTGAGGAACCAGCTGCCAGTTTGGGAGGCAGAGCCTTCAGTTATCAGGCCCCTCTCTGTGGAACCAGCTTCCAGTTTGGGAGTCAGAGCCTTCAGTTATCAAGCCCCTCTGTGTGGAACCAGCTGCCAGTTTGGGAGGCAGAGCCTTCGGTTATCAGGCCCCTCTCTGTGGAACCAGCTGCCAGTTTGGGAGGCAGAGCCTTCAGTTATCAGGCCCCTCTCTGTGGAACCAGCTGCCAGTTTGGGAGGCAGAGCCTTCAGTTATCAGGCCCCTCTCTGTGGAACCAGCTGCCAGTTTGGGAGGCAGAGCCTTCAGTTATCAGGCCCCTCTCTTTGGAACCAGCTGCCAGTTTGGGAGGCAGAGCCTTCAGTTATCAGGCCCCTCTCTGAGGAACCAGCTGCCAGTTTGGGAGGCAGAGCCTTCGGTTATCAGGCCCCTCTCTGTGGAACCAGCTGCCAGTTTGGGAGGCAGAGCTTTCAGTTATCAGGCCCCTCTCTGTGGAACCAGCTACCAGTTTGGGAGGCAGAGCGTTCAGTTATCAGGCCCCTCTCTGTGGAACGAGTTGCCAGTTTGGGAAGCAGAGCCTTCAGTTATCAGGCCCCTCTCTGTGGAACCAGCTGCCAGTTTGGGAGACAGAGCCTTCGGTTATCAGGCCCCTCTCTGAGGAACCAGCTGCCAGTTTGGGAGGCAGAGCCTTCAGTTATCAGGCCCCTCTCTGTGGAACCAGCTTCCAGTTTGGGAGTCAGAGCCTTCAGTTATCAGGCCCCTCATTGAGGAACCAGCTGCCAGTTTGGGAGGCAGGAGCCTTCAGTTATCAGGCCCCTCTCTGTGGAACCAGCTGCCAGTTTGGGAGGCAGAGCCTTCGGTTATCAGGCCCCTCTCTGTGGAACCAGCTGCCAGTTTGGGAGGCAGAGCCTTCAGTTATCAGGGCCCTCTCTGTGGAACCAGCTGCCAGTTTGGGAGGCAGAGCCTTCAGTTATCAGGCCCCTCTCTGTGGAACCAGCTGCCAGTTTGGGAGGCAGAGCCTTCAGTTATCAGGCCCCTTATTGAGGAACCAGCTGCCTGTTTGGGAGGCAGAGCTTTCAGTTATCAGGCTCCTCTCTGTGGAACCAGCTGCCAGTTTGGGAGGCAGAGCCTTCAGTTATCAGGCCACTCTCTGTGGAACCAGCTGCCAGTTTAGGAGGCAGAGCCTTCAGTTATCAGGCCCCTCTCTGTGGAACGAGCTGCCAGTTTGGGAGGCAGAGCCTTCAGTTATCAGGACCCTCTCTGTGGAACCAGCTGCCAGTTTGGGAGGCAGAGCCTTCGGTTATCAGGCCCCTCTCTGTGGAACCAGCTGCCAGTTTGGGAGGCAGAGCCTTCAGTTATCAGGCCCCTCTCTGTGGAACCAGCTGCCAGTTTGGGAGGCAGAGCCTTCGGTTATCAGGCCCCTCTCTGAGGAACCAGCTGCCAGTTTGGGAGGCAGAGCCTTCAGTTATCAGGCCCCTCTCTGTGGAACCAGCTTCCAGTTTGGGAGTCAGAGCCTTCAGTTATCAAGCCCCTCTGTGTGGAACCAGCTGCCAGTTTGGGAGGCAGAGCCTTCGGTTATCAGGCCCCTCTCTGTGGAACCAGCTGCCAGTTTGGGAGGCAGAGCCTTCAGTTATCAGGCCCCTCTCTGTGGAACCAGCTGCCAGTTTGGGAGGCAGAGCCTTCAGTTATCAGGCCCCTCTCTGTGGAACCAGCTGCCAGTTTGGGAGGCAGAGCCTTCAGTTATCAGGCCCCTCTCTTTGGAACCAGCTGCCAGTTTGGGAGGCAGAGCCTTCAGTTATCAGGCCCCTCTCTGAGGAACCAGCTGCCAGTTTGGGAGGCAGAGCCTTCGGTTATCAGGCCCCTCTCTGTGGAACCAGCTGCCAGTTTGGGAGGCAGAGCTTTCAGTTATCAGGCCCCTCTCTGTGGAACCAGCTACCAGTTTGGGAGGCAGAGCGTTCAGTTATCAGGCCCCTCTCTGTGGAACGAGTTGCCAGTTTGGGAAGCAGAGCCTTCAGTTATCAGGCCCCTCTCTGTGGAACCAGCTGCCAGTTTGGGAGACAGAGCCTTCGGTTATCAGGCCCCTCTCTGAGGAACCAGCTGCCAATTTGGGAGGCAGAGCCTTCAGTTATCAGGCCCCTCTCTGTGGAACCAGCTTCCAGTTTGGGAGTCAGAGCCTTCAGTTATCAGGCCCCTCATTGAGGAACCAGCTGCCAGTTTGGGAGGCAGGAGCCTTCAGTTATCAGGCCCCTCTCTGTTGAACCAGCTGCCAGTTTGGGAGGCAGAGCCTTCGGTTATCAGGCCCCTCTCTGTGGGACAAGCTGCCAGTTTGGGAGGCAGAGCCTTCAGTTATCAGGCCCCTCTCCGTGGAACCAGCTGCCAGTTTGGGAAGCAGAGCCTTCAGTTATCAGGGCCCTCTCTGTGGAACCAGCTGCCAGTTTGGGAGCCAGAGCCTTCAGTTATCAGGCCCCTCTCTGTGGAACCAGCTGCCAGTTTGGGAGGCAGAGCCTTCGGTTATCAGGCCCCTCTCTGAGGAACCAGCTGCCAGTTTGGGAGGCAGAGCCTTCAGTTATCAGGCCCCTCTCTGTGGAACCAGCTGCCAGTTTGGGAGGCAGAGCTTTCAGTTATCAGGCTCCTCTCTGTGGAACCAGCTGACAGTTTAGGAGGCAGAGCCTTCAGTTATGAGGCCCCTCTCTGTGGAACGAGCTGCCAGTTTGGGAGGCAGAGCCTTCAGTTATCAGGCCCCTCTCTGTGGAACCAGCTGCCAGTTTGGGAGGCAGAGCCTTCGGTTATCAGGCCCCTCTCTGAGGAACCAGCTGCCAGTTTGGGAGGCAGAGCCTTCAGTTATCAGGCCCCTCTCTGTGGAACCAGCTTCCAGTTTGGGAGTCAGAGCCTTCAGTTATCAGGCCCCTCATTGAGGAACCAGCTGCCAGTTTGGGAGGCAGGAGCCTTCAGTTATCAGGCCCCTCTCTGTGGAACCAGCTGCCAGTTTGGGAGGCAGAGCCTTCGGTTATCAGGCCCCTCTCTGTGGAACCAGCTGCCAGTTTGGGAGGCAGAGCCTTCAGTTATCAGGGCCCTCTCTGTGGAACCAGCTGCCAGTTTGGGAGGCAGAGCCTTCAGTTATCAGGCCCCTCTCTGTGGAACCAGCTGCCAGTTTGGGAGGCAGAGCCTTCAGTTATCAGGCCCCTTATTGAGGAACCAGCTGCCTGTTTGGGAGGCAGAGCTTTCAGTTATCAGGCTCCTCTCTGTGGAACCAGCTGCCAGTTTGGGAGGCAGAGCCTTCAGTTATCAGGCCACTCTCTGTGGAACCAGCTGCCAGTTTAGGAGGCAGAGCCTTCAGTTATCAGGCCCCTCTCTGTGGAACGAGCTGCCAGTTTGGGAGGCAGAGCCTTCAGTTATCAGGACCCTCTCTGTGGAACCAGCTGCCAGTTTGGGAGGCAGAGCCTTCGGTTATCAGGCCCCTCTCTGTGGAACCAGCTGCCAGTTTGGGAGGCAGAGCCTTCAGTTATCAGGCCCCTCTCTGTGGAACCAGCTGCCAGTTTGGGAGGCAGAGCCTTCGGTTATCAGGCCCCTCTCTGAGGAACCAGCTGCCAGTTTGGGAGGCAGAGCCTTCAGTTATCAGGCCCCTCTCTGTGGAACCAGCTTCCAGTTTGGGAGTCAGAGCCTTCAGTTATCAAGCCCCTCTGTGTGGAACCAGCTGCCAGTTTGGGAGGCAGAGCCTTCAGTTATCAGGCCCCTCTCTGTGGAACCAGCTGCCAGTTTGGGAGGCAGAGCCTTCGGTTATCAGGCCCCTCTCTGTGGAACCAGCTGCCAGTTTGGGAGGCAGAGCCTTCAGTTATCAGGCCCCTCTCTGTGGAACCAGCTGCCAGTTTGGGAGGCAGAGCCTTCAGTTATCAGGCCCCTCTCTGTGGAACCAGCTGCCAGTTTGGGAGGCAGAGCCTTCAGTTATCAGGCCCCTCTCTTTGGAACCAGCTGCCAGTTTGGGAGGCAGAGCCTTCAGTTATCAGGCCCCTCTCTGAGGAACCAGCTGCCAGTTTGGGAGGCAGAGCCTTCGGTTATCAGGCCCCTCTCTGTGGAACCAGCTGCCAGTTTGGGAGGCAGAGCTTTCAGTTATCAGGCCCCTCTCTGTGGAACCAGCTACCAGTTTGGGAGGCAGAGCCTTCAGTTATCAGGCCCCTCTCTGTGGAACGAGTTGCCAGTTTGGGAAGCAGAGCCTTCAGTTATCAGGCCCCTCTCTGTGGAACCAGCTGCCAGTTTGGGAGACAGAGCCTTCGGTTATCAGGCCCCTCTCTGAGGAACCAGCTGCCAATTTGGGAGGCAGAGCCTTCAGTTATCAGGCCCCTCTCTGTGGAACCAGCTTCCAGTTTGGGAGTCAGAGCCTTCAGTTATCAGGCCCTTCATTGAGGAACCAGCTGCCAGTTTGGGAGGCAGGAGCCTTCAGTTATCAGGCCCCTCTCTGTTGAACCAGCTGCCAGTTTGGGAGGCAGAGCCTTCGGTTATCAGGCCCCTCTCTGTGGAACAAGCTGCCAGTTTGGGAGGCAGAGCCTTCAGTTATCAGGCCCCTCTCCGTGGAACCAGCTGCCAGTTTGGGAAGCAGAGCCTTCAGTTATCAGGGCCCTCTCTGTGGAACCAGCTGCCAGTTTGGGAGCCAGAGCCTTCAGTTATCAGGCCCCTCTCTGTGGAACCAGCTGCCAGTTTGGGAGGCAGAGCCTTCGGTTATCAGGCCCCTCTCTGAGGAACCAGCTGCCAGTTTGGGAGGCAGAGCCTTCAGTTATCAGGCCCCTCTCTGTGGAACCAGCTGCCAGTTTGGGAGGCAGAGCCTTCGGTTATCAGGCCCCTCTCTTAGGAACCAGCTGCCAGTTTGGGAGGCAGAGCCTTCAGTTATCAGGCCCCTCTCTGTGGAACCAGCTGCCAGTTTGGGAGGCAGAGCCTTCGGTTATCAGGCCCCTCTCTTAGGAACCAGCTGCCAGTTTGGGAGGCAGAGCCTTCAGTTATCAGGCCCCTCTCTGTGGAACCAGCTGCCAGTTTGGGAGGCAGAGCCTTCAGTTATCAGGCCCCTCTCTGAGGAACCAGCTGCCAGTTTGGGAGGCAGAGCCTTCGGTTATCAGGCCCCTCTCTGTGGAACCAGCTGCCAGTTTGGGAGGCAGAGCTTTCAGTTATCAGGCTCCTCTCTGTGAAACCAGCTGCCAGTTTGGGAGGCAGAGCCTTCAGTTATCAGGCTCCTCTCTGTGAAACCAGCTGCCAGTTTGGGAGGCAGAGCCTTCAGTTATCAGGCCCCTCTCTGTGGAACCAGCTGCCAGTTTAGGAGGCAGAGCCTTCAGTTATCAGGCCCCTCTCTGTGGAACGAGATGCCAGTTTGGGAGGCAGAGCCTTCAGTTATCAGGCCCCTCTCTGTGGAACCAGCTGCCAGTTTGGGAGGCAGAGCCTTCGGTTATCAGGCCCCTCTCTGAGGAACCAGCTGCCAGTTTGGGAGGCAGAGCCTTCAGTTATCAGGCCCCTCTCTGTGGAACCAGCTTCCAGTTTGGGAGTCAGAGCCTTCAGTTATCAGGCCCCTCATTGAGGAACCAGCTGCCAGTTTGGGAGGCAGGAGCCTTCAGTTATCAGGCCCCTCTCTGTGGAACCAGCTGCCAGTTTGGGAGGCAGAGCCTTCGGTTATCAGGCCCCTCTCTGTGGAACCAGCTGCCAGTTTGGGAGGCAGAGCCTTCAGTTATCAGGCCCCTCTCTGAGGAACCAGCTGCCAGTTTGGGAGGCAGAGCCTTCAGTTATCAGGCCCCTCATTGAGGAACCAGCTGCCAGTTTGGGAGGCAGGAGCCTTCAGTTATCAGGCCCCTCTCTGTGGAACCAGCTGCCAGTTTGGGAGAAAGAGCCTTCGGTTATCAGGCCCCTCTCTGTGGAACCAGCTGCCAGTTTGGGAGGCAGAGCCTTCAGTTATCAGGCCCCTCTCTGTGGAACCAGCTGCCAGTTTGGGAGGCAGAGCCTTCAGTTATCAGGCCCCTCTCTGTGGAACCAGCTGCCAGTTTGGGAGGCAGAGCCTTCAGTTATCAGGCCCCTCTCTGTGGAACCAGCTGCCAGTTTGGGAGGCAGAGCCTTCAGTTATCAGGCCCCTCTCTGAGGAACCAGCTGCCAGTTTGGGAGGCAGAGCCTTCAGTTATCAGGCCCCTCTCTGAGGAACCAGCTGCCAGTTTGGGAGGCAGAGCCTTCAGTTATCAGGCCTCTCTCTGTGGAACCAGCTTTCAGTTTGGGAGGCAGAGCCTTCGGTTATCAGGCCCCTCTCTGTGGAACCAGCTGCCAGTTTGGGAGGCAGAGCCTTCGGTTATCAGGCCCCTCTCTGTGGAACCAGCTGTTAGTTTGGGAGGCAGAGCTTTCAGTTATCAGGCCCCTCTCTGTGGAACCAGCTGCCAGTTTGGGAGGCAGAGCCTTCAGTTATCAGGCCCCTCTCTGTGGAACCAGCTGCCAGTATAGGAGGCAGAGCCTTCAGTTATCAGGCCCCTCTCTGAGGAACGAGCTGCCAGTTTGGGAGGCAGAGCCTTTAGTTATCAGGCCCCTCCCTGTGGAACCAGCTGCCAGTTTGGGAGGCAGAGCCTTCAGTTATCAGGCCCCTCTCTGTGGAACCAGCTTCCAGTTTGGGAGGCAGAGCCTTCAGTTATCAGGCCCCTCTCTGTGGAACCAGCTGCCAGTTTGGGAGTTAGAGCCTTCAGTTATCAGGCCCCTCATTGAGGAACCAGCTGCCAGTTTGGGAGGCAGAGCCTTCAGTTATCAGGCCCCTCTCTGTGGAACCAGCTGCCAGTTTGGGAGGCAGAGCCTTCAGTTATCAGGCCCCTCTCTGTGGAACCAGCTGCCAGTTTGGGAGTCAGAGCCTTCAGTTATCAGGCCCCTCTGTGTGGAACCAGCTGCCAGTTTGGGAGGCAGAGCCTTCAGTTATCAGGCCCCTCTCTGTGGAACCAGCTGCCAGTTTGGGAGGCAGAGCCTTCGGTTATCAGGCCCCTCTCTGTGGAACCAGCTGCCAGTTTGGGAGGCAGAGCCTTCAGTTATCAGGCCCCTCTCTGTGGAACCAGCTGCCAGTTTGGGAGGCAGAGCCTTCAGTTATCAGGCCCCTCTCTGTGGAACCAGCTGCCAGTTTGGGAGGCAGAGCCTTCAGTTATCAGGCCCCTCTCTTTGGAACCAGCTGCCAGTTTGGGAGGCAGAGCCTTCAGTTATCAGGCCCCTCTCTGAGGAACCAGCTGCCAGTTTGGGAGGCAGAGCCTTCGGTTATCAGGCCCCTCTCTGTGGAACCAGCTGCCAGTTTGGGAGGCAGAGCTTTCAGTTATCAGGCCCCTCTCTGTGGAACCAGCTGCCAGTTTGGGAGGCAGAGCCTTCAGTTATCAGGCCCCTCTCTGTGGAACGAGTGGCCAGTTTGGGAGGCAGAGCCTTCAGTTATCAGGCCCCTCTCTGTGGAACCAGCTGCCAGTTTGGGAGGCAGAGCCTTCGGTTATCAGGCCCCTCTCTGAGGAACCAGCTGCCAATTTGGGAGGCAGAGCCTTCAGTTATCAGGCCCCTCTCTGTGGAACCAGCTTCCAGTTTGGGAGTCAGAGCCTTCAGTTATCAGGCCCCTCATTGAGGAACCAGCTGCCAGTTTGGGAGGCAGGAGCCTTCAGTTATCAGGCCCCTCTCTGTTGAACCAGCTGCCAGTTTGGGAGGCAGAGCCTTCGGTTATCAGGCCCCTCTCTGTGGAACAAGCTGCCAGTTTGGGAGGCAGAGCCTTCAGTTATCAGGCCCCTCTCTGTGGAACCAGCTGCCAGTTTGGGAAGCAGAGCCTTCAGTTATCAGGGCCCTCTCTGTGGAACCAGCTGCCAGTTTGGGAGCCAGAGCCTTCAGTTATCAGGCCCCTCTCTGTGGAACCAGCTGCCAGTTTGGGAGGCAGAGCCTTCAGTTATCAGGCCCCTCTCTGAGGAACCAGCTGCCAGTTTGGGAGGCAGAGCCTTCAGTTATCAGGCCCCTCTCTGTGGAACCAGCTGCCAGTTTGGGAGGCAGAGCCTTCGGTTATCAGGCCCCTCTCTGTGGAACCAGCTGCCAGTTTGGGAGGCAGAGCCTTCAGTTATCAGGCCCCTCTCTGTGGAACCAGCTGCCAGTTTGGGAGACAGAGCCTTCAGTTATCAGGCCCCTCTCTGAGGAACCAGCTGCCAGTTTGGGAGGCAGAGCCTTCGGTTATCAGGCCCCTCTCTGTGGAACCAGCTGCCAGTTTGGGAGGCAGAGCTTTCAGTTATCAGGCTCCTCTCTGTGAAACCAGCTGCCAGTTTGGGAGGCAGAGCCTTCAGTTATCAGGCCCCTCTCTGTGGAACCAGCTGCCAGTTTAGGAGGCAGAGCCTTCAGTTATCAGGCCCCTCTCTGTGGAACGAGATGCCAGTTTGGGAGGCAGAGCCTTCAGTTATCAGGCCCCTCTCTGTGGAACCAGCTGCCAGTTTGGGAGGCAGAGCCTTCGGTTATCAGGCCCCTCTCTGAGGAACCAGCTGCCAGTTTGGGAGGCAGAGCCTTCAGTTATCAGGCCCCTCTCTGTGGAACCAGCTTCCAGTTTGGGAGTCAGAGCCTTCAGTTATCAGGCCCCTTATTGAGGAACCAGCTGCCAGTTTGGGAGGCAGGAGCCTTCAGTTATCAGGCCCCTCTCTGTGGAACCAGCTGCCAGTTTGGGAGGCAGAGCCTTCGGTTATCAGGCCCCTCTCTGTGGAACCAGCTGCCAGTTTGGGAGGCAGAGCCTTCAGTTATCAGGCCCCTCTCTGAGGAACCAGCTGCCAGTTTGGGAGGCAGAGCCTTCAGTTATCAGGCCCCTCATTGAGGAACCAGCTGCCAGTTTGGGAGGCAGGAGCCTTCAGTTATCAGGCCCCTCTCTGTGGAACCAGCTGCCAGTTTGGGAGAAAGAGCCTTCGGTTATCAGGCCCCTCTCTGTGGAACCAGCTGCCAGTTTGGGAGGCAGAGCCTTCAGTTATCAGGCCCCTCTCTGTGGAACCAGCTGCCAGTTTGGGAGGCAGAGCCTTCAGTTATCAGGCCCCTCTCTGTGGAACCAGCTGCCAGTTTGGGAGGCAGAGCCTTCAGTTATCAGGCCCCTCTCTGTGGAACCAGCTGCCAGTTTGGGAGGCAGAGCCTTCAGTTATCAGGCCCCTCTCTGAGGAACCAGCTGTTAGTTTGGGAGGCAGAAGCTTTCAGTTATCAGGCCCCTCTCTGTGGAACCAGCTGCCAGTTTGGGAGGCAGAGCCTTCAGTTATCAGGCCCCTCTCTGTGGAACCAGCTGCCAGTATAGGAGGCAGAGCCTTCAGTTATCAGGCCCCTCTCTGAGGAACGAGCTGCCAGTTTGGGAGGCAGAGCCTTTAGTTATCAGGCCCCTCCCTGTGGAACCAGCTGCCAGTTTGGGAGGCAGAGCCTTCAGTTATCAGGCCCCTCTCTGTGGAACCAGCTTCCAGTTTGGGAGGCAGAGCCTTCAGTTATCAGGCCCCTCTCTGTGGAACCAGCTGCCAGTTTGGGAGGCAGAGCCTTCAGTTATCAGGCCCCTCATTGAGGAACCAGCTGCCAGTTTGGGAGGCAGGAGCCTTCAGTTATCAGGCCCCTCTCTGTGGAACCAGCTGCCAGTTTGGGAGGCAGAGCCTTCAGTTATCAGGCCCCTCTCTGTGGAACCAGCTGCCAGTTTGGGAGGCAGAGCCTTCAGTTATCAGGCCCCTCTCTGTGGAACCAGCTGCCAGTTTGGGAGGCAGAGCCTTCAGTTATCAGGCCCCTCTCTGTGGAACCAGCTGCCAGTTTGGGAGGCAGAGCCTTCAGTTATCAGGCCCCTCTCTGTGGAACCAGCTGCCAGTTTGGGAGGCAGAGCCTTCGGTTATCAGGCCCCTCTCTGAGGAACCAGCTGCCAGTTTGGGAGGCAGAGCCTTCGGTTATCAGGCCCCTCTCTGTGGAACCAGCTGCCAGTTTGGGAGGCAGAGCCTTCAGTTATCAGGCCCCTCTCTGTGGAACCAGCTGCCAGTTTGGGAGGCAGAGCCTTCGGTTATCAGGCCCCTCTCTGAGGAACCAGCTGCCAGTTTGGGAGGCAGAGCCTTCAGTTATCAGGCCCCTCTCTGTGGAACCAGCTTCCAGTTTGGGAGTCAGAGCCTTCAGTTATCAGGCCCCTCATTGAGGAACCAGCTGCCAGTTTGGGAGGCAGGAGCCTTCAGTTATCAGGCCCCTCTCTGTGGAACCAGCTGCCAGTTTGGGAGGCAGAGCCTTCGGTTATCAGGCCCCTCTCTGTGGAACCAGCTGCCAGTTTGGGAGGCAGAGCCTTCAGTTATCAGGGCCCTCTCTGTGGAACCAGCTGCCAGTTTGGGAGGCAGAGCCTTCAGTTATCAGGCCCCTCTCTGTGGAACCAGCTGCCAGTTTGGGAGGCAGAGCCTTCAGTTATCAGGCCCCTTATTGAGGAACCAGCTGCCAGTTTGGGAGGCAGAGCCTTCGGTTATCAGGCCCCTCTCTGTGGAACCAGCTGCCAGTTTGGGAGGCAGAGCCTTCGGTTATCAGGCCCCTCTCTGTGGAACCAGCTGCCAGTTTGGGAGGCAGAGCCTTCAGTTATCAGGCCCCTCTCTGAGGAACCAGCTGCCAGTTTGGGAGACAGAGCCTTCGGTTATCAGGCCCCTCTCTGTGGAACCAGCTGCCAGTTTGGGAGGCAGAGCCTTCGGTTATCAGGCCCCTCTCTGTGGAACCAGCTGTCAGTTTGGGAGGCAGAGCTTTCGGTTATCAGGCCCCTCTCTGTGGAACCAGCTGCCAGTTTGGGAGGCAGAGCCTTCAGTTATCAGGCCCCTCTCTGTGGAACCAGCTGCCAGTTTGGGAGGCAGAGCCTTCGGTTATGAGGCCCCTCTCTGTGGAACCAGCTGCCAGTTTGGGAGGCAGAGCCTTCAGTTATCAGGCCCCTCTCTGTGGAACCAGCTGCCAGTTTGGGAGGCAGAGCCTTCAGTTATCAGGCCCCTCTCTGTGGAACCAGCTTCCAGTTTGGGAGTCAGAGCCTTCAGTTATCAGGCCCCTCATTGAGGAACCAGCTGCCAGTTTGGGAGGCAGGAGCCTTCAGTTATCAGGCCCCTCTCTGTGGAACCAGCTGCCAGTTTGGGAGGCAGAGCCTTCGGTTATCAGGCCCCTCTCTGTGGAACCAGCTGCCAGTTTGGGAGGCAGAGCCTTCAGTTATCAGGGCCCTCTCTGTGGAACCAGCTGCCAGTTTGGGAGGCAGAGCCTTCAGTTATCAGGCCCCTCTCTGTGGAACCAGCTGCCAGTTTGGGAGGCAGAGCCTTCAGTTATCAGGCCCCTTATTGAGGAACCAGCTGCCAGTTTGGGAGGCAGAGCCTTCGGTTATCAGGCCCCTCTCTGTGGAACCAGCTGCCAGTTTGGGAGGCAGAGCTTTCAGTTATCAGGCTCCTCTCTGTGGAACCAGCTGCCAGTTTGGGAGGCAGAGCCTTCAGTTATCAGGCCCCTCTCTGTGGAACCAGCTGCCAGTTTAGGAGAAAGAGCCTTCAGTTATCAGGCCCCTCTCTGTGGAACCAGCTGCCAGTTTGGGAGGCAGAGCCTTCAGTTATCAGGCCCCTCTCTGTGGAACCAGCTGCCAGTTTGGGAGGCAGAGCCTTCGGTTATCAGGCCCCTCTCTGAGGAACCAGCTGCCAGTTTGGGAGGCAGAGCCTTCAGTTATCAGGCCCCTCTCTGTGGAACCAGCTTCCAGTTTGGGAGTCAGAGCCTTCAGTTATCAGGCCCCTCATTGAGGAACCAGCTGCCAGTTTGGGAGGCAGGAGCCTTCAGTTATCAGGCCCCTCTCTGTGGAACCAGCTGCCAGTTTGGGAGGCAGAGCCTTCAGTTATCAGGGCCCTCTCTGTGGAACCAGCTGCCAGTTTGGGAGGCAGAGCCTTCAGTTATCAGGCCCCTCTCTGTGGAACCAGCTGTCAGTTTGGGAGGCAGAGCTTTCAGTTATCAGGCCCCTCTCTGTGGAACCAGCTGCCAGTTTGGGAGGCAGAGCCTTCAGTTATCAGGCCCCTCTCTGTGGAACCAGCTGCCAGTTTGGGAGGCAGAGCCTACAGTTATCAAGCCCCTTTCTGTGGAATCAGCTGCCAGTTTGGGAGGCAGAGCCTTCGGTTATCAGGCCCCTCTCTGAGGAACCAGCTGCCAGTTTGGGAGGCAGAGCCTTCGGTTATCAGGCCCCTCTCCGTGGAACCAGCTTCCAGTTTGGGAGGCAGAGCCTTCAGTTATTAGGCCCCTCATTAAGGAACCAGCTGCCAGTTTGGGAGGCAGAAGCCTTCAGTTATCAGGCCCCTCTCTGTGGAACCAGCTGCCAGTTTGGGAGGCAGAGCCTTCGGTTATCAGGCCCCTCTCTGTGCAACCAGCTGCCAGTTTGGGAGGCAGAGCCTTCAATTATCAGGCCCCTCTCTGTGGAACCAGCTGCCAGTTTGGGAAGCAGAGCCTTCAGTTATCAGGGCCCTCTCTGTGGAACCAGCTGCCAGTTTGGGAGGCAGAGTCTTCGGTTATCAGGCCCCTCTCTGAGGAACCAGCTGCCAGTTTGGGAGGCAGAGCTTTCAATTATCAGGCCCCTCTCTGTGGAACCAGCTGCCAGTTTGGGATGCAGAGCCTTCAGTTATCAGGCCCCTCTCTGTGGAACCAGCTGCCAGTTTGGGAGGCAGAGCCTACAGTTATCAGGCCCCTCTCTGTGGAACCAGCTGCCAGTTTGGGAGGCAGAGCCTTCGGTTATCAGGCCCCTCTCTGAGGAACCAGCTGCCAGTTTGGGAGGCAGAGCCTTCGGTTATCAGGCCCCTCTCTGAGGAACGAGCTGCCAAATTGGGAGGCAGAGCCTTCAGTTATCAGGCCCCTCTCTGTGGAACCAGCTGCCAGTTTGGGAGGCAGAGCCTTCGGTTATCAGGCCCCTCTCTTTGGAACCAGCTGCCAGTTTGGGAGGCAGAGCCTTCGGTTATCAGGCCCCTCTCTGTGGAACCAGCTGCTAGTTTGGGAGGCAGAGCCTTCGGTTATCAGGCCCCTCTCTGTGGAACCAGCTGTCAGTTTGGGAGGCAGAGCTTTCGGTTATCAGGCCCCTCTCTGTGGAACCAGCTGCCAGTTTGGGAGGCAGAGCCTTCAGTTATCAGGCCCCTCTCTGTGGAACCAGCTGCCAGTTTGGGAGGCAGAGCCTTCAGTTATCAGGCCCCTCTCTGTGGAACCAGCTGTCAGTTTGGGAGGCAGAGCTTTCAGTTATCAGGCCCTTCTCTGTGGAACCAGCTGCCAGTTTGGGAGGCAGAGCCTTCAGTTATCAGGCCCCTCTCTGTGGAACCAGCTGCCAGTTTGGGAGGCAGAGCCTACAGTTATCAAGCCCCTCTCTGTGGAATCAGCTGCCAGTTTGGGAGGCAGAGCCTTCGGTTATCAGGCCCCTCTCTGAGGAACCAGCTGCCAGTTTGGGAGGCAGAGCCTTCGGTTATCAGGCCCCTCTCCGTGGTACCAGCTTCCAGTTTGGGAGGCAGAGCCTTCAGTTATTAGGCCCCTCATTAAGGAACCAGCTGCCAGTTTGGGAGGCAGAGCCTTCGGTTATCAGGCCCCTCTCTGTGCAACCAGCTGCCAGTTTGGGAGGCAGAGCCTTCAGTTATCAGGCCCCTCTCTGTGGAACCAGCTGCCAGTTTGGGAAGCAGAGCCTTCAGTTATCAGGGCCCTCTCTGTGGAACCAGCTGCCAGTTTGGGAGGCAGAGCCTTCGGTTATCAGGCCCCTCTCTGAGGAACCAGCTGCCAGTTTGGGAGGCAGAGCCTTCAGTTATCAGGCCCCTCTCTGTGGAACCAGCTGCCAGTTTGGGAAGCAGAGCCTTCGGTTATCAGGCCCCTCTCTTTGGAACCAGCTGCAAGTTTGGGAGGCAGATTCTTCGGTTATCAGGCCCCTCTCTGTGGAACCAGCTGCCAGTTTGGGAGGCAGAGCCTTCGGTTATCAGGCCCCTCTTAGTGGAACCAGCTGTCAGTTTGGGAGGCAGAGCCTTCAGTTATCAGGGCCCTCTCTGTGGAACCAGCTGCCAGTTTGGGAGGCAGAGCCTTCGGTTATCAGGCCCCTCTTAGTGGAACCAGCTGTCAGTTTGGGAGGCAGAGCCTTCAGTTATCAGGGCCCTCTCTGTGGAACCAGCTGCCAGTTTGGGAGCCAGAGCCTTCAGTTATCAGGCCCCTCTCTGTGGAACCAGCTGCCAGTTTGGGAGGCAGAGCCTTCAGTTATCAGGCCCTTCTCTGAGGAACCAGCTGCCAGTTTGGGAGGCAGAGCCTTCGGTTATCAGGCCCCTCTCTGTGGAACCAGCTGCCAGTTTGGGAGGCAGAGCCTTCGGTTATCAGGCCCCTCTCTGTGGAACCAGCTGCCAGTTTGGAAGGCAGAGCCTTCGGTTATCAGGCCCCTCTCTGTGGAACCAGCTGCCAGTTTGGGAGGAAGAGCCTTCGGTTATCAGGCCCCTCTCTGTGGAACCAGCTGCCAGTTTGGGAGGCAGAGCCTTCGGTTATCAGGCCCCTCTCTGAGGAACCAGCTGCCAGTTTGGGAGGCAGAGCCTTCAGTTATCAGGCCCCTCTCTGTGGAACCAGCTTCCAGTTTGGGAGTCAGAGCCTTCAGTTATCAAGCCCCTCTGTGTGGAACCAGCTGCCAGTTTGGGAGGCAGAGCCTTCAGTTATCAGGCCCCTCTCTGTGGAACCAGCTGCCAGTTTGGGAGGCAGAGCCTTCGGTTATCAGGCCCCTCTCTGTGGAACCAGCTGCCAGTTTGGGAGGCAGAGCCTTCAGTTATCAGGCCCCTCTCTGTGGAACCAGCTGCCAGTTTGGGAGGCAGAGCCTTCAGTTATCAGGCCCCTCTCTGTGGAACCAGCTGCCAGTTTGGGAGGCAGAGCCTTCAGTTATCAGGCCCCTCTCTTTGGAACCAGCTGCCAGTTTGGGAGGCAGAGCCTTCAGTTATCAGGCCCCTCTCTGAGGAACCAGCTGCCAGTTTGGGAGGCAGAGCCTTCGGTTATCAGGCCCCTCTCTGTGGAACCAGCTGCCAGTTTGGGAGGCAGAGCTTTCAGTTATCAGGCCCCTCTCTGTGGAACCAGCTACCAGTTTGGGAGGCAGAGCCTTCAGTTATCAGGCCCCTCTCTGTGGAACGAGTTGCCAGTTTGGGAAGCAGAGCCTTCAGTTATCAGGCCCCTCTCTGTGGAACCAGCTGCCAGTTTGGGAGACAGAGCCTTCGGTTATCAGGCCCCTCTCTGAAGAACCAGCTGCCAATTTGGGAGGCAGAGCCTTCAGTTATCAGGCCCCTCTCTGTGGAACCAGCTTCCAGTTTGGGAGTCAGAGCCTTCAGTTATCAGGCCCCTCATTGAGGAACAAGCTGCCAGTTTGGGAGGCAGGAGCCTTCAGTTATCAGGCCCCTCTCTGTTGAACCAGCTGCCAGTTTGGGAGGCAGAGCCTTCGGTTATCAGGCCCCTCTCTGTGGAACAAGCTGCCAGTTTGGGAGGCAGAGCCTTCAGTTATCAGGCCCCTCTCTGTGGAACCAGCTGCCAGTTTGGGAAGCAGAGCCTTCAGTTATCAGGGCCCTCTCTGTGGAACCAGCTGCCAGTTTGGGAGCCAGAGCCTTCAGTTATCAGGCCCCTCTCTGTGGAACCAGCTGCCAGTTTGGGAGGCAGAGCCTTCGGTTATCAGGCCCCTCTCTGAGGAACCAGCTGCCAGTTTGGGAGGCAGAGCCTTCAGTTATCAGGCCCCTCTCTGTGGAACCAGCTGCCAGTTTGGGAGGCAGAGCCTTCGGTTATCAGGCCCCTCTCTTAGGAACCAGCTGCCAGTTTGGGAGGCAGAGCCTTCAGTTATCAGGCCCCTCTCTGTGGAACCAGCTGCCAGTTTGGGAGGCAGAGCCTTCAGTTATCAGGGCCCTCTCTGTGGAACCAGCTGCCAGTTTGGGAGGCAGAGCCTTCAGTTATCAGGCCCCTCTCTGTGGAACCAGCTGCCAGTTTGGGAGACAGAGCCTTCAGTTATCAGGCCCCTCTCTGAGGAACCAGCTGCCAGTTTTGGAGGCAGAGCCTTCGGTTATCAGGCCCCTCTCTGTGGAACCAGCTGCCAGTTTGGGAGGCAGAGCTTTCAGTTATCAGGCTCCTCTCTGTGAAACCAGCTGCCAGTTTGGGAGGCAGAGCCTTCAGTTATCAGGCCCCTCTCTGTGGAACCAGCTGCCAGTTTAGGAGGCAGAGCCTTCAGTTATCAGGCCCCTCTCTGAGGAACCAGCTGCCAATTTGGGAGGCAGAGCCTTCAGTTATCAGGCCCCTCTCTGTGGAACCAGCTTCCAGTTTGGGAGGCAGAGCCTTCGGTTATCAGGCCCCTCTCTGTGGAACCAGCTGCCAGTTTGGAAGGCAGAGCCTTCGGTTATCAGGCCCCTCTCTGTGGAACCAGCTGCCAGTTTGGGAGGAAGAGCCTTCGGTTATCAGGCCCCTCTCTGTGGAACCAGCTGCCAGTTTGGGAGGCAGAGCCTTCGGTTATCAGGCCCCTCTCTGAGGAACCAGCTGCCAGTTTGGGAGGCAGAGCCTTCAGTTATCAGGCCCCTCTCTGTGGAACCAGCTTCCAGTTTGGGAGTCAGAGCCTTCAGTTATCAAGCCCCTCTGTGTGGAACCAGCTGCCAGTTTGGGAGGCAGAGCCTTCAGTTATCAGGCCCCTCTCTGTGGAACCAGCTGCCAGTTTGGGAGGCAGAGCCTTCGGTTATCAGGCCCCTCTCTGTGGAACCAGCTGCCAGTTTGGGAGGCAGAGCCTTCAGTTATCAGGCCCCTCTCTGTGGAACCAGCTGCCAGTTTGGGAGGCAGAGCCTTCAGTTATCAGGCCCCTCTCTGTGGAACCAGCTGCCAGTTTGGGAGGCAGAGCCTTCAGTTATCAGGCCCCTCTCTTTGGAACCAGCTGCCAGTTTGGGAGGCAGAGCCTTCAGTTATCAGGCCCCTCTCTGAGGAACCAGCTGCCAGTTTGGGAGGCAGAGCCTTCGGTTATCAGGCCCCTCTCTGTGGAACCAGCTGCCAGTTTGGGAGGCAGAGCTTTCAGTTATCAGGCCCCTCTCTGTGGAACCAGCTACCAGTTTGGGAGGCAGAGCCTTCAGTTATCAGGCCCCTCTCTGTGGAACGAGTTGCCAGTTTGGGAAGCAGAGCCTTCAGTTATCAGGCCCCTCTCTGTGGAACCAGCTGCCAGTTTGGGAGACAGAGCCTACGGTTATCAGGCCCCTCTCTGAGGAACCAGCTGCCAATTTGGGAGGCAGAGCCTTCAGTTATCAGGCCCCTCTCTGTGGAACCAGCTTCCAGTTTGGGAGTCAGAGCCTTCAGTTATCAGGCCCCTCATTGAGGAACAAGCTGCCAGTTTGGGAGGCAGGAGCCTTCAGTTATCAGGCCCCTCTCTGTTGAACCAGCTGCCAGTTTGGGAGGCAGAGCCTTCGGTTATCAGGCCCCTCTCTGTGGAACAAGCTGCCAGTTTGGGAGGCAGAGCCTTCAGTTATCAGGCCCCTCTCTGTGGAACCAGCTGCCAGTTTGGGAAGCAGAGCCTTCAGTTATCAGGGCCCTCTCTGTGGAACCAGCTGCCAGTTTGGGAGCCAGAGCCTTCAGTTATCAGGCCCCTCTCTGTGGAACCAGCTGCCAGTTTGGGAGGCAGAGCCTTCGGTTATCAGGCCCCTCTCTGAGGAACCAGCTGCCAGTTTGGGAGGCAGAGCCTTCAGTTATCAGGCCCCTCTCTGTGGAACCAGCTGCCAGTTTGGGAGGCAGAGCCTTCGGTTATCAGGCCCCTCTCTTAGGAACCAGCTGCCAGTTTGGGAGGCAGAGCCTTCAGTTATCAGGCCCCTCTCTGTGGAACCAGCTGCCAGTTTGGGAGGCAGAGCCTTCAGTTATCAGGGCCCTCTCTGTGGAACCAGCTGCCAGTTTGGGAGGCAGAGCCTTCAGTTATCAGGCCCCTCTCTGTGGAACCAGCTGCCAGTTTGGGAGACAGAGCCTTCAGTTATCAGGCCCCTCTCTGAGGAACCAGCTGCCAGTTTTGGAGGCAGAGCCTTCGGTTATCAGGCCCCTCTCTGTGGAACCAGCTGCCAGTTTGGGAGGCAGAGCTTTCAGTTATCAGGCTCCTCTCTGTGAAACCAGCTGCCAGTTTGGGAGGCAGAGCCTTCAGTTATCAGGCCCCTCTCTGTGGAACCAGCTGCCAGTTTAGGAGGCAGAGCCTTCAGTTATCAGGCCCCTCTCTGTGGAACGAGATGCCAGTTTGGGAGGCAGAGCCTTCAGTTATCAGGCCCCTCTCTGTGGAACCAGCTGCCAGTTTGGGAGGCAGAGCCTTCGGTTATCAGGCCCCTCTCTGAGGAACCAGCTGCCAGTTTGGGAGGCAGAGCCTTCAGTTATCAGGCCCCTCTCTGTGGAACCAGCTGTCAGTTTGGGAGGCAGAGCTTTCAGTTATCAGGCCCCTCTCTGTGGAACCAGCTGCCAGTTTGGGAGGCAGAGCCTTCAGTTATCAGGCCCCTCTCTGTGGAACCAGCTGCCAGTTTGGGAGGCAGAGCCTACAGTTATCAAGCCCCTCTCTGTGGAATCAGCTGCCAGTTTGGGAGGCAGAGCCTTCGGTTATCAGGCCCCTCTCTGAGGAACCAGCTGCCAGTTTGGGAGGCAGAGCCTTCGGTTATCAGGCCCCTCTCCGTGGAACCAGCTTCCAGTTTGGGAGGCAGAGCCTTCAGTTATTAGGCCCCTCATTAAGGAACCAGCTGCCAGTTTGGGAGGCAGAAGCCTTCAGTTATCAGGCCCCTCTCTGTGGAACCAGCTGCCAGTTTGGGAGGCAGAGCCTTCGGTTATCAGGCCCCTCTCTGTGCAACCAGCTGCCAGTTTGGGAGGCAGAGCCTTCAATTATCAGGCCCCTCTCTGTGGAACCAGCTGCCAGTTTGGGAAGCAGAGCCTTCAGTTATCAGGGCCCTCTCTGTGGAACCAGCTGCCAGTTTGGGAGGCAGAGTCTTCGGTTATCAGGCCCCTCTCTGAGGAACCAGCTGCCAGTTTGGGAGGCAGAGCTTTCAATTATCAGGCCCCTCTCTGTGGAACCAGCTGCCAGTTTGGGATGCAGAGCCTTCAGTTATCAGGCCCCTCTCTGTGGAACCAGCTGCCAGTTTGGGAGGCAGAGCCTACAGTTATCAGGCCCCTCTCTGTGGAACCAGCTGCCAGTTTGGGAGGCAGAGCCTTCGGTTATCAGGCCCCTCTCTGAGGAACCAGCTGCCAGTTTGGGAGGCAGAGCCTTCGGTTATCAGGCCCCTCTCTGAGGAACGAGCTGCCAAATTGGGAGGCAGAGCCTTCAGTTATCAGGCCCCTCTCTGTGGAACCAGCTGCCAGTTTGGGAGGCAGAGCCTTCGGTTATCAGGCCCCTCTCTTTGGAACCAGCTGCCAGTTTGGGAGGCAGAGCCTTCGGTTATCAGGCCCCTCTCTGTGGAACCAGCTGCTAGTTTGGGAGGCAGAGCCTTCGGTTATCAGGCCCCTCTCTGTGGAACCAGCTGTCAGTTTGGGAGGCAGAGCTTTCGGTTATCAGGCCCCTCTCTGTGGAACCAGCTGCCAGTTTGGGAGGCAGAGCCTTCAGTTATCAGGCCCCTCTCTGTGGAACCAGCTGCCAGTTTGGGAGGCAGAGCCTTCAGTTATCAGGCCCCTCTCTGTGGAACCAGCTGTCAGTTTGGGAGGCAGAGCTTTCAGTTATCAGGCCCTTCTCTGTGGAACCAGCTGCCAGTTTGGGAGGCAGAGCCTTCAGTTATCAGGCCCCTCTCTGTGGAACCAGCTGCCAGTTTGGGAGGCAGAGCCTACAGTTATCAAGCCCCTCTCTGTGGAATCAGCTGCCAGTTTGGGAGGCAGAGCCTTCGGTTATCAGGCCCCTCTCTGAGGAACCAGCTGCCAGTTTGGGAGGCAGAGCCTTCGGTTATCAGGCCCCTCTCCGTGGTACCAGCTTCCAGTTTGGGAGGCAGAGCCTTCAGTTATTAGGCCCCTCATTAAGGAACCAGCTGCCAGTTTGGGAGGCAGAGCCTTCGGTTATCAGGCCCCTCTCTGTGCAACCAGCTGCCAGTTTGGGAGGCAGAGCCTTCAGTTATCAGGCCCCTCTCTCTGGAACCAGCTGCCAGTTTGGGAAGCAGAGCCTTCAGTTATCAGGGCCCTCTCTGTGGAACCAGCTGCCAGTTTGGGAGGCAGAGCCTTCGGTTATCAGGCCCCTCTCTGAGGAACCAGCTGCCAGTTTGGGAGGCAGAGCCTTCAGTTATCAGGCCCCTCTCTGTGGAACCAGCTGCCAGTTTGGGAAGCAGAGCCTTCGGTTATCAGGCCCCTCTCTTTGGAACCAGCTGCAAGTTTGGGAGGCAGATTCTTCGGTTATCAGGCCCCTCTCTGTGGAACCAGCTGCCAGTTTGGGAGGCAGAGCCTTCGGTTATCAGGCCCCTCTTAGTGGAACCAGCTGTCAGTTTGGGAGGCAGAGCCTTCAGTTATCAGGGCCCTCTCTGTGGAACCAGCTGCCAGTTTGGGAGGCAGAGCCTTCGGTTATCAGGCCCCTCTTAGTGGAACCAGCTGTCAGTTTGGGAGGCAGAGCCTTCAGTTATCAGGGCCCTCTCTGTGGAACCAGCTGCCAGTTTGGGAGCCAGAGCCTTCAGTTATCAGGCCCCTCTCTGTGGAACCAGCTGCCAGTTTGGGAGGCAGAGCCTTCAGTTATCAGGCCCTTCTCTGAGGAACCAGCTGCCAGTTTGGGAGGCAGAGCCTTCGGTTATCAGGCCCCTCTCTGTGGAACCAGCTGCCAGTTTGGGAGGCAGAGCCTTCGGTTATCAGGCCCCTCTCTGTGGAACCAGCTGCCAGTTTGGAAGGCAGAGCCTTCGGTTATCAGGCCCCTCTCTGTGGAACCAGCTGCCAGTTTGGGAGGAAGAGCCTTCGGTTATCAGGCCCCTCTCTGTGGAACCAGCTGCCAGTTTGGGAGGCAGAGCCTTCGGTTATCAGGCCCCTCTCTGAGGAACCAGCTGCCAGTTTGGGAGGCAGAGCCTTCAGTTATCAGGCCCCTCTCTGTGGAACCAGCTTCCAGTTTGGGAGTCAGAGCCTTCAGTTATCAAGCCCCTCTGTGTGGAACCAGCTGCCAGTTTGGGAGGCAGAGCCTTCAGTTATCAGGCCCCTCTCTGTGGAACCAGCTGCCAGTTTGGGAGGCAGAGCCTTCGGTTATCAGGCCCCTCTCTGTGGAACCAGCTGCCAGTTTGGGAGGCAGAGCCTTCAGTTATCAGGCCCCTCTCTGTGGAACCAGCTGCCAGTTTGGGAGGCAGAGCCTTCAGTTATCAGGCCCCTCTCTGTGGAACCAGCTGCCAGTTTGGGAGGCAGAGCCTTCAGTTATCAGGCCCCTCTCTTTGGAACCAGCTGCCAGTTTGGGAGGCAGAGCCTTCAGTTATCAGGCCCCTCTCTGAGGAACCAGCTGCCAGTTTGGGAGGCAGAGCCTTCGGTTATCAGGCCCCTCTCTGTGGAACCAGCTGCCAGTTTGGGAGGCAGAGCTTTCAGTTATCAGGCCCCTCTCTGTGGAACCAGCTACCAGTTTGGGAGGCAGAGCCTTCAGTTATCAGGCCCCTCTCTGTGGAACGAGTTGCCAGTTTGGGAAGCAGAGCCTTCAGTTATCAGGCACCTCTCTGTGGAACCAGCTGCCAGTTTGGGAGACAGAGCCTTCGGTTATCAGGCCCCTCTCTGAGGAACCAGCTGCCAATTTGGGAGGCAGAGCCTTCAGTTATCAGGCCCCTCTCTGTGGAACCAGCTTCCAGTTTGGGAGTCAGAGCCTTCAGTTATCAGGCCCCTCATTGAGGAACAAGCTGCCAGTTTGGGAGGCAGGAGCCTTCAGTTATCAGGCCCCTCTCTGTTGAACCAGCTGCCAGTTTGGGAGGCAGAGCCTTCGGTTATCAGGCCCCTCTCTGTGGAACAAGCTGCCAGTTTGGGAGGCAGAGCCTTCAGTTATCAGGCCCCTCTCTGTGGAACCAGCTGCCAGTTTGGGAAGCAGAGCCTTCAGTTATCAGGGCCCTCTCTGTGGAACCAGCTGCCAGTTTGGGAGCCAGAGCCTTCAGTTATCAGGCCCCTCTCTGTGGAACCAGCTGCCAGTTTGGGAGGCAGAGCCTTCGGTTATCAGGCCCCTCTCTGAGGAACCAGCTGCCAGTTTGGGAGGCAGAGCCTTCAGTTATCAGGCCCCTCTCTGTGGAACCAGCTGCCAGTTTGGGAGGCAGAGCCTTCGGTTATCAGGCCCCTCTCTTAGGAACCAGCTGCCAGTTTGGGAGGCAGAGCCTTCAGTTATCAGGCCCCTCTCTGTGGAACCAGCTGCCAGTTTGGGAGGCAGAGCCTTCAGTTATCAGGGCCCTCTCTGTGGAACCAGCTGCCAGTTTGGGAGGCAGAGCCTTCAGTTATCAGGCCCCTCTCTGTGGAACCAGCTGCCAGTTTGGGAGACAGAGCCTTCAGTTATCAGGCCCCTCTCTGAGGAACCAGCTGCCAGTTTTGGAGGCAGAGCCTTCGGTTATCAGGCCCCTCTCTGTGGAACCAGCTGCCAGTTTGGGAGGCAGAGCTTTCAGTTATCAGGCTCCTCTCTGTGAAACCAGCTGCCAGTTTGGGAGGCAGAGCCTTCAGTTATCAGGCCCCTCTCTGTGGAACCAGCTGCCAGTTTAGGAGGCAGAGCCTTCAGTTATCAGGCCCCTCTCTGTGGAACGAGATGCCAGTTTGGGAGGCAGAGCCTTCAGTTATCAGGCCCCTCTCTGTGGAACCAGCTGCCAGTTTGGGAGGCAGAGCCTTCGGTTATCAGGCCCCTCTCTGAGGAACCAGCTGCCAGTTTGGGAGGCAGAGCCTTCAGTTATCAGGCCCCTCTCTGTGGAACCAGCTTCCAGTTTGGGAGTCAGAGCCTTCAGTTATCAGGCCCCTCATTGAGGAACCAGCTGCCAGTTTGGGAGGCAGGAGCCTTCAGTTATCAGGCCCCTCTCTGTGGAACCAGCTGCCAGTTTGGGAGGCAGAGCCTTCGGTTATCAGGCCCCTCTCTGTGGAACCAGCTGCCAGTTTGGGAGGCAGAGCCTTCAGTTATCAGGCCCCTCTCTGAGGAACCAGCTGCCAGTTTGGGAGGCAGAGCCTTCAGTTATCAGGCCCCTCATTGAGGAACCAGCTGCCAGTTTGGGAGGCAGGAGCCTTCAGTTATCAGGCCCCTCTCTGTGGAACCAGCTGCCAGTTTGGGAGAAAGAGCCTTCGGTTATCAGGCCCCTCTCTGTGGAACCAGCTGCCAGTTTGGGAGGCAGAGCCTTCAGTTATCAGGCCCCTCTCTGTGGAACCAGCTGCCAGTTTGGGAGGCAGAGCCTTCAGTTATCAGGCCCCTCTCTGTGGAACCAGCTGCCAGTTTGGGAGGCAGAGCCTTCAGTTATCAGGCCCCTCTCTGTGGAACCAGCTGCCAGTTTGGGAGGCAGAGCCTTCAGTTATCAGGCCCCTCTCTGAGGAACCAGCTGCCAGTTTGGGAGGCAGAGCCTTCAGTTATCAGGCCCCTCTCTGAGGAACCAGCTGCCAGTTTGGGAGGCAGAGCCTTCAGTTATCAGGCCTCTATCTGTGGAACCAGCTTTCAGTTTGGGAGGCAGAGCCTTCGGTTATCAGGCCCCTCTCTGTGGAACCAGCTGCCAGTTTGGGAGGCAGAGCCTTCGGTTATCAGGCCCCTCTCTGTGGAACCAGCTGTTAGTTTGGGAGGCAGAGCTTTCAGTTATCAGGCCCCTCTCTGTGGAACCAGCTGCCAGTTTGGGAGGCAGAGCCTTCAGTTATCAGGCCCCTCTCTGTGGAACCAGCTGCCAGTATAGGAGGCAGAGCCTTCAGTTATCAGGCCCCTCTCTGAGGAACGAGCTGCCAGTTTGGGAGGCAGAGCCTTTAGTTATCAGGCCCCTCCCTGTGGAACCAGCTGCCAGTTTGGGAGGCAGAGCCTTCAGTTATCAGGCCCCTCTCTGTGGAACCAGCTTCCAGTTTGGGAGGCAGAGCCTTCAGTTATCAGGCCCCTCTCTGTGGAACCAGCTGCCAGTTTGGGAGTTAGAGCCTTCAGTTATCAGGCCCCTCATTGAGGAACCAGCTGCCAGTTTGGGAGGCAGAGCCTTCAGTTATCAGGCCCCTCTCTGTGGAACCAGCTGCCAGTTTGGGAGGCAGAGCCTTCAGTTATCAGGCCCCTCTCTGTGGAACCAGCTGCCAGTTTGGGAGTCAGAGCCTTCAGTTATCAGGCCCCTCTGTGTGGAACCAGCTGCCAGTTTGGGAGGCAGAGCCTTCAGTTATCAGGCCCCTCTCTGTGGAACCAGCTGCCAGTTTGGGAGGCAGAGCCTTCGGTTATCAGGCCCCTCTCTGTGGAACCAGCTGCCAGTTTGGGAGGCAGAGCCTTCAGTTATCAGGCCCCTCTCTGTGGAACCAGCTGCCAGTTTGGGAGGCAGAGCCTTCAGTTATCAGGCCCCTCTCTGTGGAACCAGCTGCCAGTTTGGGAGGCAGAGCCTTCAGTTATCAGGCCCCTCTCTTTGGAACCAGCTGCCAGTTTGGGAGGCAGAGCCTTCAGTTATCAGGCCCCTCTCTGAGGAACCAGCTGCCAGTTTGGGAGGCAGAGCCTTCGGTTATCAGGCCCCTCTCTGTGGAACCAGCTGCCAGTTTGGGAGGCAGAGCTTTCAGTTATCAGGCCCCTCTCTGTGGAACCAGCTGCCAGTTTGGGAGGCAGAGCCTTCAGTTATCAGGCCCCTCTCTGTGGAACGAGTTGCCAGTTTGGGAGGCAGAGCCTTCAGTTATCAGGCCCCTCTCTGTGGAACCAGCTGCCAGTTTGGGAGGCAGAGGCTTCGGTTATCAGGCCCCTCTCTGAGGAACCAGCTGCCAATTTGGGAGGCAGAGCCTTCAGTTATCAGGCCCCTCTCTGTGGAACCAGCTTCCAGTTTGGGAGTCAGAGCCTTCAGTTATCAGGCCCCTCATTGAGGAACCAGCTGCCAGTTTGGGAGGCAGGAGCCTTCAGTTATCAGGCCCCTCTCTGTTGAACCAGCTGCCAGTTTGGGAGGCAGAGCCTTCGGTTATCAGGCCCCTCTCTGTGGAACAAGCTGCCAGTTTGGGAGGCAGAGCCTTCAGTTATCAGGCCCCTCTCTGTGGAACCAGCTGCCAGTTTGGGAAGCAGAGCCTTCAGTTATCAGGGCCCTCTCTGTGGAACCAGCTGCCAGTTTGGGAGCCAGAGCCTTCAGTTATCAGGCCCCTCTCTGTGGAACCAGCTGCCAGTTTGGGAGGCAGAGCCTTCGGTTATCAGGCCCCTCTCTGAGGAACCAGCTGCCAGTTTGGGAGGCAGAGCCTTCAGTTATCAGGCCCCTCTCTGTGGAACCAGCTGCCAGTTTGGGAGGCAGAGCCTTCGGTTATCAGGCCCCTCTCTGTGGAACCAGCTGCCAGTTTGGGAGGCAGAGCCTTTAGTTATCAGGCCCCTCCCTGTGGAACCAGCTGCCAGTTTGGGAGGCAGAGCCTTCAGTTATCAGGCCCCTCTCTGTGGAACCAGCTTCCAGTTTGGGAGGCAGAGCCTTCAGTTATCAGGCCCCTCTCTGTGGAACCAGCTGCCAGTTTGGGAGTTAGAGCCTTCAGTTATCAGGCCCCTCATTGAGGAACCAGCTGCCAGTTTGGGAGGCAGGAGCCTTCAGTTATCAGGCCCCTCTCTGTGGAACCAGCTGCCAGTTTGGGAGGCAGAGCCTTCAGTTATCAGGCCCCTCTCTGTGGAACCAGCTGCCAGTTTGGGAGGCAGAGCCTTCAGTTATCAGGCCCCTCTCTGTGGAACCAGCTGCCAGTTTGGGAGGCAGAGCCTTCAGTTATCAGGCCCCTCTCTGTGGAACCAGCTGCCAGTTTGGGAGGCAGAGCCTTCAGTTATCAGGCCCCTCTCTGTGGAACCAGCTGCCAGTTTGGGAGGCAGAGCCTTCGGTTATCAGGCCCCTCTCTGAGGAACCAGCTGCCAGTTTGGGAGGCAGAGCCTTCGGTTATCAGGCCCCTCTCTGTGGAACCAGCTGCCAGTTTGGGAGGCAGAGCCTTCGGTTATCAGGCCCCTCTCTGTGGAACCAGCTGCCAGTTTGGCAGGCAGAGCCTTCGGTTATCAGGCCCCTCTCTGTGGAACCAGCTGCCAGTTTGGGAGGCAGAGCCTTCAGTTATCAGGCCCCTCTCTGAGGAACCAGCTGCCAGTTTGGGAGACAGAGCCTTCGGTTATCAGGCCCCTCTCTGTGGAACCAGCTGCCAGTTTGGGAGGCAGAGCCTTCGGTTATCAGGCCCCTCTCTGTGGAACCAGCTGTCAGTTTGGGAGGCAGAGCTTTCGGTTATCAGGCCCCTCTCTGTGGAACCAGCTGCCAGTTTGGGAGGCAGAGCCTTCAGTTATCAGGCCCCTCTCTGTGGAACCAGCTGCCAGTTTAGGAGGCAGAGCCTTCGGTTATGAGGCCCCTCTCTGTGGAACCAGCTGCCAGTTTGGGAGGCAGAGCCTTCAGTTATCAGGCCCCTCTCTGTGGAACCAGCTGCCAGTTTGGGAGGCAGAGCCTTCGGTTATCAGGCCCCTCTCTGAGGAACCAGCTGCCAGTTTGGGAGGCAGAGCCTTCAGTTATCAGGCCCCTCTCTGTGGAACCAGCTTCCAGTTTGGGAGTCAGAGCCTTCAGTTATCAGGCCCCTCATTGAGGAACCAGCTGCCAGTTTGGGAGGCAGGAGCCTTCAGTTATCAGGCCCCTCTCTGTGGAACCAGCTGCCAGTTTGGGAGGCAGAGCCTTCGGTTATCAGGCCCCTCTCTGTGGAACCAGCTGCCAGTTTGGGAGGCAGAGCCTTCAGTTATCAGGGCCCTCTCTGTGGAACCAGCTGCCAGTTTGGGAGGCAGAGCCTTCAGTTATCAGGCCCCTCTCTGTGGAACCAGCTGCCAGTTTGGGAGGCAGAGCCTTCAGTTATCAGGCCCCTTATTGAGGAACCAGCTGCCAGTTTGGGAGGCAGAGCCTTCGGTTATCAGGCCCCTCTCTGTGGAACCAGCTGCCAGTTTGGGAGGCAGAGCTTTCAGTTATCAGGCTCCTCTCTGTGGAACCAGCTGCCAGTTTGGGAGGCAGAGCCTTCAGTTATCAGGCCCCTCTCTGTGGAACCAGCTGCCAGTTTAGGAGAAAGAGCCTTCAGTTATCAGGCCCCTCTCTGTGGAACCAGCTGCCAGTTTGGGAGGCAGAGCCTTCAGTTATCAGGCCCCTCTCTGTGGAACCAGCTGCCAGTTTGGGAGGCAGAGCCTTCGGTTATCAGGCCCCTCTCTGAGGAACCAGCTGCCAGTTTGGGAGGCAGAGCCTTCAGTTATCAGGCCCCTCTCTGTGGAACCAGCTTCCAGTTTGGGAGTCAGAGCCTTCAGTTATCAGGCCCCTCATTGAGGAACCAGCTGCCAGTTTGGGAGGCAGGAGCCTTCAGTTATCAGGCCCCTCTCTGTGGAACCAGCTGCCAGTTTGGGAGGCAGAGCCTTCAGTTATCAGGGCCCTCTCTGTGGAACCAGCTGCCAGTTTGGGAGGCAGAGCCTTCAGTTATCAGGCCCCTCTCTGTGGAACCAGCTGTCAGTTTGGGAGGCAGAGCTTTCAGTTATCAGGCCCCTCTCTGTGGAACCAGCTGCCAGTTTGGGAGGCAGAGCCTTCAGTTATCAGGCCCCTCTCTGTGGAACCAGCTGCCAGTTTGGGAGGCAGAGCCTACAGTTATCAAGCCCCTCTCTGTGGAATCAGCTGCCAGTTTGGGAGGCAGAGCCTTCGGTTATCAGGCCCCTCTCTGAGGAACCAGCTGCCAGTTTGGGAGGCAGAGCCTTCGGTTATCAGGCCCCTCTCCGTGGAACCAGCTTCCAGTTTGGGAGGCAGAGCCTTCAGTTATTAGGCCCCTCATTAAGGAACCAGCTGCCAGTTTGGGAGGCAGAAGCCTTCAGTTATCAGGCCCCTCTCTGTGGAACCAGCTGCCAGTTTGGGAGGCAGAGCCTTCGGTTATCAGGCCCCTCTCTGTGCAACCAGCTGCCAGTTTGGGAGGCAGAGCCTTCAGTTATCAGGCCCCTCTCTGTGGAACCAGCTGCCAGTTTGGGAAGCAGAGCCTTCAGTTATCAGGGCCCTCTCTGTGGAACCAGCTGCCAGTTTGGGAGGCAGAGCCTTCGGTTATCAGGCCCCTCTCTGAGGAACCAGCTGCCAGTTTGGGAGGCAGAGCCTTCAGTTATCAGGCCCCTCTCTGTGGAACCAGCTGCCAGTTTGGGAAGCAGAGCCTTCGGTTATCAGGCCCCTCTCTTTGGAACCAGCTGCCAGTTTGGGAGGCAGATTCTTCGGTTATCAGGCCCCTCTCTGTGGAACCAGCTGCCAGTTTGGGAGGCAGAGCCTTCGGTTATCAGGCCCCTCTTAGTGCAACCAGCTGTCAGTTTGGGAGGCAGAGCCTTCAGTTATCAGGGCCCTCTCTGAGAAACCAGCTGCCAGTTTGGGAGGCAGAGCCTTCGGTTATCAGGCCCCTCTTAGTGGAACCAGCTGTCAGTTTGGGAGGCAGAGCCTTCAGTTATCAGGGCCCTCTCTGTGGAACCAGCTGCCAGTTTGGGAGCCAGAGCCTTCAGTTATCAGGCCCCTCTCTGTGGAACCAGCTGCCAGTTTGGGAGGCAGAGCCTTCAGTTATCAGGCCCTTCTCTGAGGAACCAGCTGCCAGTTTGGGAGGCAGAGCCTTCGGTTATCAGGCCCCTCTCTGTGGAACCAGCTGCCAGTTTGGGAGGCAGAGCCTTCGGTTATCAGGCCCCTCTCTGTGGAACCAGCTGCCAGTTTGGAAGGCAGAGCCTTCGGTTATCAGGCCCCTCTCTGTGGAACCAGCTGCCAGTTTGGGAGGAAGAGCCTTCGGTTATCAGGCCCCTCTCTGTGGAACCAGCTGCCAGTTTGGGAGGCAGAGCCTTCGGTTATCAGGCCCCTCTCTGTGGAACCAGCTGTCAGTTTGGGAGGCAGAGCTTTCAATTATCAGGCCCCTCTCTGTGGAACCAGCTGCCAGTTTGGGAGGCAGAGCCTTCAGTTATCAGGCCCCTCTCTGTGGAACCAGCTGCCAGTTTGGGAGGCAGAGCCTACAGTTATCAGGCCCCTCTCTGTGGAACCAGCTGCCAGTTTGGGAGGCAGAGCCTTCGGTTATCAGGCCCCTCTCTGAGGAACCAGCTGCCAGTTTGGGAGGCAGAGCCTTCGGTTATCAGGCCCCTCTCCGTGGAACCAGCTTCCAGTTTGGGAGGCAGAGCCTTCAGTTATTAGGCCCCTCATTAAGGAACCAGCTGCCAGTTTGGGAGGCAGAAGCCTTCAGTTATCAGGCCCCTCTCTGTGGAACCAGCTGCCAGTTTGGGAGGCAGAGCCTTCGGTTATCAGGCCCCTCTCTGTGCAACCAGCTGCCAGTTTGGGAGGCAGAGCCTTCAGTTATCAGGCCCCTCTCTGTGGAACCAGCTGCCAGTTTGGGAAGCAGAGCCTTCAGTTATCAGGGCCCTCTCTGTGGTACCAGCTGCCAGTTTGGGAGGCAGAGCCTTCGGTTATCAGGCCCCTCTCTGAGGAACGAGCTGCCAAATTGGGAGGCAGAGCCTTCAGTTATCAGGCCCCTCTCTGTGGAACCAGCTGCCAGTTTGGGAGGCAGAGCCTTCGGTTATCAGGCCCCTCTCTTTGGAACCAGCTGCCAGTTTGGGAGGCAGAGCCTTCGGTTATCAGGCCCCTCTCTGTGGAACCAGCTGCCAGTTTGGGAGGCAGAGCCATCGGTTATCAGGCCCCTCTCTGTGGAACCAGCTGTCAGTTTGGGAGGCAGAGTTTTCGGTTATCAGGCCCCTCTCCGTGGAACCAGCTTCCAGTTTGGGAGGCAGAGCCTTCAGTTATTAGGCCCCTCATTAAGGAACCAGCTGCCAGTTTGGGAGGCAGAAGCCTTCAGTTATCAGGCCCCTCTCTGTGGAACCAGCTGCCAGTTTGGGAGGCAGGAGCCTTCAGTTATCAGGCCCCTCTCTGTTGAACCAGCTGCCAGTTTGGGAGGCAGAGCCTTCGGTTATCAGGCCCCTCTCTGTGGAAAAAGCTGCCAGTTTGGGAGGCAGAGCCTTCAGTTATCAGGCCCCTCTCTGTGAAACCAGCTGCCAGGTTGGGAGGCAGAGCCTTCAGTTATCAGGGCCCTCTCTGTGGAACCAGCTGCCAGTTTGGGAGCCAGAGCCTTCAGTTATCAGGCCCCTCTCTGTGGAACCAGCTGCCAGTTTGGGAGGCAGAGCTTTCAGTTATCAGGCTCCTCTCTGTGGAACCAGCTGCCAGTTTGGGAGGCAGAGCCTTCAGTTATCAGGCCCCTCTCTGTGGAACCAGCTGCCAGTTTAGGAGGCATAGTCTTCAGTTATCAGGCCCCTCTCTGTGGAACGAGCTGCCAGTTTGGGAGGCAGAGCCTTCAGTTATCAGGCCCCTCTCTGTGGAACCAGCTGCCAGTTTGGGAGGCAGAGCCTTCGGTTATCAGGCCCCTCTCTGAGGAACCAGCTGCCAGTTTGGGAGGCAGAGCCTTCAGTTATCAGGCCCCTCTCTGTGGAACCAGCTTCCAGTTTGGGAGTCAGAGCCTTCAGTTATCAGGCCCCTCATTGAGGAACCAGCTGCCAGTTCTGGAGGCAGGAGCCTTCAGTTATCAGGCCCCTCTCTGTGGAACCAGCTGCCAGTTTGGGAGGCAGAGCCTTCGGTTATCAGGCCCCTCTCTGTGGAACCAGCTGCCAGTTTGGGAGGCAGAGCCTTCAGTTATCAGGGCCCTCTCTGTGGAACCAGCTGCCAGTTTGGGAGGCAGAACCTTCAGTTATCAGGCCCCTCTCTGTGGAACCAGCTGCCAGTTTAGGAGGCAGAGCCTTCAGTTATCAGGCCCCTCATTGAGGAACCAGCTGCCAGTTTGGGAGGCAGAGCCTTCGGTTATCAGGCCCCTCTCTGTGGAACCAGCTGCCAGTTTGGGAGGCAGAGCTTTCAGTTATCAGGCTCCTCTCTGTGGAACCAGCTGCCAGTTTGGGAGGCAGAGCCTTCAGTTATCAGGCCCCTCTCTGTGGAACCAGCTGCCAGTTTAGGAGGCAGAGCCTTCAGTTATCAGGCCCCTCTCTGTGGAACGAGCTGCCAGATTGGGAGGCAGAGCCTTCAGTTATCAGGCCCCTCTCTGTGGAACCAGCTGCCAGTTTGGGAGGCAGAGCCATCGGTTATCAGGCCCCTCTCTGAGGAACCAGCTGCCAGTTTGGGAGGCAGAGCCTTCAGTTATCAGGCCCCTCTCTGTGGAACCAGCTTCCAGTTTGGGAGTCAGAGCCTTCAGTTATCAGGCCCCTCATTGAGGAACCAGCTGCCAGTTTGGGAGGCAGGAACCTTCAGTTATCAGGCCCGTCTCTGTGGAACCAGCTGCCAGTTTGGGAGGCAGAGCCTTCGGTTATCAGGCCCCTCTCTGTGGAACCAGCTGCCAGTTTGGGAGGTAGAGCCTTCAGTTATCAGGGCCCTCTCTGTGGAACCAGCTGCCAGTTTGGGAGGCAGAGCCTTCAGTTATCAGGCCCCTCTCTGTGGAACCAGCTGCCAGTTTGGGAGGCAGAGCCTTCAGTTATCAGGCCCCTCTCTGTGGAACCAGCTGCCAGTTTGGGAGGCAGAGCCTTCAGTTATCAGGCCCCTCTCTGAGGAACCAGCTGCCAGTTTGGGAGGCAGAGCCTTCGGTTATCAGGCCCCTCTCTGTGGAACCAGCTGCCAGTTTGGGAGGCAGAGCCTTCGGTTATCAGGCCCCTCTCTGTGGAACCAGCTGCCAGTTTTGGAGGCAGAGCCTTTGGTTATCAGGCCCCTCTCTCTGGAACCAGCTGTCAGTTTGGGAGGCAGAGCTTTCAGTTATCAGGCCCCTCTCTGTGGAACCAGCTGTCAGTTTGGGAGGCAGAGCCTTCAGTTATCAGGCCCCTCTCTGTGGAACCAGCTGCCAGTTTAGGAGGCAGAGCCTTCAGTTATCAGGCCCCTCTCTGAGGAACGAGCTGCCAGTTTGGGAGGCAGAGCCTTCAGTTATCAGGCCCCTCTCTGTGGAACCAGCTGCCAGTTTGGGAGGCAGAGTCTTCAGTTATCAGGCCCCTCATTGAGGAACCAGCTGCCAGTTTGGGAGGCAGAGCCTTCAGTTATCAGGCCCCTCTCTGTGGAACCAGCTGCCAGTTTGGGAGGCAGAGCCTTCAGTTATCAGGCCCCTCTCTGTGGAACCAGCTGCCAGTTTGGGAGGCAGAGCCTTCGGTTATCAGGCCCCTCTCTGTGGAACCAGCTGCCAGTTTGGGAGGCAGAGCCTTCAGTTATCAGGCCCCTCTCTGTGGAACCAGCTGCCAGTTTGGGAGGCAGAGCCTTCAGTTATCAGGCCCCTCTCTTAGGAACCAGCTGCCAGTTTGGGAGGCAAAGCCTTCGGTTATCAGGCCCCTCTCTGTGGAACCAGCTGCCAGTTTGGAAGGCAGAGCCTTCGGTTATCAGGCCCCTCTCTGTGGAACCAGCTGTCAGTTTGGGAGGCAGAGCCTTCAGTTATCAGGCCCCTCTCTGTGGAACCAGCTGCCAGTTTGGGAGGCAAAGCCTTCGGTTATCAGGCCCCTCTCTGTGGAACCAGCTGCCAGTTTGGGAGGCAGAGCCTTCAGTTATCAGGCCCCTCTCTGTGGAACCAGCTGCCAGTTTGGGAGGCAGAGCCTTCAGTTATCAGGCCCCTCTCTGAGGAACCAGCTGCCAGTTTGGGAGGCAGAGCCTTCGGTTATCAGGCCCCTCTCTGTGGAACCAGCTGCCAGTTTGGGAGGCAGAGCCTTCGGTTATCAGGCCCCTCTCTGTGGAACCAGCTGCCAGTTTGGAAGGCAGAGCCTTCGGTTATCAGGCCCCTCTCTGTGGAACCAGCTGTCAGTTTGGGAGGCAGAGCTTTCAGTTATCAGGCCCCTCTCTGTGGAACCAGCTGCCAGTTTGGGAGGCAGAGCCTTCAGTAATCAGGGCCCTCTCTGTGGAACCAGCTGCCAGTTTGGGAGGCAGAGCCTTCAGTTATCAGGCCCCTCTCTGTGGAACCAGCTGCCAGTTTGGGAGGCAGAGCCTTCGGTTATCAGGCCCCTCTCTGAGGAACCAGCTGCCAGTTTTGGAGGCAGAGCCTTCAGTTATCAGGCCCCTCTCCGTGGAACCAGCTTCCAGTTTGGGAGGCAGAGCCTTCAGTAATCAGGCCCCTCATTAAGGAACCAGCTGCCAGTTTGGGAGGCAGAAGCCTTCAGTTATCAGGCCCCTCTCTGTGGAACCAGGTGCCAGTTTGGGAGGCAGAGCCTTCGGTTATCAGGCCCCTCTCTGTGCAACCAGCTGCCAGTTTGGGAGGCAGAGCCTTCAGTTATCAGGCCCCTCTCTGTGGAACCAGCTGCCAGTTTGGGAGGCAAAGCCTTCGGTTATCAGGCCCCTCTCTGTGGAACCAGCTGCCAGTTTGGGAGGCAGAGCCTTCAGTTATCAGGCCCCTCTCTGTGGAACCAGCTGCCAGTTTGGGAGGCAGAGCCTTCAGTTATCAGGCCCCTCTCTGAGGAACCAGCTGCCAGTTTGGGAGGCAGAGCCTTCGGTTATCAGGCCCCTCTCTGTGGAACCAGCTGCCAGTTTGGGAGGCAGAGCCTTCGGTTATCAGGCCCCTCTCTGTGGAACCAGCTGCCAGTTTGGAAGGCAGAGCCTTCGGTTATCAGGCCCCTCTCTGTGGAACCAGCTGTCAGTTTGGGAGGCAGAGCTTTCAGTTATCAGGCCCCTCTCTGTGGAACCAGCTGCCAGTTTGGGAGGCAGAGCCTTCAGTAATCAGGGCCCTCTCTGTGGAACCAGCTGCCAGTTTGGGAGGCAGAGCCTTCAGTTATCAGGCCCCTCTCTGTGGAACCAGCTGCCAGTTTGGGAGGCAGAGCCTTCGGTTATCAGGCCCCTCTCTGAGGAACCAGCTGCCAGTTTTGGAGGCAGAGCCTTCAGTTATCAGGCCCCTCTCCGTGGAACCAGCTTCCAGTTTGGGAGGCAGAGCCTTCAGTAATCAGGCCCCTCATTAAGGAACCAGCTGCCAGTTTGGGAGGCAGAAGCCTTCAGTTATCAGGCCCCTCTCTGTGGAACCAGGTGCCAGTTTGGGAGGCAGAGCCTTCGGTTATCAGGCCCCTCTCTGTGCAACCAGCTGCCAGTTTGGGAGGCAGAGCCTTCAGTTATCAGGCCCCTCTCTGTGGAACCAGCTGCCAGTTTGGGAGGCAGAGCCTTCAGTTATCAGGCCCCTCTCTGAGGAACCAGCTGCCAGTTTGGGAGGCAGAGCCTTCGGTTATCAGACCCCTCTCTGTGGAACCAGCTGCCAGTTTGGGAGGCAGAGCTTTCAGTTATCAGGCCCCTCTCTGTGGAACCAGCTGCCAGTTTGGGAGGCAGAGCCTTCAGTTATCAGGCCCTTCTCTGTGGAACCAGCTGCCAGTTTAGGAGGCAGAGCCTTCAGTTATCAGGCCCCTCTCTGTGGAACGAGCTGCCAGTTTGGGAGGCAGAGCCTTCAGTTATCAGGCCCCTCTCTGTGGAACCAGCTGCCAGTTTGGGAGGCAGAGCCTTCGGTTATCAGGCCCCTCTCTGAGGAACCAGCTGCCAATTTGGGAGGCAGAGCCTTCAGTTATCAGGCCCCTCTCTGTGGAACCAGCTGCCAGTTTGGGAGTCAGAGCCTTCAGTTATCAGGCCCCTCATTGAGGAACCAGCTGCCAGTTTGGGAGGCAGGAGCCTTCAGTTATCAGGCCCCTCTCTGTGGAACCAGCTGCCAGTTTGGGAGGCAGAGCCTTCGGTTATCAGGCCCCTCTCTGTGGAACAAGCTGCCAGTTTGGGAGGCAGAGCCTTCAGTTATCAGGCCCCTCTCTGTGAAACCAGCTGCCAGTTTGGGAGGCAGAGCCTTCAGTTATCAGGGCCCTCTCTGTGGAACCAGCTGCCAGTTTGGGAGCCAGAGCCTTCAGTTATCAGGCCCCTCTCTGTGGAACCAGCTGCCAGTTTGGGAGGCAGAGCCTTCAGTTATCAGGCCCCTCTCTGAGGAACCAGCTGCCAGTTTGGGAGGCAGAGCCTTCGGTTATCAGGCCCCTCTCTGTGGAACCAGCTGCCAGTTTGGGAGGCAGAGCCTTCGGTTATCAGGCCCCTCTCTGTGGAACCAGCTTCCAGTTTGGGAGGCAGAGCCTTCAGTTATTAGGCCCCTCATTAAGGAACCAGCTGCCAGTTTGGGAGGCAGAAGCCTTCAGTTATCAGGCCCCTCTCTGTGGAACCAGCTGTCAGTTTGGGAGGCAGAGCCTTTGGTTATCAGGCCCTTCTCTGTGGAACCAGCTGCCAGTTTGGGAGGCAGAGCCTTCAGTTATCAGGCCCCTCTCTGTGGAACCAGCTGCCAGTTTGGGAAGCAGAGCCTTCAGTTATCAGGGCCCTCTCTGTGGAACCAGCTGCCAGTTTGGGAGGCAGAGCCTTCAGTTATCAGGCCCCTCTCTGAGGAACGAGCTGCCAAATTGGGAGGCAGAGCCTTCAGTTATCAGGCCCCTCTCTGTGGAACCAGCTGCCAGTTTGGGAAGCAGAGCCTTCGGTTATCAGGCCCCTCTCTTTGGAACCAGCTGCCAGTTTGGGAGGCAGAGCCTTTGGTTATCAGGCCCCTCTCTGTGGAACCAGCTGCCAGTTTGGGAGGCAGAGCCTTTGGTTATCAGGCCCCTCTCTGTGGAACCAGCTGTCAGTTTGGGAGGCAGAGCCTTCAGTTATCAGGGCCCTCTCTGTGGAACCAGCTGCCAGTTTGGGAGCCAGAGCCTTCAGTTATCAGGCCCCTCTCTGTGGAACCAGCTGCCAGTTTGGGAGGCAGAGCCTTCAGTTATCAGGCCCTTCTCTGAGGAACCAGCAGCCAGTTTGGGAGGCAGAGCCTTCGGTTATCAGGCCCCTCTCTGTGGAACCAGCTGCCAGTTTGGGAGGCAGAGCCTTCGGTTATCAGACCCCTCTCTGAGGAACCAGCTGCCAGTTTGGGAGGCAGAGCCTTCGGTTATCAGGCCCCTCTCCGTGGAACCAGCTTCCAGTTTGGGAGGCAGAACCTTCAGTCATTAGGCCCCTCATTAAGGAACCAGCTGCCAGTTTGGGAGGCAGAAGCCTTCAGTTATCAGGCCCCTCTCTGTGGAACCAGCTGCCAGTTTGGGAGGCAGAGCCTTCGGTTATCAGGCCCCTCTCTGTGCAACCAGCTGCCAGTTTGGGAGGCAGAGCCTTCAGTTATCAGGCCCCTCTCTGTGGAACCAGCTGCCAGTTTGGGAAGCAGAGCCTTCAGTTATCAGGGCCCTCTCTGTGGAACCAGCTGCCAGTTTGGGAGGCAGAGCCTTCGGTTATCAGGCCCCTCTCTGAGGAACGAGCTGCCAAATTGGGAGGCAGAGCCTTCAGTTATCAGGCCCCTCTCTGTGGAACCAGCTGCCAGTTTGGGAGGCAGAGCCTTCGGTTATCAGGCCCCTCTCTTTGGAACCAGCTGCCAGTTTGGGAGGCAGAGCCTTCGGTTATCAGGCCCCTCTCTGTGGAACCAGCTGCCAGTTTGGGAGGCAGAGCCTTCGGTTATCAGGCCCCTCTCTGTGGAACCAGCTGTCAGTTTGGGAGGCAGAGCTTTCGGTTATCAGGCCCCTCTCTGTGGAACCAGCTGCCAGTTTGGGAGGCAGAGCCTTCAGTTATCAGGCCCCTCTCTGTGGAACCAGCTGCCAGTTTGGGAGGCAGAGCCTACAGTTATCAGGCCCCTCTCTGTGGAACCAGCTGCCAGTTTGGGAGGCAGAGCCTTCGGTTATCAGGCCCCTCTCTGAGGAACCAGCTGCCAGTTTGGGAGGTAGAGCCTTCGGTTATCAGGCCCCTCTCCGTGGAACCAGCTTCCAGTTTGGGAGGCAGAGCCTTCAGTTATTAGGCCCCTCATTAAGGAACGAGCTGCCAGTTTGGGAGGCAGAAGCCTTCAGTTATCAGGCCCCTCTCTGTGGAACCAGCTGCCAGTTTGGGAGGCAGGAGCCTTCAGTTATCAGGCCCCTCTCTGTTGAACCAGCTGCCAGTTTGGGAGGCAGAGCCTTCGGTTATCAGGCCCCTCTCTGTGGAAAAAGCTGCCAGTTTGGGAGGCAGAGCCTTCAGTTATCAGGCCCCTCTCTGTGAAACCAGCTGCCAGGTTGGGAGGCAGAGCCTTCAGTTATCAGGGCCCTCTCTGTGGAACCAGCTGCCAGTTTGGGAGCCAGAGCCTTCAGTTATCAGGCCCCTCTCTGTGGAACCAGCTGCCAGTTTGGGAGGCAGAGCTTTCAGTTATCAGGCTCTTCTCTGTGGAACCAGCTGCCAGTTTGGGAGGCAGAGCCTTCAGTTATCAGGCCCCTCTCTGTGGAACCAGCTGCCAGTTTAGGAGGCATAGCCTTCAGTTATCAGGCCCCTCTCTGTGGAACGAGCTGCCAGTTTGGGAGGCAGAGCCTTCAGTTATCATGCCCCTCTCTATGGAACCAGCTGCCAGTTTGGGAGGCAGAGCCTTCGGTTATCAGGCCCCTCTCTGAGGAACCAGCTGCCAGTTTGGGAGGCAGAGCCTTCAGTTATCAGGCCCCTCTCTGTGGAACCAGCTTCCAGTTTGGGAGTCAGAGCCTTCAGTTATCAGGCCCCTCATTGAGGAACCAGCTGCCAGTTCTGGAGGCAGGAGCCTTCAGTTATCAGGCCCCTCTCTGTGGAACCAGCTGCCAGTTTGGTAGGCAGAGCCTTCGGTTATCAGGCCCCTCTCTGTGGAACCAGCTGCCAGTTTGGGAGGCAGAGCCTTCAGTTATCAGGCCCCTCATTGAGGAACCAGCTGCCAGTTTGGGAGGCAGAGCCTTCGGTTATCAGGCCCCTCTCTGTGGAACCAGCTGCCAGTTTGGGAGGCAGAGCTTTCAGTTATCAGGCTCCTCTCTGTGGAACCAGCTGCCAGTTTGGGAGGCAGAGCCTTCGGTTATCAGGCCCCTCTCTGTGGAACCAGCTGCCAGTTTAGGAGGCAGAGCCTTCAGTTATCAGGCCCCTCTCTGTGGAACGAGCTGCCAGTTTGGGAGGCAGAGCCTTCAGTTATCAGGCCCCTCTCTGTGGAACCAGCTGCCAGTTTGGGAGGCAGAGCCATCGGTTATCAGGCCCCTCTCTGAGGAACCAGCTGCCAGTTTGGGAGGCAGAGCCTTCAGTTATCAGGCCCCTCTCTGTGGAACCAGCTTCCAGTTTGGGAGTCAGAGCCTTCAGTTATCAGGCCCCTCATTGAGGAACCAGCTGCCAGTTTGGGAGGCAGGAGCCTTCAGTTATCAGGCCCCTCTCTGTGGAACCAGCTGCCAGTTTGGGAGGCAGAGCCTTCGGTTATCAGGCCCCTCTCTGTGGAACCAGCTGCCAGTTTGGGAGGTAGAGCCTTCAGTTATCAGGGCCCTCTCTGTGGAACCAGCTTCCAGTTTGGGAGTCAGAGCCTTCAGTTATCAGGCCCCTCATTGAGGAACCAGCTGCCAGTTTGGGAGGCAGGAGCCTTCAGTTATCAGGCCCCTCTCTGTGGAACCAGCTGCCAGTTTGGGAGGCAGAGCCTTCAGTTATCAGGGCCCTCTCTGTGGAACCAGCTGCCAGTTTGGGAGGCAGAGCCTTCAGTTATCAGGCCCCTCTCTGTGGAACCAGCTGTCAGTTTGGGAGGCAGAGCTTTCAGTTATCAGGCCCCTCTCTGTGGAACCAGCTGCCAGTTTGGGAGGCAGAGCCTTCAGTTATCAGGCCCCTCTCTGTGGAACCAGCTGCCAGTTTGGGAGGCAGAGCCTACAGTTATCAAGCCCCTCTCTGTGGAATCAGCTGCCAGTTTGGGAGGCAGAGCCTTCGGTTATCAGGCCCCTCTCTGAGGAACCAGCTGCCAGTTTGGGAGGCAGAGCCTTCGGTTATCAGGCCCCTCTCCGTGGAACCAGCTTCCAGTTTGGGAGGCAGAGCCTTCAGTTATTAGGCCCCTCATTAAGGAACCAGCTGCCAGTTTGGGAGGCAGAAGCCTTCAGTTATCAGGCCCCTCTCTGTGGAACCAGCTGCCAGTTTGGGAGGCAGAGCCTTCGGTTATCAGGCCCCTCTCTGTTCAACCAGCTGCCAGTTTGGGAGGCAGAGCCTTCAGTTATCAGGCCCCTCTCTGTGGAACCAGCTGCCAGTTTGGGAAGCAGAGCCTTCAGTTATCAGGGCCCTCTCTGTGGAACCAGCTGCCAGTTTGGGAGGCAGAGCCTTCGGTTATCAGGCCCCTCTCTGAGGAACCAGCTGCCAGTTTGGGAGGCAGAGCCTTCAGTTATCAGGCCCCTCTCTGTGGAACCAGCTGCCAGTTTGGGAAGCAGAGCCTTCGGTTATCAGGCCCCTCTCTTTGGAACCAGCTGCCAGTTTGGGAGGCAGATTCTTCGGTTATCAGGCCCCTCTCTGTGGAACCAGCTGCCAGTTTGGGAGGCAGAGCCTTCGGTTATCAGGCCCCTCTTAGTGCAACCAGCTGTCAGTTTGGGAGGCAGAGCCTTCAGTTATCAGGGCCCTCTCTGAGGAACCAGCTGCCAGTTTGGGAGGCAGAGCCTTCGGTTATCAGGCCCCTCTTAGTGGAACCAGCTGTCAGTTTGGGAGGCAGAGCCTTCAGTTATCAGGGCCCTCTCTGTGGAACCAGCTGCCAGTTTGGGAGCCAGAGCCTTCAGTTATCAGGCCCCTCTCTGTGGAACCAGCTGCCAGTTTGGGAGGCAGAGCCTTCAGTTATCAGGCCCTTCTCTGAGGAACCAGCTGCCAGTTTGGGAGGCAGAGCCTTCGGTTATCAGGCCCCTCTCTGTGGAACCAGCTGCCAGTTTGGGAGGCAGAGCCTTCGGTTATCAGGCCCCTCTCTGTGGAACCAGCTGCCAGTTTGGAAGGCAGAGCCTTCGGTTATCAGGCCCCTCTCTGTGGAACCAGCTGCCAGTTTGGGAGGAAGAGCCTTCGGTTATCAGGCCCCTCTCTGTGGAACCAGCTGCCAGTTTGGGAGGCAGAGCCTTCGGTTATCAGGCCCCTCTCTGTGGAACCAGCTGTCAGTTTGGGAGGCAGAGCTTTCAATTATCAGGCCCCTCTCTGTGGAACCAGCTGCCAGTTTGGGAGGCAGAGCCTTCAGTTATCAGGCCCCTCTCTGTGGAACCAGCTGCCAGTTTGGGAGGCAGAGCCTACAGTTATCAGGCCCCTCTCTGTGGAACCAGCTGCCAGTTTGGGAGGCAGAGCCTTCGGTTATCAGGCCCCTCTCTGAGGAACCAGCTGCCAGTTTGGGAGGCAGAGCCTTCGGTTATCAGGCCCCTCTCCGTGGAACCAGCTTCCAGTTTGGGAGGCAGAGCCTTCAGTTATTAGGCCCCTCATTAAGGAACCAGCTGCCAGTTTGGGAGGCAGAAGCCTTCAGTTATCAGGCCCCTCTCTGTGGAACCAGCTGCCAGTTTGGGAGGCAGAGCCTTCGGTTATCAGGCCCCTCTCTGTGCAACCAGCTGCCAGTTTGGGAGGCAGAGCCTTCAGTTATCAGGCCCCTCTCTGTGGAACCAGCTGCCAGTTTGGGAAGCAGAGCCTTCAGTTATCAGGGCCCTCTCTGTGGTACCAGCTGCCAGTTTGGGAGGCAGAGCCTTCGGTTATCAGGCCCCTCTCTGAGGAACGAGCTGCCAAATTGGGAGGCAGAGCCTTCAGTTATCAGGCCCCTCTCTGTGGAACCAGCTGCCAGTTTGGGAGGCAGAGCCTTCGGTTATCAGGCCCCTCTCTTTGGAACCAGCTGCCAGTTTGGGAGGCAGAGCCTTCGGTTATCAGGCCCCTCTCTGTGGAACCAGCTGCCAGTTTGGGAGGCAGAGCCATCGGTTATCAGGCCCCTCTCTGTGGAACCAGCTGTCAGTTTGGGAGGCAGAGTTTTCGGTTATCAGGCCCCTCTCCGTGGAACCAGCTTCCAGTTTGGGAGGCAGAGCCTTCAGTTATTAGGCCCCTCATTAAGGAACCAGCTGCCAGTTTGGGAGGCAGAAGCCTTCAGTTATCAGGCCCCTCTCTGTGGAACCAGCTGCCAGTTTGGGAGGCAGGAGCCTTCAGTTATCAGGCCCCTCTCTGTTGAACCAGCTGCCAGTTTGGGAGGCAGAGCCTTCGGTTATCAGGCCCCTCTCTGTGGAAAAAGCTGCCAGTTTGGGAGGCAGAGCCTTCAGTTATCAGGCCCCTCTCTGTGAAACCAGCTGCCAGGTTGGGAGGCAGAGCCTTCAGTTATCAGGGCCCTCTCTGTGGAACCAGCTGCCAGTTTGGGAGCCAGAGCCTTCAGTTATCAGGCCCCTCTCTGTGGAACCAGCTGCCAGTTTGGGAGGCAGAGCTTTCAGTTATCAGGCTCCTCTCTGTGGAACCAGCTGCCAGTTTGGGAGGCAGAGCCTTCAGTTATCAGGCCCCTCTCTGTGGAACCAGCTGCCAGTTTAGGAGGCATAGTCTTCAGTTATCAGGCCCCTCTCTGTGGAACGAGCTGCCAGTTTGGGAGGCAGAGCCTTCAGTTATCAGGCCCCTCTCTGTGGAACCAGCTGCCAGTTTGGGAGGCAGAGCCTTCGGTTATCAGGCCCCTCTCTGAGGAACCAGCTGCCAGTTTGGGAGGCAGAGCCTTCAGTTATCAGGCCCCTCTCTGTGGAACCAGCTTCCAGTTTGGGAGTCAGAGCCTTCAGTTATCAGGCCCCTCATTGAGGAACCAGCTGCCAGTTCTGGAGGCAGGAGCCTTCAGTTATCAGGCCCCTCTCTGTGGAACCAGCTGCCAGTTTGGGAGGCAGAGCCTTCGGTTATCAGGCCCCTCTCTGTGGAACCAGCTGCCAGTTTGGGAGGCAGAGCCTTCAGTTATCAGGGCCCTCTCTGTGGAACCAGCTGCCAGTTTGGGAGGCAGAACCTTCAGTTATCAGGCCCCTCTCTGTGGAACCAGCTGCCAGTTTAGGAGGCAGAGCCTTCAGTTATCAGGCCCCTCATTGAGGAACCAGCTGCCAGTTTGGGAGGCAGAGCCTTCGGTTATCAGGCCCCTCTCTGTGGAACCAGCTGCCAGTTTGGGAGGCAGAGCTTTCAGTTATCAGGCTCCTCTCTGTGGAACCAGCTGCCAGTTTGGGAGGCAGAGCCTTCAGTTATCAGGCCCCTCTCTGTGGAACCAGCTGCCAGTTTAGGAGGCAGAGCCTTCAGTTATCAGGCCCCTCTCTGTGGAACGAGCTGCCAGATTGGGAGGCAGAGCCTTCAGTTATCAGGCCCCTCTCTGTGGAACCAGCTGCCAGTTTGGGAGGCAGAGCCATCGGTTATCAGGCCCCTCTCTGAGGAACCAGCTGCCAGTTTGGGAGGCAGAGCCTTCAGTTATCAGGCCCCTCTCTGTGGAACCAGCTTCCAGTTTGGGAGTCAGAGCCTTCAGTTATCAGGCCCCTCATTGAGGAACCAGCTGCCAGTTTGGGAGGCAGGAACCTTCAGTTATCAGGCCCGTCTCTGTGGAACCAGCTGCCAGTTTGGGAGGCAGAGCCTTCGGTTATCAGGCCCCTCTCTGTGGAACCAGCTGCCAGTTTGGGAGGTAGAGCCTTCAGTTATCAGGGCCCTCTCTGTGGAACCAGCTGCCAGTTTGGGAGGCAGAGCCTTCAGTTATCAGGCCCCTCTCTGTGGAACCAGCTGCCAGTTTGGGAGGCAGAGCCTTCAGTTATCAGGCCCCTCTCTGTGGAACCAGCTGCCAGTTTGGGAGGCAGAGCCTTCAGTTATCAGGCCCCTCTCTGAGGAACCAGCTGCCAGTTTGGGAGGCAGAGCCTTCGGTTATCAGGCCCCTCTCTGTGGAACCAGCTGCCAGTTTGGGAGGCAGAGCCTTCGGTTATCAGGCCCCTCTCTGTGGAACCAGCTGCCAGTTTTGGAGGCAGAGCCTTTGGTTATCAGGCCCCTCTCTCTGGAACCAGCTGTCAGTTTGGGAGGCAGAGCTTTCAGTTATCAGGCCCCTCTCTGTGGAACCAGCTGTCAGTTTGGGAGGCAGAGCCTTCAGTTATCAGGCCCCTCTCTGTGGAACCAGCTGCCAGTTTAGGAGGCAGAGCCTTCAGTTATCAGGCCCCTCTCTGAGGAACGAGCTGCCAGTTTGGGAGGCAGAGCCTTCAGTTATCAGGCCCCTCTCTGTGGAACCAGCTGCCAGTTTGGGAGGCAGAGTCTTCAGTTATCAGGCCCCTCATTGAGGAACCAGCTGCCAGTTTGGGAGGCAGAGCCTTCAGTTATCAGGCCCCTCTCTGTGGAACCAGCTGCCAGTTTGGGAGGCAGAGCCTTCGGTTATCAGGCCCCTCTCTGTGGAACCAGCTGCCAGTTTGGGAGGCAGAGCCTTCAGTTATCAGGGCCCTCTCTGTGGAACCAGCTGCCAGTTTGGGAGGCAGAACCTTCAGTTATCAGGCCCCTCTCTGTGGAACCAGCTGCCAGTTTAGGAGGCAGAGCCTTCAGTTATCAGGCCCCTCATTGAGGAACCAGCTGCCAGTTTGGGAGGCAGAGCCTTCGGTTATCAGGCCCCTCTCTGTGGAACCAGCTGCCAGTTTGGGAGGCAGAGCTTTCAGTTATCAGGCTCCTCTCTGTGGAACCAGCTGCCAGTTTGGGAGGCAGAGCCTTCAGTTATCAGGCCCCTCTCTGTGGAACCAGCTGCCAGTTTAGGAGGCAGAGCCTTCAGTTATCAGGCCCCTCTCTGTGGAACGAGCTGCCAGATTGGGAGGCAGAGCCTTCAGTTATCAGGCCCCTCTCTGTGGAACCAGCTGCCAGTTTGGGAGGCAGAGCCATCGGTTATCAGGCCCCTCTCTGAGGAACCAGCTGCCAGTTTGGGAGGCAGAGCCTTCAGTTATCAGGCCCCTCTCTGTGGAACCAGCTTCCAGTTTGGGAGTCAGAGCCTTCAGTTATCAGGCCCCTCATTGAGGAACCAGCTGCCAGTTTGGGAGGCAGGAACCTTCAGTTATCAGGCCCGTCTCTGTGGAACCAGCTGCCAGTTTGGGAGGCAGAGCCTTCGGTTATCAGGCCCCTCTCTGTGGAACCAGCTGCCAGTTTGGGAGGTAGAGCCTTCAGTTATCAGGGCCCTCTCTGTGGAACCAGCTGCCAGTTTGGGAGGCAGAGCCTTCAGTTATCAGGCCCCTCTCTGTGGAACCAGCTGCCAGTTTGGGAGGCAGAGCCTTCAGTTATCAGGCCCCTCTCTGTGGAACCAGCTGCCAGTTTGGGAGGCAGAGCCTTCAGTTATCAGGCCCCTCTCTGAGGAACCAGCTGCCAGTTTGGGAGGCAGAGCCTTCGGTTATCAGGCCCCTCTCTGTGGAACCAGCTGGCAGTTTGGGAGGCAGAGCCTTCGGTTATCAGGCCCCTCTCTGTGGAACCAGCTGCCAGTTTTGGAGGCAGAGCCTTTGGTTATCAGGCCCCTCTCTCTGGAACCAGCTGTCAGTTTGGGAGGCAGAGCTTTCAGTTATCAGGCCCCTCTCTGTGGAACCAGCTGTCAGTTTGGGAGGCAGAGCCTTCAGTTATCAGGCCCCTCTGTGGAACCAGCTGCCAGTTTAGGAGGCAGAGCCTTCAGTTATCAGGCCCCTCTCTGAGGAACGAGCTGCCAGTTTGGGAGGCAGAGCCTTCAGTTATCAGGCCCCTCTCTGTGGAACCAGCTGCCAGTTTGGGAGGCAGAGTCTTCAGTTATCAGGCCCCTCATTGAGGAACCAGCTGCCAGTTTGGGAGGCAGAGCCTTCAGTTATCAGGCCCCTCTCTGTGGAACCAGCTGCCAGTTTGGGAGGCAGAGCCTTCAGTTATCAGGCCCCTCTCTGTGGAACCAGCTGCCAGTTTGGGAGGCAGAGCCTTCGGTTATCAGGCCCCTCTCTGTGGAACCAGCTGCCAGTTTGGGAGGCAGAGCCTTCAGTTATCAGGCCCCTCTCTGTGGAACCAGCTGCCAGTTTGGGAGGCAGAGCCTTCAGTTATCAGGCCCCTCTCTTAGGAACCAGCTGCCAGTTTGGGAGGCAAAGCCTTCGGTTATCAGGCCCCTCTCTGTGGAACCAGCTGCCAGTTTGGAAGGCAGAGCCTTCGGTTATCAGGCCCCTCTCTGTGGAACCAGCTGTCAGTTTGGGAGGCAGAGCCTTCAGTTATCAGGCCCCTCTCTGTGGAACCAGCTGCCAGTTTGGGAGGCAAAGCCTTCGGTTATCAGGCCCCTCTCTGTGGAACCAGCTGCCAGTTTGGGAGGCAGAGCCTTCAGTTATCAGGCCCCTCTCTGTGGAACCAGCTGCCAGTTTGGGAGGCAGAGCCTTCAGTTATCAGGCCCCTCTCTGAGGAACCAGCTGCCAGTTTGGGAGGCAGAGCCTTCGGTTATCAGGCCCCTCTCTGTGGAACCAGCTGCCAGTTTGGGAGGCAGAGCCTTCGGTTATCAGGCCCCTCTCTGTGGAACCAGCTGCCAGTTTGGAAGGCAGAGCCTTCGGTTATCAGGCCCCTCTCTGTGGAACCAGCTGTCAGTTTGGGAGGCAGAGCTTTCAGTTATCAGGCCCCTCTCTGTGGAACCAGCTGCCAGTTTGGGAGGCAGAGCCTTCAGTTATCAGGCCCCTCTCTGTGGAACCAGCTGCCAGTTTGGGAGGCAGAGCCTACAGTTATCAGGCCCCTCTCTGTGGAACCAGCTGCCAGTTTGGGAGGCAGAGCCTTCGGTTATCAGGCCCCTCTCTGAGGAACTAGCTGCCAGTTTTGGAGGCAGAGCCTTCAGTTATCAGGCCCCTCTCCGTGGAACCAGCTTCCAGTTTGGGAGGCAGAGCCTTCAGTTATTAGGCCCCTCATTAAGGAACCAGCTGCCAGTTTGGGAGGCAGAAGACTTCAGTTATCAGGCCCCTCTCTGTGGAACCAGCTGCCAGTTTGGGAGGCAGAGCCTTCGGTTATCAGGCCCCTCTTTGTGCAACCAGCTGCCAGTTTGGGAGGCAGAGCCTTCAGTTATCAGGCCCCTCTCTGTGGAACCAGCTGCCAGTTTGGGAGGCAGAGCCTTCAGTTATCAGGCCCCTCTCTGTGGAACCAGCTGCCAGTTTGGGAGGCAGAGCCTTCGGTTATCAGGCCCCTCTCTGGAACCAGCTGCCAGTTTGGGAGGCAGAGCCTTCAGTTATCAGGCCCCTCTCTGTGGAACCAGCTGCCAGTTTGGGAGGCAGAGCCTTCAGTAATCAGGGCCCTCTCTGTGGAACCAGCTGCCAGTTTGGGAGGCAGAGCCTTCAGTTATCAGGCCCCTCTCTGTGGAACCAGCTGCCAGTTTGGGAGGCAGAGCCTTCGGTTATCAGGCCCCTCTCTGAGGAACCAGCTGCCAGTTTTGGAGGCAGAGCCTTCAGTTATCAGGCCCCTCTCCGTGGAACCAGCTTCCAGTTTGGGAGGCAGAGCCTTCAGTAATCAGGCCCCTCATTAAGGAACCAGCTGCCAGTTTGGGAGGCAGAAGCCTTCAGTTATCAGGCCCCTCTCTGTGGAACCAGGTGCCAGTTTGGGAGGCAGAGCCTTCGGTTATCAGGCCCCTCTCTGTGCAACCAGCTGCCAGTTTGGGAGGCAGAGCCTTCAGTTATCAGGCCCCTCTCTGTGGAACCAGCTGCCAGTTTGGGAGGCAGAGCCTTCAGTTATCAGGCCCCTCTCTGAGGAACCAGCTGCCAGTTTGGGAGGCAGAGCCTTCGGTTATCAGACCCCTCTCTGTGGAACCAGCTGCCAGTTTGGGAGGCAGAGCTTTCAGTTATCAGGCCCCTCTCTGTGGAACCAGCTGCCAGTTTGGGAGGCAGAGCCTTCAGTTATCAGGCCCTTCTCTGTGGAACCAGCTGCCAGTTTAGGAGGCAGAGCCTTCAGTTATCAGGCCCCTCTCTGTGGAACGAGCTGCCAGTTTGGGAGGCAGAGCCTTCAGTTATCAGGCCCCTCTCTGTGGAACCAGCTGCCAGTTTGGGAGGCAGAGCCTTCGGTTATCAGGCCCCTCTCTGAGGAACCAGCTGCCAATTTGGGAGGCAGAGCCTTCAGTTATCAGGCCCCTCTCTGTGGAACCAGCTGCCAGTTTGGGAGTCAGAGCCTTCAGTTATCAGGCCCCTCATTGAGGAACCAGCTGCCAGTTTGGGAGGCAGGAGCCTTCAGTTATCAGGCCCCTCTCTGTTGAACCAGCTGCCAGTTTGGGAGGCAGAGCCTTCGGTTATCAGGCCCCTCTCTGTGGAACAAGCTGCCAGTTTGGGAGGCAGAGCCTTCAGTTATCAGGCCCCTCTCTGTGAAACCAGCTGCCAGTTTGGGAGGCAGAGCCTTCAGTTATCAGGGCCCTCTCTGTGGAACCAGCTGCCAGTTTGGGAGCCAGAGCCTTCAGTTATCAGGCCCCTCTCTGTGGAACCAGCTGCCAGTTTGGGAGGCAGAGCCTTCAGTTATCAGGCCCCTCTCTGAGGAACCAGCTGCCAGTTTGGGAGGCAGAGCCTTCGGTTATCAGGCCCCTCTCTGTGGAACCAGCTGCCAGTTTGGGAGGCAGAGCCTTCGGTTATCAGGCCCCTCTCTGTGGAACCAGCTGCCAGTTTGGGAGGCAGAGCCTTCGGTTATCAGGCCCCTCTCTGTGGAACCAGCTTCCAGTTTGGGAGGCAGAGCCTTCAGTTATTAGGCCCCTCATTAAGGAACCAGCTGCCAGTTTGGGAGGCAGAAGCCTTCAGTTATCAGGCCCCTCTCTGTGGAACCAGCTGTCAGTTTGGGAGGCAGAGCCTTTGGTTATCAGGCCCCTCTCTGTGGAACCAGCTGCCAGTTTGGGAGGCAGAGCCTTCAGTTATCAGGCCCCTCTCTGTGGAACCAGCTGCCAGTTTGGGAAGCAGAGCCTTCAGTTATCAGGGCCCTCTCTGTGGAACCAGCTGCCAGTTTGGGAGGCAGAGCCTTCAGTTATCAGGCCCCTCTCTGAGGAACGAGCTGCCAAATTGGGAGGCAGAGCCTTCAGTTATCAGGCCCCTCTCTGTGGAACCAGCTGCCAGTTTGGGAAGCAGAGCCTTCGGTTATCAGGCCCCTCTCTTTGGAACCAGCTGCCAGTTTGGGAGGCAGAGCCTTTGGTTATCAGGCCCCTCTCTGTGGAACCAGCTGCCAGTTTGGGAGGCAGAGCCTTTGGTTATCAGGCCCCTCTCTGTGGAACCAGCTGTCAGTTTGGGAGGCAGAGCCTTCAGTTATCAGGGCCCTCTCTGTGGAACCAGCTGCCAGTTTGGGAGCCAGAGCCTTCAGTTATCAGGCCCCTCTCTGTGGAACCAGCTGCCAGTTTGGGAGGCAGAGCCTTCAGTTATCAGGCCCTTCTCTGAGGAACCAGCAGCCAGTTTGGGAGGCAGAGCCTTCGGTTATCAGGCCCCTCTCTGTGGAACCAGCTGCCAGTTTGGGAGGCAGAGCCTTCGGTTATCAGACCCCTCTCTGAGGAACCAGCTGCCAGTTTGGGAGGCAGAGCCTTCGGTTATCAGGCCCCTCTCCGTGGAACCAGCTTCCAGTTTGGGAGGCAGAACCTTCAGTTATTAGGCCCCTCATTAAGGAACCAGCTGCCAGTTTGGGAGGCAGAAGCCTTCAGTTATCAGGCCCCTCTCTGTGGAACCAGCTGCCAGTTTGGGAGGCAGAGCCTTCGGTTATCAGGCCCCTCTCTGTGCAACCAGCTGCCAGTTTGGGAGGCAGAGCCTTCAGTTATCAGGCCCCTCTCTGTGGAACCAGCTGCCAGTTTGGGAAGCAGAGCCTTCAGTTATCAGGGCCCTCTCTGTGGAACCAGCTGCCAGTTTGGGAGGCAGAGCCTTCGGTTATCAGGCCCCTCTCTGAGGAACGAGCTGCCAAATTGGGAGGCAGAGCCTTCAGTTATCAGGCCCCTCTCTGTGGAACCAGCTGCCAGTTTGGGAGGCAGAGCCTTCGGTTATCAGGCCCCTCTCTTTGGAACCAGCTGCCAGTTTGGGAGGCAGAGCCTTCGGTTATCAGGCCCCTCTCTGTGGAACCAGCTGCCAGTTTGGGAGGCAGAGCCTTCGGTTATCAGGCCCCTCTCTGTGGAACCAGCTGTCAGTTTGGGAGGCAGAGCTTTCGGTTATCAGGCCCCTCTCTGTGGAACCAGCTGCCAGTTTGGGAGGCAGAGCCTTCAGTTATCAGGCCCCTCTCTGTGGAACCAGCTGCCAGTTTGGGAGGCAGAGCCTACAGTTATCAGGCCCCTCTCTGTGGAACCAGCTGCCAGTTTGGGAGGCAGAGCCTTCGGTTATCAGGCCCCTCTCTGAGGAACCAGCTGCCAGTTTGGGAGGTAGAGCCTTCGGTTATCAGGCCCCTCTCCGTGGAACCAGCTTCCAGTTTGGGAGGCAGAGCCTTCAGTTATTAGGCCCCTCATTAAGGAACGAGCTGCCAGTTTGGGAGGCAGAAGCCTTCAGTTATCAGGCCCCTCTCTGTGGAACCAGCTGCCAGTTTGGGAGGCAGGAGCCTTCAGTTATCAGGCCCCTCTCTGTTGAACCAGCTGCCAGTTTGGGAGGCAGAGCCTTCGGTTATCAGGCCCCTCTCTGTGGAAAAAGCTGCCAGTTTGGGAGGCAGAGCCTTCAGTTATCAGGCCCCTCTCTGTGAAACCAGCTGCCAGGTTGGGAGGCAGAGCCTTCAGTTATCAGGGCCCTCTCTGTGGAACCAGCTGCCAGTTTGGGAGCCAGAGCCTTCAGTTATCAGGCCCCTCTCTGTGGAACCAGCTGCCAGTTTGGGAGGCAGAGCTTTCAGTTATCAGGCTCTTCTCTGTGGAACCAGCTGCCAGTTTGGGAGGCAGAGCCTTCAGTTATCAGGCCCCTCTCTGTGGAACCAGCTGCCAGTTTAGGAGGCATAGCCTTCAGTTATCAGGCCCCTCTCTGTGGAACCAGCTGCCAGTTTGGGAGGCAGAGCCTTCAGTTATCATGCCCCTCTCTATGGAACCAGCTGCCAGTTTGGGAGGCAGAGCCTTCGGTTATCAGGCCCCTCTCTGAGGAACCAGCTGCCAGTTTGGGAGGCAGAGCCTTCAGTTATCAGGCCCCTCTCTGTGGAACCAGCTTCCAGTTTGGGAGTCAGAGCCTTCAGTTATCAGGCCCCTCATTGAGGAACCAGCTGCCAGTTCTGGAGGCAGGAGCCTTCAGTTATCAGGCCCCTCTCTGTGGAACCAGCTGCCAGTTTGGTAGGCAGAGCCTTCGGTTATCAGGCCCCTCTCTGTGGAACCAGCTGCCAGTTTGGGAGGCAGAGCCTTCAGTTATCAGGGCCCTCTCTGTGGAACCAGCTGCCAGTTTGGGAGGCAGAACTTTCAGTTATCAGGCCCCTCTCTGTTGAACCAGCTGCCAGTTTGGGAGGCAGAGCCTTCAGTTATCAGGCCCCTCATTGAGGAACCAGCTGCCAGTTTGGGAGGCAGAGCCTTCGGTTATCAGGCCCCTCTCTGTGGAACCAGCTGCCAGTTTGGGAGGCAGAGCTTTCAGTTATCAGGCTCCTCTCTGTGGAACCAGCTGCCAGTTTGGGAGGCAGAGCCTTCGGTTATCAGGCCCCTCTCTGTGGAACCAGCTGCCAGTTTAGGAGGCAGAGCCTTCAGTTATCAGGCCCCTCTCTGTGGAACGAGCTGCCAGTTTGGGAGGCAGAGCCTTCAGTTATCAGGCCCCTCTCTGTGGAACCAGCTGCCAGTTTGGGAGGCAGAGCCATCGGTTATCAGGCCCCTCTCTGAGGAACCAGCTGCCAGTTTGGGAGGCAGAGCCTTCAGTTATCAGGCCCCTCTCTGTGGAACCAGCTTCCAGTTTGGGAGTCAGAGCCTTCAGTTATCAGGCCCCTCATTGAGGAACCAGCTGCCAGTTTGGGAGGCAGGAGCCTTCAGTTATCAGGCCCCTCTCTGTGGAACCAGCTGCCAGTTTGGGAGGCAGAGCCTTCGGTTATCAGGCCCCTCTCTGTGGAACCAGCTGCCAGTTTGGGAGGTAGAGCCTTCAGTTATCAGGGCCCTCTCTGTGGAACCAGCTGCCAGTTTGGGAGGCAGAGCCTTCAGTTATCAGGCCCCTCTCTGTGGAACCAGCTGCCAGTTTGGGAGGCAGAGCCTTCAGTTATCAGGCCCCTCTCTGTGGAACCAGCTGCCAGTTTGGGAGGCAGAGCCTTCAGTTATCAGGCCCCTCTCTGAGGAACCAGCTGCCAGTTTGGGAGGCAGAGCCTTCGGTTATCAGGCCCCTCTCTGTGGAACCAGCTGCCAGTTTGGGAGGCAGAGCCTTCGGTTATCAGGCCCCTCTCTGTGGAACCAGCTGCCAGTTTGGGAGGCAGAGCCTTTGGTTATCAGGCCCCTCTCTGTGGAACCAGCTGTCAGTTTGGGAGGCAGAGCTTTCAGTTATCAGGCCCCTCTCTGTGGAACCAGCTGCCAGTTTGGGAGGCAGAGCCTTCAGTTATCAGGCCCCTCTCTGTGGAACCAGCTGCCAGTTTAGGAGGCAGAGCCTTCAGTTATCAGGCCCCTCTCTGTGGAACGAGCTGCCAGTTTGGGAGGCAGAGCCTTCAGTTATCAGGCCCCTCTCTGTGGAACCAGCTGCCAGTTTGGGAGGCAGAGTCTTCAGTTATCAGGCCCCTCATTGAGGAACCAGCTGCCAGTTTGGGAGGCAGAGCCTTCAGTTATCAGGCCCCTCTCTGTGGAACCAGCTGCCAGTTTGGGAGGCAGAGCCTTCAGTTATCAGGCCCCTCTCTGTGGAACCAGCTGCCAGTTTGGGAGGCAGAGCCTTCGGTTATCAGGCCCCTCTCTGTGGAACCAGCTGCCAGTTTGGGAGGCAGAGCCTTCAGTTATCAGGCCCCTCTCTGTGGAACCAGCTGCCAGTTTGGGAGGCAGAGCCTTCAGTTATCAGGCCCCTCTCTTAGGAACCAGCTGCCAGTTTGGGAGGCAAAGCCTTCGGTTATCTGGCCCCTCTCTGTGGAACCAGCTGCCAGTTTGGAAGATAGAGCCTTCGGTTATCAGGCCCCTCTCTGTGGAACCAGCTGTCAGTTTGGGAGGCAGAGCCTTCAGTTATCAGGCCCCTTTCTGTGGAACCAGCTGCCAGTTTGGGAGGCACAGCCTTTGGTTATCAGGCCCCTCTCTGTGGAACCAGCTGCCAGTTTGGGAGGCAGAGCCTTCAGTTATCAGGCCCCTCTCTGTGGAACCAGCTGCCAGTTTGGGAGGCAGAGCCTTCAGTTATCAGGCCCCTCTCTGAGGAACCAGCTGCCAGTTTGGGAGGCAGAGCCTTCGGTTATCAGGCCCCTCTCTGTGGAACCAGCTGCCAGTTTGGGAGGCAGAGCCTTCGGTTATCAGGCCCCTCTCTGTGGAACCAGCTGCCAGTTTGGGAGGCAGAGCCTTCGGTTATCAGGCCCCTCTCTGTGGAACCAGCTGCCAGTTTGGGAGGCAGAGCCTTCAGTTATCAGGCCCCTCTCTGTGGAACCAGCTGCCAGTTTAGGAGGCAGAGCCTTGAGTTATCAGGCCCCTCTCTGATGAACGAGCTGCCAGTTTGGGAGGCAGAGCCTTCAGTTATCAGGCCCCTCTCTGTGGAACCAGCTGCCAGTTTGGGAGGCAGAGCCTTCAGTTATCAGGCCCCTCTATGTGGAACCAGCTGCCAGTTTGGGAGGCAGAGCCTTCAGTTATCAGGCCCCTCTCTGTGGAACCAGCTGCCAGTTTGGGAGGCAGAGCCTTCAGTTATCAGGCCCCTCATTGAGGAACCAGCTGCCAGTTTGGGAGGCAGGAGCCTTCAGTTATCAGGCCCCTCTCTGTGGAACCAGCTGCCAGTTTGGGAGGCAGAGCCTTCGGTTATCAGGCCCCTCTCTGAGGAACCAGCTGCCAGTTTGGGAGGCAGAGCCTTCGGTTATCAGGCCCCTCTCTGTGGAACCAGCTGCCAGTTTGGGAGGCAGAGCCTTTGGTTATCAGGCCCCTCTCTGTGGAATCAGCTGTCAGTTTGGGAGGCAGAGCTTTCAGTTATCAGGCCCCTCTTTGTGGAACCAGCTGCCAGTTTGGGAGGCAGAGCCTTCAGTTATCAGGCCCCTCTCTGTGGAACCAGCTGCCAGTTTAGGAGGCAGAGCCTTCAGTTATCAGGCCCCTCTCTGAGGAACGAGCTGCCAGTTTGGGAGGCAGAGCCTTCAGTTATCAGCCCCCTCTCTGTGGAACCAGCTTCCAGTTTGGGAGGCAGAGCCTTCAGTTATCAGGCCCCTCTCTGTGGAACCAGCTGCCAGTTTGGGAGGCAGAGCCTTCAGTTATCAGGCCCCTCTCTGTGGAACCAGCTGCCAGTTTGGGAGGCAGAGCCTTCGGTTATCAGGCTCCTCTTTGAAGAACCAGCTGCCAGTTTGGGAGGCAGAGCCTTCAATTATCAGGCCCCTCTTTGTGGAACCAGCTGCCAGTTTGGGAGGCAAAGCCTTCAGTTATCAGGCCCCTCATTGAGGAACCAGCTGCCAGTTTGGGAGGCAGAGCCTTCGGTTATCAGGCCCCTCTCTGTGGAACCAGCTGCCAGTTTGGGAGGCAGAGCCTTCAGTCATCAGACCCCTCTCCATTGAACCAGCTGCCAGTTTGGGAGGCAGAGCTTTCAGTTATCAGGCCCCTCTCTGAGGAACCAGCTGCCAGTTTGGGAGGCAGAGCCTTCAGTTATCAGGCCCCTCTCTGTGGAACCAGCTGCCAGTTTGGGAGGCAGAGCCTTCAGTTATCAGGCCCCTCTCTGTGGAACCAGCTGCCAGTTTGGGAGGCAGAGCCTTCAGTTATCAGGCCCCTCTCTGTGTAACCAGCTGCCAGTTGGGGAGGCAGAGCCTTCGGTTATCAGGCCCCTCTCTGTGGAACCAGCTGTCAGTTTGGGAGGCAGAGCTTTCAGTTATCAGGCCCCTCTCTGTGGAACCAGCTGCCAGTTTGGGAGGCAGAGCCTTCAGTTATCAGGCCCCTCTCTGTGTAACCAGCTGCCAGTATAGGAGGCAGAGCCTTCAGTTATCAGGCCCCTCTCTGAGGAACGAGCTGCCAGTTTGGGAGGCAGAGCCTTCAGTTATCAGGCCCCTCTCTGTGGAACCAGCTGCCAGTTTGGGAGGCAGAGCCTTCAGTTATCAGGCCCCTCTCTGTGGAACCAGCTGCCAGTTTGGGAGGCAGAGCCTTCAGTTATCAGGCCCCTCTCTGTGGAACCAGCTGCCAGTTTGGGAGGCAAAGCCTTCGGTTATCAGGCCCCTCTCTGTGGAACCAGCTGCCAGTTTGGGAGGCAGAGCCTTCAGTTATCAGGCCCCTCATTGAGGAACCAGCTGCCAGTTTGGGAGGCAGGAGCCTTCAGTTATCAGGCCCATCTCTGTGGAACCAGCTGCCAGTTTGGGAGGCAGAGCCTTCAGTTATCAGGCCCCTCTCTGTGGAACCAGCTGCCAGTTTGGGAGGCAGAGCCTTCGGTTATCAGGCCCCTCTCTGTGGAACCAGCTGCCAGTTTGGGAGGCAGGAGCCTTCAGTTATCAGGCCCCTCTCTGTGGAACCAGCTGCCAGTTTGGGAGGCAGAGCCTTCGGTCATCAGGCCCCTCTCTGTGGAACCAGCTGCCAGTTTGGGAGGCAGAGCCTTCAGTTATCAGGCCCCTCTCTGTGGAACCAGCTGCCAGTTTGGGAGGCAGAGCCTTCAGTTATCAGGCCCCTCTCTGTGGAACCAGCTGCCAGTTTGGGAGGCAGAGCCTTCGGTTATCAGGCCCCTCTCTGTGGAACCAGCTGCCAGTTTGGGAGGCAGGAGCCTTCAGTTATCAGGCCCCTCTCTGTGGAACCAGCTGCCAGTTTGGGAGGCAGAGCCTTCGGTTATCAGGCCCCTCTCTGTGGAACCAGCTGCCAGTTTGGGAGGCAGGAGCCTTCAGTTATCAGGCCCCTCTCTGTGGAACCAGCTGCCAGTTTGGGAGGCAGAGCCTTCGGTCATCAGGCCCCTCTCTGTGGAACCAGCTGCCAGTTTGGGAAGCAGAGCCTTCATTTATCAGGCCCCTCTCTGTGGAACCAGCTGCCAGTTTGGGAGGCAGAGCCTTCAGTTATCAGGCCCCTCTCTGTGGAACCAGCTGCCAGTTTGGGAGGCAGAGCCTTCAGTTATCAGGCCCCTCTCTGTGGAACCAGCTGCCAGTTTGGGAGGCAGGAGCCTTCAGTTATCAGGCCCCTCTCTGTGGAACCAGCTGCCAGTTTGGGAGGCAGAGCCTTCGGTCATCAGGCCCCTCTCTGTGGAACCAGCTGCCAGTTTGGGAGGCAGAGCCTTCAGTTATCAGGCCCCTCTCTGTGGAACCAGCTGCCAGTTTGGGAGGCAGAGCCTTCAGTTATCAGGCCCCTCTCTGTGGAACCAGCTTCCAGTTTGGGAGGCAGAGCCTTCAGTTATCAGGCCCCTCTCTGTGGAACCAGCTGCCAGTTTGGGAGTTAGAGCCTTCAGTTATCAGGCCCCTCATTGAGGAACCAGCTGCCAGTTTGGGAGGCAGGAGCCTTCAGTTATCAGGCCCCTCTCTGTGGAACCAGCTGCCAGTTTGGGAGGCAGAGCCTTCAGTTATCAGGCCCCTCTCTGTGGAACCAGCTGCCAGTTTGGGAGTCAGAGCCTTCAGTTATCAGGCCCCTCTGTGTGGAACCAGCTGCCAGTTTGGGAGGCAGAGCCTTCGGTTATCAGGCCCCTCTCTGTGGAACTAGCTGCCAGTTTGGGAGGCAGAGCCTTCGGTTATCAGGCCCCTCTCTGTGGAACCAGCTGCCAGTTTGGGAGGCAGAGCCTTCAGTTATCAGGCCCCTCTCTGTGGAACCAGCTGCCAGTTTGGGAGGCAGAGCCTTCAGTTATCAGGCCCCTCTCTGTGGAACCAGCTGCCAGTTTGGGAGGCAGAGCCTTCAGTTATCAGGCCCCTCTCTTTGGAACCAGCTGCCAGTTTGGGAGGCAGAGCCTTCAGTTATCAGGCCCCTCTCTGAGGAACCAGCTGCCAGTTTGGGAGGCAGAGCCTTCGGTTATCAGGCCCCTCTCTGTGGAACCAGCTGCTAGTTTGGGAGGCAGAGCTTTCAGTTATCAGGCCCCTCTCTGTGGAACCAGCTGCCAGTTTGGGAGGCAGAGCCTTCAGTTATCAGGCCCCTCTCTGTGGAACGAGTTGCCAGTTTGGGAGGCAGAGCCTTCAGTTATCAGGCCCCTCTCTGTGGAACCAGCTGCCAGTTTGGGAGGCAGAGCCTTCGGTTATCAGGCCCCTCTCTGAGGAACCAGCTGCCAATTTGGGAGGCAGAGCCTTCAGTTATCAGGCCCCTCTCTGTGGAACCAGCTTCCAGTTTGGGAGTCAGAGCCTTCAGTTATCAGGCCCCTCATTGAGGAACCAGCTGCCAGTTTGGGAGGCAGGAGCCTTCAGTTATCAGGCCCCTCTCTGTTGAACCAGCTGCCAGTTTGGGAGGCAGAGCCTTCGGTTATCAGGCCCCTCTCTGTGGAACCAGCTGCCAGTTTGGGAGGCAGAGCCTTCAGTTATCAGGCCCCTCTCTGTGGAACCAGCTGCCAGTTTGGGAGCCAGATCCTTCAGTTATCAGGCCCCTCTCTGTGGAACCAGCTGCCAGTTTGGGAGGCAGAGCCTTCGGTTATCAGGCCCCTCTCTTTGGAACCAGCTGCCAGTTTGGGAGGCAGAGCCTTCGGTTATCAGGCCCCTCTCTGTGGAACCAGCTGCCAGTTTGGGAGGCAGAGCCTTCGGTTATCAGGCCCCTCTCTGTGGAACCAGCTGTCAGTTTGGGAGGCAGAGCTTTCGGTTATCAGGCCCCTCTCTGTGGAACCAGCTGCCAGTTTGGGAGGCAGAGCCTTCAGTTATCAGGCCCCTCTCTGTGGAACCAGCTGCCAGTTTGGGAGGCAGAGCCTACAGTTATCAGGCCCCTCTCTGTGGAACCAGCTGCCAGTTTGGGAGGCAGAGCCTTCGGTTATCAGGCCCCTCTCTGAGGAACCAGCTGCCAGTTTGGGAGGTAGAGCCTTCGGTTATCAGGCCCCTCTCCGTGGAACCAGCTTCCAGTTTGGGAGGCAGAGCCTTCAGTTATTAGGCCCCTCATTAAGGAACGAGCTGCCAGTTTGGGAGGCAGAAGCCTTCAGTTATCAGGCCCCTCTCTGTGGAACCAGCTGCCAGTTTGGGAGGCAGGAGCCTTCAGTTATCAGGCCCCTCTCTGTTGAACCAGCTGCCAGTTTGGGAGGCAGAGCCTTCGGTTATCAGGCCCCTCTCTGTGGAAAAAGCTGCCAGTTTGGGAGGCAGAGCCTTCAGTTATCAGGCCCCTCTCTGTGAAACCAGCTGCCAGGTTGGGAGGCAGAGCCTTCAGTTATCAGGGCCCTCTCTGTGGAACCAGCTGCCAGTTTGGGAGCCAGAGCCTTCAGTTATCAGGCCCCTCTCTGTGGAACCAGCTGCCAGTTTGGGAGGCAGAGCTTTCAGTTATCAGGCTCTTCTCTGTGGAACCAGCTGCCAGTTTGGGAGGCAGAGCCTTCAGTTATCAGGCCCCTCTCTGTGGAACCAGCTGCCAGTTTAGGAGGCATAGCCTTCAGTTATCAGGCCCCTCTCTGTGGAACCAGCTGCCAGTTTGGGAGGCAGAGCCTTCAGTTATCATGCCCCTCTCTATGGAACCAGCTGCCAGTTTGGGAGGCAGAGCCTTCGGTTATCAGGCCCCTCTCTGAGGAACCAGCTGCCAGTTTGGGAGGCAGAGCCTTCAGTTATCAGGCCCCTCTCTGTGGAACCAGCTTCCAGTTTGGGAGTCAGAGCCTTCAGTTATCAGGCCCCTCATTGAGGAACCAGCTGCCAGTTCTGGAGGCAGGAGCCTTCAGTTATCAGGCCCCTCTCTGTGGAACCAGCTGCCAGTTTGGTAGGCAGAGCCTTCGGTTATCAGGCCCCTCTCTGTGGAACCAGCTGCCAGTTTGGGAGGCAGAGCCTTCAGTTATCAGGGCCCTCTCTGTGGAACCAGCTGCCAGTTTGGGAGGCAGAACTTTCAGTTATCAGGCCCCTCTCTGTTGAACCAGCTGCCAGTTTGGGAGGCAGAGCCTTCAGTTATCAGGCCCCTCATTGAGGAACCAGCTGCCAGTTTGGGAGGCAGAGCCTTCGGTTATCAGGCCCCTCTCTGTGGAACCAGCTGCCAGTTTGGGAGGCAGAGCTTTCAGTTATCAGGCTCCTCTCTGTGGAACCAGCTGCCAGTTTGGGAGGCAGAGCCTTCGGTTATCAGGCCCCTCTCTGTGGAACCAGCTGCCAGTTTAGGAGGCAGAGCCTTCAGTTATCAGGCCCCTCTCTGTGGAACGAGCTGCCAGTTTGGGAGGCAGAGCCTTCAGTTATCAGGCCCCTCTCTGTGGAACCAGCTGCCAGTTTGGGAGGCAGAGCCATCGGTTATCAGGCCCCTCTCTGAGGAACCAGCTGCCAGTTTGGGAGGCAGAGCCTTCAGTTATCAGGCCCCTCTCTGTGGAACCAGCTTCCAGTTTGGGAGTCAGAGCCTTCAGTTATCAGGCCCCTCATTGAGGAACCAGCTGCCAGTTTGGGAGGCAGGAGCCTTCAGTTATCAGGCCCCTCTCTGTGGAACCAGCTTCCAGTTTGGGAGGCAGAGCCTTCGGTTATCAGGCCCCTCTCTGTGGAACCAGCTGCCAGTTTGGGAGGTAGAGCCTTCAGTTATCAGGGCCCTCTCTGTGGAACCAGCTGCCAGTTTGGGAGGCAGAGCCTTCAGTTATCAGGCCCCTCTCTGTGGAACCAGCTGCCAGTTTGGGAGGCAGAGCCTTCAGTTATCAGGCCCCTCTCTGTGGAACCAGCTGCCAGTTTGGGAGGCAGAGCCTTCAGTTATCAGGCCCCTCTCTGAGGAACCAGCTGCCAGTTTGGGAGGCAGAGCCTTCGGTTATCAGGCCCCTCTCTGTGGAACCAGCTGCCAGTTTGGGAGGCAGAGCCTTCGGTTATCAGGCCCCTCTCTGTGGAACCAGCTGCCAGTTTGGGAGGCAGAGCCTTTGGTTATCAGGCCCCTCTCTGTGGAACCAGCTGTCAGTTTGGGAGGCAGAGCTTTCAGTTATCAGGCCCCTCTCTGTGGAACCAGCTGCCAGTTTGGGAGGCAGAGCCTTCAGTTATCAGGCCCCTCTCTGTGGAACCAGCTGCCAGTTTAGGAGGCAGAGCCTTCAGTTATCAGGCCCCTCTCTGTGGAACGAGCTGCCAGTTTGGGAGGCAGAGCCTTCAGTTATCAGGCCCCTCTCTGTGGAACCAGCTGCCAGTTTGGGAGGCAGAGTCTTCAGTTATCAGGCCCCTCATTGAGGAACCAGCTGCCAGTTTGGGAGGCAGAGCCTTCAGTTATCAGGCCCCTCTCTGTGGAACCAGCTGCCAGTTTGGGAGGCAGAGCCTTCGGTTATCAGGCCCCTCTCTGTGGAACCAGCTGCCAGTTTGGGAGGCAGAGCCTTCGGTTATCAGGCCCCTCTCTGTGGAACCAGCTGCCAGTTTGGGAGGCAGAGCCTTCAGTTATCAGGCCCCTCTCTGTGGAACCAGCTGCCAGTTTGGGAGGCAGAGCCTTCAGTTATCAGGCCCCTCTCTTAGGAACCAGCTGCCAGTTTGGGAGGCAGAGCCTTCGGTTATCTGGCCCCTCTCTGTGGAACCAGCTGCCAGTTTGGAAGGCAGAGCCTTCGGTTATCAGGCCCCTCTCTGTGGAACCAGCTGTCAGTTTGGGAGGCAGAGCCTTCAGTTATCAGGCCCCTTTCTGTGGAACCAGCTGCCAGTTTGGGAGGCACAGCCTTTGGTTATCAGGCCCCTCTCTGTGGAACCAGCTGCCAGTTTGGGAGGCAGAGCCTTCAGTTATCAGGCCCCTCTCTGTGGAACCAGCTGCCAGTTTGGGAGGCAGAGCCTTCAGTTATCAGGCCCCTCTCTGAGGAACCAGCTGCCAGTTTGGGAGGCAGAGCCTTCGGTTATCAGGCCCCTCTCTGTGGAACCAGCTGCCAGTTTGGGAGGCAGAGCCTTCGGTTATCAGGCCCCTCTCTGTGGAACCAGCTGCCAGTTTGGGAGGCAGAGCCTTCGGTTATCAGGCCCCTCTCTGTGGAACCAGCTGCCAGTTTGGGAGGCAGAGCCTTCAGTTATCAGGCCCCTCTCTGTGGAACCAGCTGCCAGTTTAGGAGGCAGAGCCTTGAGTTATCAGGCCCCTCTCTGATGAACGAGCTGCCAGTTTGGGAGGCAGAGCCTTCAGTTATCAGGCCCCTCTCTGTGGAACCAGCTGCCAGTTTGGGAGGCAGAGCCTTCAGTTATCAGGCCCCTCTATGTGGAACCAGCTGCCAGTTTGGGAGGCAGAGCCTTCAGTTATCAGGCCCCTCTCTGTGGAACCAGCTGCCAGTTTGGGAGGCAGAGCCTTCAGTTATCAGGCCCCTCATTGAGGAACCAGCTGCCAGTTTGGGAGGCAGGAGCCTTCAGTTATCAGGCCCCTCTCTGTGGAACCAGCTGCCAGTTTGGGAGGCAGAGCCTTCGGTTATCAGGCCCCTCTCTGAGGAACCAGCTGCCAGTTTGGGAGGCAGAGCCTTCGGTTATCAGGCCCCTCTCTGTGGAACCAGCTGCCAGTTTGGGAGGCAGAGCCTTTGGTTATCAGGCCCCTCTCTGTGGAATCAGCTGTCAGTTTGGGAGGCAGAGCTTTCAGTTATCAGGCCCCTCTTTGTGGAACCAGCTGCCAGTTTGGGAGGCAGAGCCTTCAGTTATCAGGCCCCTCTCTGTGGAACCAGCTGCCAGTTTAGGAGGCAGAGCCTTCAGTTATCAGGCCCCTCTCTGAGGAACGAGCTGCCAGTTTGGGAGGCAGAGCCTTCAGTTATCAGCCCCCTCTCTGTGGAACCAGCTTCCAGTTTGGGAGGCAGAGCCTTCAGTTATCAGGCCCCTCTCTGTGGAACCAGCTGCCAGTTTGGGAGGCAGAGCCTTCAGTTATCAGGCCCCTCTCTGTGGAACCAGCTGCCAGTTTGGGAGGCAGAGCCTTCGGTTATCAGGCTCCTCTTTGAAGAACCAGCTGCCAGTTTGGGAGGCAGAGCCTTCAATTATCAGGCCCCTCTTTGTGGAACCAGCTGCCAGTTTGGGAGGCAAAGCCTTCAGTTATCAGGCCCCTCATTGAGGAACCAGCTGCCAGTTTGGGAGGCAGAGCCTTCGGTTATCAGGCCCCTCTCTGTGGAACCAGCTGCCAGTTTGGGAGGCAGAGCCTTCAGTCATCAGACCCCTCTCCATTGAACCAGCTGCCAGTTTGGGAGGCAGAGCTTTCAGTTATCAGGCCCCTCTCTGAGGAACCAGCTGCCAGTTTGGGAGGCAGAGCCTTCAGTTATCAGGCCCCTCTCTGTGGAACCAGCTGCCAGTTTGGGAGGCAGAGCCTTCAGTTATCAGGCCCCTCTCTGTGGAACCAGCTGCCAGTTTGGGAGGCAGAGCCTTCAGTTATCAGGCCCCTCTCTGTGTAACCAGCTGCCAGTTGGGGAGGCAGAGCCTTCGGTTATCAGGCCCCTCTCTGTGGAACCAGCTGTCAGTTTGGGAGGCAGAGCTTTCAGTTATCAGGCCCCTCTCTGTGGAACCAGCTGCCAGTTTGGGAGGCAGAGCCTTCAGTTATCAGGCCCCTCTCTGTGTAACCAGCTGCCAGTATAGGAGGCAGAGCCTTCAGTTATCAGGCCCCTCTCTGAGGAACGAGCTGCCAGTTTGGGAGGCAGAGCCTTCAGTTATCAGGCCCCTCTCTGTGGAACCAGCTGCCAGTTTGGGAGGCAGAGCCTTCAGTTATCAGGCCCCTCTCTGTGGAACCAGCTGCCAGTTTGGGAGGCAGAGCCTTCAGTTATCAGGCCCCTCTCTGTGGAACCAGCTGCCAGTTTGGGAGGCAAAGCCTTCGGTTATCAGGCCCCTCTCTGTGGAACCAGCTGCCAGTTTGGGAGGCAGAGCCTTCAGTTATCAGGCCCCTCATTGAGGAACCAGCTGCCAGTTTGGGAGGCAGGAGCCTTCAGTTATCAGGCCCATCTCTGTGGAACCAGCTGCCAGTTTGGGAGGCAGAGCCTTCAGTTATCAGGCCCCTCTCTGTGGAACCAGCTGCCAGTTTGGGAGGCAGAGCCTTCGGTTATCAGGCCCCTCTCTGTGGAACCAGCTGCCAGTTTGGGAGGCAGGAGCCTTCAGTTATCAGGCCCCTCTCTGTGGAACCAGCTGCCAGTTTGGGAGGCAGAGCCTTCGGTCATCAGGCCCCTCTCTGTGGAACCAGCTGCCAGTTTGGGAGGCAGAGCCTTCAGTTATCAGGCCCCTCTCTGTGGAACCAGCTGCCAGTTTGGGAGGCAGAGCCTTCAGTTATCAGGCCCCTCTCTGTGGAACCAGCTGCCAGTTTGGGAGGCAGAGCCTTCGGTTATCAGGCCCCTCTCTGTGGAACCAGCTGCCAGTTTGGGAGGCAGGAGCCTTCAGTTATCAGGCCCCTCTCTGTGGAACCAGCTGCCAGTTTGGGAGGCAGAGCCTTCGGTTATCAGGCCCCTCTCTGTGGAACCAGCTGCCAGTTTGGGAGGCAGGAGCCTTCAGTTATCAGGCCCCTCTCTGTGGAACCAGCTGCCAGTTTGGGAGGCAGAGCCTTCGGTCATCAGGCCCCTCTCTGTGGAACCAGCTGCCAGTTTGGGAAGCAGAGCCTTCATTTATCAGGCCCCTCTCTGTGGAACCAGCTGCCAGTTTGGGAGGCAGAGCCTTCAGTTATCAGGCCCCTCTCTGTGGAACCAGCTGCCAGTTTGGGAGGCAGAGCCTTCAGTTATCAGGCCCCTCTCTGTGGAACCAGCTGCCAGTTTGGGAGGCAGGAGCCTTCAGTTATCAGGCCCCTCTCTGTGGAACCAGCTGCCAGTTTGGGAGGCAGAGCCTTCGGTCATCAGGCCCCTCTCTGTGGAACCAGCTGCCAGTTTGGGAGGCAGAGCCTTCAGTTATCAGGCCCCTCTCTGTGGAACCAGCTGCCAGTTTGGGAGGCAGAGCCTTCAGTTATCAGGCCCCTCTCTGTGGAACCAGCTTCCAGTTTGGGAGGCAGAGCCTTCAGTTATCAGGCCCCTCTCTGTGGAACCAGCTGCCAGTTTGGGAGTTAGAGCCTTCAGTTATCAGGCCCCTCATTGAGGAACCAGCTGCCAGTTTGGGAGGCAGGAGCCTTCAGTTATCAGGCCCCTCTCTGTGGAACCAGCTGCCAGTTTGGGAGGCAGAGCCTTCAGTTATCAGGCCCCTCTCTGTGGAACCAGCTGCCAGTTTGGGAGTCAGAGCCTTCAGTTATCAGGCCCCTCTGTGTGGAACCAGCTGCCAGTTTGGGAGGCAGAGCCTTCGGTTATCAGGCCCCTCTCTGTGGAACCAGCTGCCAGTTTGGGAGGCAGAGCCTTCGGTTATCAGGCCCCTCTCTGTGGAACCAGCTGCCAGTTTGGGAGGCAGAGCCTTCAGTTATCAGGCCCCTCTCTGTGGAACCAGCTGCCAGTTTGGGAGGCAGAGCCTTCAGTTATCAGGCCCCTCTCTGTGGAACCAGCTGCCAGTTTGGGAGGCAGAGCCTTCAGTTATCAGGCCCCTCTCTTTGGAACCAGCTGCCAGTTTGGGAGGCAGAGCCTTCAGTTATCAGGCCCCTCTCTGAGGAACCAGCTGCCAGTTTGGGAGGCAGAGCCTTCGGTTATCAGGCCCCTCTCTGTGGAACCAGCTGCTAGTTTGGGAGGCAGAGCTTTCAGTTATCAGGCCCCTCTCTGTGGAACCAGCTGCCAGTTTGGGAGGCAGAGCCTTCAGTTATCAGGCCCCTCTCTGTGGAACGAGTTGCCAGTTTGGGAGGCAGAGCCTTCAGTTATCAGGCCCCTCTCTGTGGAACCAGCTGCCAGTTTGGGAGGCAGAGCCTTCGGTTATCAGGCCCCTCTCTGAGGAACCAGCTGCCAATTTGGGAGGCAGAGCCTTCAGTTATCAGGCCCCTCTCTGTGGAACCAGCTTCCAGTTTGGGAGTCAGAGCCTTCAGTTATCAGGCCCCTCATTGAGGAACCAGCTGCCAGTTTGGGAGGCAGGAGCCTTCAGTTATCAGGCCCCTCTCTGTTGAACCAGCTGCCAGTTTGGGAGGCAGAGCCTTCGGTTATCAGGCCCCTCTCTGTGGAACAAGCTGCCAGTTTGGGAGGCAGAGCCTTCAGTTATCAGGCCCCTCTCTGTGGAACCAGCTGCCAGTTTGGGAGCCAGATCCTTCAGTTATCAGGCCCCTCTCTGTGGAACCAGCTGCCAGTTTGGGAGGCAGAGCCTTCGGTTATCAGGCCCCTCTCTGTGGAACCAGCTGCCAGTTTGGGAGGCAGAGCCTTTGGTTATCAGGCCCCTCTCTGTGGAATCAGCTGTCAGTTTGGGAGGCAGAGCTTTCAGTTATCAGGCCCCTCTTTGTGGAACCAGCTGCCAGTTTGGGAGGCAGAGCCTTCAGTTATCAGGCCCCTCTCTGTGGAACCAGCTGCCAGTTTAGGAGGCAGAGCCTTCAGTTATCAGGCCCCTCTCTGAGGAACCAGCTGCCAGTTTGGGAGGCAGAGCCTTCAGTTATCAGCCCCCTCTCTGTGGAACCAGCTGCCAGTTTGGGAGGCAGAGCCTTCAGTTATCAGGCCCCTCTCTGTGGAACCAGCTGCCAGTTTGGGAGGCAGAGCCTTCAGTTATCAGGCCCCTCTCTGTGGAACCAGCTGCCAGTTTGGGAGGCAGAGCCTTCGGTTATCAGGCTCCTCTTTGAAGAACCAGCTGCCAGTTTGGGAGGCAGAGCCTTCAATTATCAGGCCCCTCTATGTGGAACCAGCTGCCAGTTTGGGAGGCAAAGCCTTCAGTTATCAGGCCCCTCATTGAGGAACCAGCTGCCAGTTTGGGAGGCAGAGCCTTCGGTTATCAGGCCCCTCTCTGTGGAACCAGCTGCCAGTTTGGGAGGCAGAGCCTTCAGTCATCAGACCCCTCTCCGTTGAACCAGCTGCCAGTTTGGGAGGCAGAGCTTTCAGTTATCAGGCCCCTCTCTGAGGAACCAGCTGCCAGTTTGGGAGGCAGAGCCTTCAGTTATCAGGCCCCTCTCTGTGGAACCAGCTGCCAGTTTGGGAGGCAGAGCCTTCAGTTATCAGGCCCCTCTCTGTGGAACCAGCTGCCAGTTTGGGAGGCAGAGCCTTCAGTTATCAGGCCCCTCTCTGTGGAACCAGCTGCCAGTTTGGGAGGCAGAGCCTTCAGTTATCAGGCCCCTCTCTGAGGAACCAGCTGCCAGTTTGGGAGGCAGAGCCTTCAGTTATCAGGCCCCTCATTGAGGAACCAGCTGCCAGTTTGGGAGGCAGGAGCCTTCAGTTATCAGGCCCATCTCTGTGGAACCAGCTGCCAGTTTGGGAGGCAGAGCCTTCAGTTATCAGGCCCCTCTCTGTGGAACCAGCTGCCAGTTTGGGAGGCAGAGCCTTCGGTTATCAGGCCCCTCTCTGTGGAACCAGCTGCCAGTTTGGGAGGCAGGAGCCTTCAGTTATCAGGCCCCTCTCTGTGGAACCAGCTGCCAGTTTGGGAGGCAGAGCCTTCGGTCATCAGGCCCCTCTCTGTGGAACCAGCTGCCAGTTTGGGAGGCAGAGCCTTCAGTTATCAGGCCCCTCTCTGTGGAACCAGCTGCCAGTTTGGGAGGCAGAGCCTTCAGTTATCAGGCCCCTCTCTGTGGAACCAGCTGCCAGTTTGGGAGGCAGAGCCTTCGGTTATCAGGCCCCTCTCTGTGGAACCAGCTGCCAGTTTGGGAGGCAGGAGCCTTCAGTTATCAGGCCCCTCTCTGTGGAACCAGCTGCCAGTTTGGGAGGCAGAGCCTTCGGTTATCAGGCCCCTCTCTGTGGAACCAGCTGCCAGTTTGGGAGGCAGGAGCCTTCAGTTATCAGGCCCCTCTCTGTGGAACCAGCTGCCAGTTTGGGAGGCAGAGCCTTCGGTCATCAGGCCCCTCTCTGTGGAACCAGCTGCCAGTTTGGGAGGCAGAGCCTTCATTTATCAGGCCCCTCTCTGTGGAACCAGCTGCCAGTTTGGGAGGCAGAGCCTTCAGTTATCAGGCCCCTCTCTGTGGAACCAGCTGCCAGTTTGGGAGGCAGAGCCTTCAGTTATCAGGCCCCTCTCTGTGGAACCAGCTGCCAGTTTGGGAGGCAGGAGCCTTCAGTTATCAGGCCCCTCTCTGTGGAACCAGCTGCCAGTTTGGGAGGCAGAGCCTTCGGTCATCAGGCCCCTCTCTGTGGAACCAGCTGCCAGTTTGGGAGGCAGAGCCTTCAGTTATCAGGCCCCTCTCTGTGGAACCAGCTGCCAGTTTGGGAGGCAGAGCCTTCAGTTATCAGGCCCCTCTCTGTGGAACCAGCTTCCAGTTTGGGAGGCAGAGCCTTCAGTTATCAGGCCCCTCTCTGTGGAACCAGCTGCCAGTTTGGGAGTTAGAGCCTTCAGTTATCAGGCCCCTCATTGAGGAACCAGCTGCCAGTTTGGGAGGCAGGAGCCTTCAGTTATCAGGCCCCTCTCTGTGGAACCAGCTGCCAGTTTGGGAGGCAGAGCCTTCAGTTATCAGGCCCCTCTCTGTGGAACCAGCTGCCAGTTTGGGAGGCAGAGCCTTCAGTTATCAGGCCCCTCTCTGTGGAACCAGCTGCCAGTTTGGGAGTCAGAGCCTTCAGTTATCAGGCCCCTCTGTGTGGAACCAGCTGCCAGTTTGGGAGGCAGAGCCTTCAGTTATCAGGCCCCTCTCTGTGGAACCAGCTGCCAGTTTGGGAGGCAGAGCCTTCGGTTATCAGGCCCCTCTCTGTGGAACCAGCTGCCAGTTTGGGAGGCAGAGCCTTCGGTTATCAGGCCCCTCTCTGTGGAACCAGCTGCCAGTTTGGGAGGCAGAGCCTTCAGTTATCAGGCCCCTCTCTGTGGAACCAGCTGCCAGTTTGGGAGGCAGAGCCTTCAGTTATCAGGCCCCTCTCTTTGGAACCAGCTGCCAGTTTGGGAGGCAGAGCCTTCAGTTATCAGGCCCCTCTCTGAGGAACCAGCTGCCAGTTTGGGAGGCAGAGCCTTCGGTTATCAGGCCCCTCTCTGTGGAACCAGCTGCTAGTTTGGGAGGCAGAGCTTTCAGTTATCAGGCCCCTCTCTGTGGAACCAGCTGCCAGTTTGGGAGGCAGAGCCTTCAGTTATCAGGCCCCTCTCTGTGGAACGAGTTGCCAGTTTGGGAGGCAGAGCCTTCAGTTATCAGGCCCCTCTCTGTGGAACCAGCTGCCAGTTTGGGAGGCAGAGCCTTCGGTTATCAGGCCCCTCTCTGAGGAACCAGCTGCCAATTTGGGAGGCAGAGCCTTCAGTTATCAGGCCCCTCTCTGTGGAACCAGCTTCCAGTTTGGGAGTCAGAGCCTTCAGTTATCAGGCCCCTCATTTAGGAACCAGCTGCCAGTTTGGGAGGCAGGAGCCTTCAGTTATCAGGCCCCTCTCTGTTGAACCAGCTGCCAGTTTGGGAGGCAGAGCCTTCGGTTATCAGGCCCCTCTCTGTGGAACAAGCTGCCAGTTTGGGAGGCAGAGCCTTCAGTTATCAGGCCCCTCTCTGTGGAACCAGCTGCCAGTTTGGGAAGCAGAGCCTTCAGTTATCAGGGCCCTCTCTGTGGAACCAGCTGCCAGTTTGGGAGCCAGAGCCTTCAGTTATCAGGCCCCTCTCTGTGGAACCAGCTGCCAGTTTGGGAGGCAGAGCCTTCGGTTATCAGGCCCCTCTCTGAGGAACCAGCTGCCAGTTGGGGAGGCAGAGCCTTCAGTTATCAGGCCCCTCTCTGTGGAACCAGCTGCCAGTTTGGGAGGCAGAGCCTTCGGTTATCAGGCCCCTCTCTGTGGAACCAGCTGCCAGTTTGGGAGGCAGAGCCTTCAGTTATCAGGCCCCTCTCTGTGGAACCAGCTGCCAGTTTGGGAGGCAGAGCCTTCAGTTATCAGGGCCCTCTCTGTGGAACCAGCTGCGAGTTTGGGAGGCAGAGCCTTCAGTTATCAGGCCCCTCTCTGTGGAACCAGCTGCCAGTTTGGGAGACAGAGCCTTCAGTTATCAGGCCCCTCTGAGGAACCAGCTGCCAGTTTGGGAGGCAGAGCCTTCGGTTATCAGGCCCCTCTCTGTGGAACCAGCTGCCAGTTTGGGAGGCAGAGCTTTCAGTTATCAGGCTCCTCTCTGTGAAACCAGCTGCCAGTTTGGGAGGCAGAGCCTTCAGTTATCAGGCCCCTCTCTGTGGAACCAGCTGCCAGTTTAGGAGGCAGAGCCTTCAGTTATCAGGCCCCTCTCTGTGGAACGAGATGCCAGTTTGGGAGGCAGAGCCTTCAGTTATCAGGCCCCTCTCTGTGGAACCAGCTGCCAGTTTGGGAGGCAGAGCCTTCGGTTATCAGGCCCCTCTCTGAGGAACCAGCTGCCAGTTTGGGAGGCAGAGCCTTCAGTTATCAGGCCCCTCTCTGTGGAACCAGCTTCCAGTTTGGGAGTCAGAGCCTTCAGTTATCAGGCCCCTCATTGAGGAACCAGCTGCCAGTTTGGGAGGCAGGAGCCTTCAGTTATCAGGCCCCTCTCTGTGGAACCAGCTGCCAGTTTGGGAGGCAGAGCCTTCGGTTATCAGGCCCCTCTCTGTGGAACCAGCTGCCAGTTTGGGAGGCAGAGCCTTCAGTTATCAGGCCCCTCTCTGAGGAACCAGCTGCCAGTTTGGGAGGCAGAGCCTTCAGTTATCAGGCCCCTCATTGAGGAACCAGCTGCCAGTTTGGGAGGCAGGAGCCTTCAGTTATCAGGCCCCTCTCTGTGGAACCAGCTGCCAGTTTGGGAGAAAGAGCCTTCGGTTATCAGGCCCCTCTCTGTGGAACCAGCTGCCAGTTTGGGAGGCAGAGCCTTCAGTTATCAGGCCCCTCTCTGTGGAACCAGCTGCCAGTTTGGGAGGCAGAGCCTTCAGTTATCAGGCCCCTCTCTGTGGAACCAGCTGCCAGTTTGGGAGGCAGAGCCTTCAGTTATCAGGCCCCTCTCTGTGGAACCAGCTGCCAGTTTGGGAGGCAGAGCCTTCAGTTATCAGGCCCCTCTCTGAGGAACCAGCTGCCAGTTTGGGAGGCAGAGCCTTCAGTTATCAGGCCCCTCCCTGTGGAACCAGCTGCCAGTTTGGGAGGCAGAGCCTTCAGTTATCAGGCCCCTCTCTGTGGAACCAGCTTCCAGTTTGGGAGGCAGAGCCTTCAGTTATCAGGCCCCTCTCTGTGGAACCAGCTGCCAGTTTGGGAGTTAGAGCCTTCAGTTATCAGGCCCCTCATTGAGGAACCAGCTGCCAGTTTGGGAGGCAGGAGCCTTCAGTTATCAGGCCCCTCTCTGTGGAACCAGCTGCCAGTTTGGGAGGCAGAGCCTTCAGTTATCAGGCCCCTCTCTGTGGAACCAGCTGCCAGTTTGGGAGGCAGAGCCTTCAGTTATCAGGCCCCTCTCTGTGGAACCAGCTGCCAGTTTGGGAGGCAGAGCCTTCAGTTATCAGGCCCCTCTCTGTGGAACCAGCTGCCAGTTTGGGAGGCAGAGCCTTCAGTTATCAGGCCCCTCTCTGTGGAACCAGCTGCCAGTTTGTGAGGCAGAGCCTTCGGTTATCAGGCCCCTCTCTGAGGAACCAGCTGCCAGTTTGGGAGGCAGAGCCTTCGGTTATCAGGCCCCTCTCTGTGGAACCAGCTGCCAGTTTGGGAGGCAGAGCCTTCGGTTATCAGGCCCCTCTCTGTGGAACCAGCTGCCAGTTTGGGAGGCAGAGCCTTCGGTTATCAGGCCCCTCTCTGTGGAACCAGCTGCCAGTTTGGGAGGCAGAGCCTTCGGTTATCAGGCCCCTCTCTGAGGAACCAGCTGCCAGTTTGGGAGACAGAGCCTTCGGTTATCAGGCCCCTCTCTGTGGAACCAGCTGCCAGTTTGGGAGGCAGAGCCTTCGGTTATCAGGCCCCTCTCTGTGGAACCAGCTGTCAGTTTGGGAGGCAGAGCTTTCGGTTATCAGGCCCCTCTCTGTGGAACCAGCTGCCAGTTTGGGAGGCAGAGCCTTCAGTTATCAGGCCCCTCTCTGTGGAACCAGCTGCCAGTTTAGGAGGCAGAGCCTTCGGTTATGAGGCCCCTCTCTGTGGAACCAGCTGCCAGTTTGGGAGGCAGAGCCTTCAGTTATCAGGCCCCTCTCTGTGGAACCAGCTGCCAGTTTGGGAGGCAGAGCCTTCGGTTATCAGGCCCCTCTCTGAGGAACCAGCTGCCAGTTTGGGAGGCAGAGCCTTCAGTTATCAGGCCCCTCTCTGTGGAACCAGCTTCCAGTTTGGGAGTCAGAGCCTTCAGTTATCAGGCCCCTCATTGAGGAACCAGCTGCCAGTTTGGGAGGCAGGAGCCTTCAGTTATCAGGCCCCTCTCTGTGGAACCAGCTGCCAGTTTGGGAGGCAGAGCCTTCGGTTATCAGGCCCCTCTCTGTGGAACCAGCTGCCAGTTTGAGAGGCAGAGCCTTCAGTTATCAGGGCCCTCTCTGTGGAACCAGCTGCCAGTTTGGGAGGCAGAGCCTTCAGTTATCAGGCCCCTCTCTGTGGAACCAGCTGCCAGTTTGGGAGGCAGAGCCTTCAGTTATCAGGCCCCTTATTGAGGAACCAGCTGCCAGTTTGGGAGGCAGAGCCTTCGGTTATCAGGCCCCTCTCTGTGGAACCAGCTGCCAGTTTGGGAGGCAGAGCTTTCAGTTATCAGGCTCCTCTCTGTGGAACCAGCTGCCAGTTTGGGAGGCAGAGCCTTCAGTTATCAGGCCCCTCTCTGTGGAACCAGCTGCCAGTTTAGGAGAAAGAGCCTTCAGTTATCAGGCCCCTCTCTGTGGAACCAGCTGCCAGTTTGGGAGGCAGAGCCTTCAGTTATCAGGCCCCTCTCTGTGGAACCAGCTGCCAGTTTGGGAGGCAGAGCCTTCGGTTATCAGGCCCCTCTCTGAGGAACCAGCTGCCAGTTTGGGAGGCAGAGCCTTCAGTTATCAGGCCCCTCTCTGTGGAACCAGCTTCCAGTTTGGGAGTCAGAGCCTTCAGTTTTCAGGCCCCTCATTGAGGAACCAGCTGCCAGTTTGGGAGGCAGGAGCCTTCAGTTATCAGGCCCCTCTCTGTGGAACCAGCTGCCAGTTTGGGAGGCAGAGCCTTCAGTTATCAGGGCCCTCTCTGTGGAACCAGCTGCCAGTTTGGGAGGCAGAGCCTTCAGTTATCAGGCCCCTCTCTGTGGAACCAGCTGCCAGTTTGGGAGGCAGAGCCTTCAGTTATCAGGGCCCTCTCTGTGGAACCAGCTGCGAGTTTGGGAGGCAGAGCCTTCAGTTATCAGGCCCCTCTCTGTGGAACCAGCTGCCAGTTTGGGAGACAGAGCCTTCAGTTATCAGGCCCCTCTCTGAGGAACCAGCTGCCAGTTTGGGAGGCAGAGCCTTCGGTTATCAGGCCCCTCTCTGTGGAACCAGCTGCCAGTTTGGGAGGCAGAGCTTTCAGTTATCAGGCTCCTCTCTGTGAAACCAGCTGCCAGTTTGGGAGGCAGAGCCTTCAGTTATCAGGCCCCTCTCTGTGGAACCAGCTGCCAGTTTAGGAGGCAGAGCCTTCAGTTATCAGGCCCCTCTCTGTGGAACGAGATGCCAGTTTGGGAGGCAGAGCCTTCAGTTATCAGGCCCCTCTCTGTGGAACCAGCTGCCAGTTTGGGAGGCAGAGCCTTCGGTTATCAGGCCCCTCTCTGAGGAACCAGCTGCCAGTTTGGGAGGCAGAGCCTTCAGTTATCAGGCCCCTCTCTGTGGAACCAGCTTCCAGTTTGGGAGTCAGAGCCTTCAGTTATCAGGCCCCTCATTGAGGAACCAGCTGCCAGTTTGGGAGGCAGGAGCCTTCAGTTATCAGGCCCCTCTCTGTGGAACCAGCTGCCAGTTTGGGAGGCAGAGCCTTCGGTTATCAGGCCCCTCTCTGTGGAACCAGCTGCCAGTTTGGGAGGCAGAGCCTTCAGTTATCAGGCCCCTCTCTGAGGAACCAGCTGCCAGTTTGGGAGGCAGAGCCTTCAGTTATCAGGCCCCTCATTGAGGAACCAGCTGCCAGTTTGGGAGGCAGGAGCCTTCCGTTATCAGGCCCCTCTCTGTGGAACCAGCTGCCAGTTTGGGAGAAAGAGCCTTCGGTTATCAGGCCCCTCTCTGTGGAACCAGCTGCCAGTTTGGGAGGCAGAGCCTTCAGTTATCAGGCCCCTCTCTGTGGAACCAGCTGCCAGTTTGGGAGGCAGAGCCTTCAGTTATCAGGCCCCTCTCTGTGGAACCAGCTGCCAGTTTGGGAGGCAGAGCCTTCAGTTATCAGGCCCCTCTCTGTGGAACCAGCTGCCAGTTTGGGAGGCAGAGCCTTCAGTTATCAGGCCCCTCTCTGTGGAACCAGCTGCCAGTTTGGAAGGCAGAGCCTTCAGTTATCAGGCCCCTCTCTGAGGAACCAGCTGCCAGTTTGGGAGGCAGAGCCTTCAGTTATCAGGCCCCTCCCTGTGGAACCAGCTGCCAGTTTGGGAGGCAGAGCCTTCAGTTATCAGGCCCCTCTCTGTGGAACCAGCTTCCAGTTTGGGAGGCAGAGCCTTCAGTTATCAGGCCCCTCTCTGTGGAACCAGCTGCCAGTTTGGGAGTTAGAGCCTTCAGTTATCAGGCCCCTCATTGAGGAACCAGCTGCCAGTTTGGGAGGCAGGAGCCTTCAGTTATCAGGCCCCTCTCTGTGGAACCAGCTGCCAGTTTGGGAGGCAGAGCCTTCAGTTATCAGGCCCCTCTCTGTGGAACCAGCTGCCAGTTTGGCAGGCAGAGCCTTCAGTTATCAGGCCCCTCTCTGTGGAACCAGCTGCCAGTTTGGGAGGCAGAGCCTTCAGTTATCAGGCCCCTCTCTGTGGAACCAGCTGCCAGTTTGGGAGGCAGAGCCTTCGGTTATCAGGCCCCTCTCTGAGGAACCAGCTGCCAGTTTGGGAGGCAGAGCCTTCGGTTATCAGGCCCCTCTCTGTGGAACCAGCTGCCAGTTTGGGAGGCAGAGCCTTCGGTTATCAGGCCCCTCTCTGTGGAACCAGCTGCCAGTTTGGGAGGCAGAGCCTTCGGTTATCAGGCCCCTCTCTGTGGAACCAGCTGCCAGTTTGGGAGGCAGAGCCTTCAGTTATCAGGCCCCTCTCTGAGGAACCAGCTGCCAGTTTGGGAGACAGAGCCTTCGGTTATCAGGCCCCTCTCTGTGGAACCAGCTGCCAGTTTGGGAGGCAGAGCCTTCGGTTATCAGGCCCCTCTCTGTGGAACCAGCTGTCAGTTTGGGAGGCAGAGCTTTCGGTTATCAGGCCCCTCTCTGTGGAACCAGCTGCCAGTTTGGGAGTCAGAGCCTTCAGTTATCAGGCCCCTCATTGAGGAACCAGCTGCCAGTTTGGGAGGCAGGAGCCTTCAGTTATCAGGCCCCTCTCTGTGGAACCAGCTGCCAGTTTGGGAGGCAGAGCCTTCGGTTATCAGGCCCCTCTCTGTGGAACCAGCTGCCAGTTTGAGAGGCAGAGCCTTCAGTTATCAGGGCCCTCTCTGTGGAACCAGCTGCCAGTTTGGGAGGCAGAGCCTTCAGTTATCAGGCCCCTCTCTGTGGAACCAGCTGCCAGTTTGGGAGGCAGAGCCTTCAGTTATCAGGCCCCTTATTGAGGAACCAGCTGCCAGTTTGGGAGGCAGAGCCTTCGGTTATCAGGCCCCTCTCTGTGGAACCAGCTGCCAGTTTGGGAGGCAGAGCTTTCAGTTATCAGGCTCCTCTCTGTGGAACCAGCTGCCAGTTTGGGAGGCAGAGCCTTCAGTTATCAGGCCCCTCTCTGTGGAACCAGCTGCCAGTTTAGGAGAAAGAGCCTTCAGTTATCAGGCCCCTCTCTGTGGAACCAGCTGCCAGTTTGGGAGGCAGAGCCTTCAGTTATCAGGCCCCTCTCTGTGGAACCAGCTGCCAGTTTGGGAGGCAGAGCCTTCGGTTATCAGGCCCCTCTCTGAGGAACCAGCTGCCAGTTTGGGAGGCAGAGCCTTCAGTTATCAGGCCCCTCTCTGTGGAACCAGCTTCCAGTTTGGGAGTCAGAGCCTTGAGTTTTCAGGCCCCTCATTGAGGAACCAGCTGCCAGTTTGGGAGGCAGGAGCCTTCAGTTATCAGGCCCCTCTCTGTGGAACCAGCTGCCAGTTTGGGAGGCAGAGCCTTCAGTTATCAGGGCCCTCTCTGTGGAACCAGCTGCCAGTTTGGGAGGCAGAGCCTTCAGTTATCAGGCCCCTCTCTGTGGAACCAGCTGTCAGTTTGGGAGGCAGAGCTTTCAGTTATCAGGCCCCTCTCTGTGGAACCAGCTGCCAGTTTGGGAGGCAGAGCCTTCAGTTATCAGGCCCCTCTCTGTGGAACCAGCTGCCAGTTTGGGAGGCAGAGCCTACAGTTATCAAGCCCCTCTCTGTGGAATCAGCTGCCAGTTTGGGAGGCAGAGCCTTCGGTTATCAGGCCCCTCTCTGAGGAACCAGCTGCCAGTTTGGGAGGCAGAGCCTTCGGTTATCAGGCCCCTCTCCGTGGAACCAGCTTCCAGTTTGGGAGGCAGAGCCTTCAGTTATTAGGCCCCTCATTAAGGAACCAGCTGCCAGTTTGGGAGGCAGAAGCCTTCAGTTATCAGGCCCCTCTCTGTGGAACCAGCTGCCAGTTTGGGAGGCAGAGCCTTCGGTTATCAGGCCCCTCTCTGTGCAACCAGCTGCCAGTTTGGGAGGCAGAGCCTTCAGTTATCAGGCCCCTCTCTGTGGAACCAGCTGCCAGTTTGGGAAGCAGAGCCTTCAGTTATCAGGGCCCTCTCTGTGGAACCAGCTGCCAGTTTGGGAGGCAGAGCCTTCGGTTATCAGGCCCCTCTCTGAGGAACCAGCTGCCAGTTTGGGAGGCAGAGCCTTCAGTTATCAGGCCCCTCTCTGTGGAACCAGCTGCCAGTTTGGGAAGCAGAGCCTTCGGTTATCAGGCCCCTCTCTTTGGAACCAGCTGCCAGTTTGGGAGGCAGATTCTTCGGTTATCAGGCCCCTCTCTGTGGAACCAGCTGCCAGTTTGGGAGGCAGAGCCTTCGGTTATCAGGCCCCTCTTAGTGGAACCAGCTGTCAGTTTGGGAGGCAGAGCCTTCAGTTATCAGGGCCCTCTCTGTGGAACCAGTTGCCAGTTTGGGAGCCAGAGCCTTCAGTTATCAGGCCCCTCTCTGTGGAACCAGCTGCCAGTTTGGGAGGCAGAGCCTTCAGTTATCAGGCCCTTCTCTGAGGAACCAGCTGCCAGTTTGGGAGGCAGAGCCTTCGGTTATCAGGCCCCTCTCTGTGGAACCAGCTGCCAGTTTGGGAGGCAGAGCCTTCGGTTATCAGGCCCCTCTCTGTGGAACCAGCTGCCAGTTTGGAAGGCAGAGCCTTCGGCTATCAGGCCCCTCTCTGTGGAACCAGCTGCCAGTTTGGGAGGAAGAGCCTTCGGTTATCAGGCCCCTCTCTGTGGAACCAGCTGCCAGTTTGGGAGGCAGAGCCTTCGGTTATCAGGCCCCTCTCTGTGGAACCAGCTGCCAGTTTGGGAGGCAGAGCCTACAGTTATCAAGCCCCTCTCTGTGGAATCAGCTGCCAGTTTGGGAGGCAGAGCCTTCGGTTATCAGGCCCCTCTCTGAGGAACCAGCTGCCAGTTTGGGAGGCAGAACCTTCGGTTATCAGGCCCCTCTCCGTGGAACCAGCTTCCAGTTTGGGAGGCAGAGCCTTCAGTTATTAGGCCCCTCATTAAGGAACCAGCTGCCAGTTTGGGAGGCAGAAGCCTTCAGTTATCAGGCCCCTTATTGAGGAACCAGCTGCCAGTTTGGGAGGCAGAGCCTTCGGTTATCAGGCCCCTCTCTGTGGAACCAGCTGCCAGTTTGGGAGGCAGAGCTTTCAGTTATCAGGCTCCTCTCTGTGGAACCAGCTGCCAGTTTGGGAGGCAGAGCCTTCAGTTATCAGGCCCCTCTCTGTGGAACCAGCTGCCAGTTTAGGAGAAAGAGCCTTCAGTTATCAGGCCCCTCTCTGTGGAACCAGCTGCCAGTTTGGGAGGCAGAGCCTTCAGTTATCAGGCCCCTCTCTGTGGAACCAGCTGCCAGTTTGGGAGGCAGAGCCTTCGGTTATCAGGCCCCTCTCTGAGGAACCAGCTGCCAGTTTGGGAGGCAGAGCCTTCAGTTATCAGGCCCCTCTCTGTGGAACCAGCTTCCAGTTTGGGAGTCAGAGCCTTCAGTTTTCAGGCCCCTCATTGAGGAACCAGCTGCCAGTTTGGGAGGCAGGAGCCTTCAGTTATCAGGCCCCTCTCTGTGGAACCAGCTGCCAGTTTGGGAGGCAGAGCCTTCAGTTATCAGGGCCCTCTCTGTGGAACCAGCTGCCAGTTTGGGAGGCAGAGCCTTCAGTTATCAGGCCCCTCTCTGTGGAACCAGCTGCCAGTTTGGGAGGCAGAGCCTTCAGTTATCAGGGCCCTCTCTGTGGAACCAGCTGCGAGTTTGGGAGGCAGAGCCTTCAGTTATCAGGCCCCTCTCTGTGGAACCAGCTGCCAGTTTGGGAGACAGAGCCTTCAGTTATCAGGCCCCTCTCTGAGGAACCAGCTGCCAGTTTGGGAGGCAGAGCCTTCGGTTATCAGGCCCCTCTCTGTGGAACCAGCTGCCAGTTTGGGAGGCAGAGCTTTCAGTTATCAGGCTCCTCTCTGTGAAACCAGCTGCCAGTTTGGGAGGCAGAGCCTTCAGTTATCAGGCCCCTCTCTGTGGAACCAGCTGCCAGTTTAGGAGGCAGAGCCTTCAGTTATCAGGCCCCTCTCTGTGGAACGAGATGCCAGTTTGGGAGGCAGAGCCTTCAGTTATCAGGCCCCTCTCTGTGGAACCAGCTGCCAGTTTGGGAGGCAGAGCCTTCGGTTATCAGGCCCCTCTCTGAGGAACCAGCTGCCAGTTTGGGAGGCAGAGCCTTCAGTTATCAGGCCCCTCTCTGTGGAACCAGCTTCCAGTTTGGGAGTCAGAGCCTTCAGTTATCAGGCCCCTCATTGAGGAACCAGCTGCCAGTTTGGGAGGCAGGAGCCTTCAGTTATCAGGCCCCTCTCTGTGGAACCAGCTGCCAGTTTGGGAGGCAGAGCCTTCGGTTATCAGGCCCCTCTCTGTGGAACCAGCTGCCAGTTTGGGAGGCAGAGCCTTCAGTTATCAGGCCCCTCTCTGAGGAACCAGCTGCCAGTTTGGGAGGCAGAGCCTTCAGTTATCAGGCCCCTCATTGAGGAACCAGCTGCCAGTTTGGGAGGCAGGAGCCTTCCGTTATCAGGCCCCTCTCTGTGGAACCAGCTGCCAGTTTGGGAGAAAGAGCCTTCGGTTATCAGGCCCCTCTCTGTGGAACCAGCTGCCAGTTTGGGAGGCAGAGCCTTCAGTTATCAGGCCCCTCTCTGTGGAACCAGCTGCCAGTTTGGGAGGCAGAGCCTTCAGTTATCAGGCCCCTCTCTGTGGAACCAGCTGCCAGTTTGGGAGGCAGAGCCTTCAGTTATCAGGCCCCTCTCTGTGGAACCAGCTGCCAGTTTGGGAGGCAGAGCCTTCAGTTATCAGGCCCCTCTCTGTGGAACCAGCTGCCAGTTTGGAAGGCAGAGCCTTCAGTTATCAGGCCCCTCTCTGAGGAACCAGCTGCCAGTTTGGGAGGCAGAGCCTTCAGTTATCAGGCCCCTCCCTGTGGAACCAGCTGCCAGTTTGGGAGGCAGAGCCTTCAGTTATCAGGCCCCTCTCTGTGGAACCAGCTTCCAGTTTGGGAGGCAGAGCCTTCAGTTATCAGGCCCCTCTCTGTGGAACCAGCTGCCAGTTTGGGAGTTAGAGCCTTCAGTTATCAGGCCCCTCATTGAGGAACCAGCTGCCAGTTTGGGAGGCAGGAGCCTTCAGTTATCAGGCCCCTCTCTGTGGAACCAGCTGCCAGTTTGGGAGGCAGAGCCTTCAGTTATCAGGCCCCTCTCTGTGGAACCAGCTGCCAGTTTGGCAGGCAGAGCCTTCAGTTATCAGGCCCCTCTCTGTGGAACCAGCTGCCAGTTTGGGAGGCAGAGCCTTCAGTTATCAGGCCCCTCTCTGTGGAACCAGCTGCCAGTTTGGGAGGCAGAGCCTTCGGTTATCAGGCCCCTCTCTGAGGAACCAGCTGCCAGTTTGGGAGGCAGAGCCTTCGGTTATCAGGCCCCTCTCTGTGGAACCAGCTGCCAGTTTGGGAGGCAGAGCCTTCGGTTATCAGGCCCCTCTCTGTGGAACCAGCTGCCAGTTTGGGAGGCAGAGCCTTCGGTTATCAGGCCCCTCTCTGTGGAACCAGCTGCCAGTTTGGGAGGCAGAGCCTTCAGTTATCAGGCCCCTCTCTGAGGAACCAGCTGCCAGTTTGGGAGACAGAGCCTTCGGTTATCAGGCCCCTCTCTGTGGAACCAGCTGCCAGTTTGGGAGGCAGAGCCTTCGGTTATCAGGCCCCTCTCTGTGGAACCAGCTGTCAGTTTGGGAGGCAGAGCTTTCGGTTATCAGGCCCCTCTCTGTGGAACCAGCTGCCAGTTTGGGAGTCAGAGCCTTCAGTTATCAGGCCCCTCATTGAGGAACCAGCTGCCAGTTTGGGAGGCAGGAGCCTTCAGTTATCAGGCCCCTCTCTGTGGAACCAGCTGCCAGTTTGGGAGGCAGAGCCTTCGGTTATCAGGCCCCTCTCTGTGGAACCAGCTGCCAGTTTGAGAGGCAGAGCCTTCAGTTATCAGGGCCCTCTCTGTGGAACCAGCTGCCAGTTTGGGAGGCAGAGCCTTCAGTTATCAGGCCCCTCTCTGTGGAACCAGCTGCCAGTTTGGGAGGCAGAGCCTTCAGTTATCAGGCCCCTTATTGAGGAACCAGCTGCCAGTTTGGGAGGCAGAGCCTTCGGTTATCAGGCCCCTCTCTGTGGAACCAGCTGCCAGTTTGGGAGGCAGAGCTTTCAGTTATCAGGCTCCTCTCTGTGGAACCAGCTGCCAGTTTGGGAGGCAGAGCCTTCAGTTATCAGGCCCCTCTCTGTGGAACCAGCTGCCAGTTTAGGAGAAAGAGCCTTCAGTTATCAGGCCCCTCTCTGTGGAACCAGCTGCCAGTTTGGGAGGCAGAGCCTTCAGTTATCAGGCCCCTCTCTGTGGAACCAGCTGCCAGTTTGGGAGGCAGAGCCTTCGGTTATCAGGCCCCTCTCTGAGGAACCAGCTGCCAGTTTGGGAGGCAGAGCCTTCAGTTATCAGGCCCCTCTCTGTGGAACCAGCTTCCAGTTTGGGAGTCAGAGCCTTGAGTTTTCAGGCCCCTCATTGAGGAACCAGCTGCCAGTTTGGGAGGCAGGAGCCTTCAGTTATCAGGCCCCTCTCTGTGGAACCAGCTGCCAGTTTGGGAGGCAGAGCCTTCAGTTATCAGGGCCCTCTCTGTGGAACCAGCTGCCAGTTTGGGAGGCAGAGCCTTCAGTTATCAGGCCCCTCTCTGTGGAACCAGCTGTCAGTTTGGGAGGCAGAGCTTTCAGTTATCAGGCCCCTCTCTGTGGAACCAGCTGCCAGTTTGGGAGGCAGAGCCTTCAGTTATCAGGCCCCTCTCTGTGGAACCAGCTGCCAGTTTGGGAGGCAGAGCCTACAGTTATCAAGCCCCTCTCTGTGGAATCAGCTGCCAGTTTGGGAGGCAGAGCCTTCGGTTATCAGGCCCCTCTCTGAGGAACCAGCTGCCAGTTTGGGAGGCAGAGCCTTCGGTTATCAGGCCCCTCTCCGTGGAACCAGCTTCCAGTTTGGGAGGCAGAGCCTTCAGTTATTAGGCCCCTCATTAAGGAACCAGCTGCCAGTTTGGGAGGCAGAAGCCTTCAGTTATCAGGCCCCTCTCTGTGGAACCAGCTGCCAGTTTGGGAGGCAGAGCCTTCGGTTATCAGGCCCCTCTCTGTGCAACCAGCTGCCAGTTTGGGAGGCAGAGCCTTCAGTTATCAGGCCCCTCTCTGTGGAACCAGCTGCCAGTTTGGGAAGCAGAGCCTTCAGTTATCAGGGCCCTCTCTGTGGAACCAGCTGCCAGTTTGGGAGGCAGAGCCTTCGGTTATCAGGCCCCTCTCTGAGGAACCAGCTGCCAGTTTGGGAGGCAGAGCCTTCAGTTATCAGGCCCCTCTCTGTGGAACCAGCTGCCAGTTTGGGAAGCAGAGCCTTCGGTTATCAGGCCCCTCTCTTTGGAACCAGCTGCCAGTTTGGGAGGCAGATTCTTCGGTTATCAGGCCCCTCTCTGTGGAACCAGCTGCCAGTTTGGGAGGCAGAGCCTTCGGTTATCAGGCCCCTCTTAGTGGAACCAGCTGTCAGTTTGGGAGGCAGAGCCTTCAGTTATCAGGGCCCTCTCTGTGGAACCAGTTGCCAGTTTGGGAGCCAGAGCCTTCAGTTATCAGGCCCCTCTCTGTGGAACCAGCTGCCAGTTTGGGAGGCAGAGCCTTCAGTTATCAGGCCCTTCTCTGAGGAACCAGCTGCCAGTTTGGGAGGCAGAGCCTTCGGTTATCAGGCCCCTCTCTGTGGAACCAGCTGCCAGTTTGGGAGGCAGAGCCTTCGGTTATCAGGCCCCTCTCTGTGGAACCAGCTGCCAGTTTGGAAGGCAGAGCCTTCGGCTATCAGGCCCCTCTCTGTGGAACCAGCTGCCAGTTTGGGAGGAAGAGCCTTCGGTTATCAGGCCCCTCTCTGTGGAACCAGCTGCCAGTTTGGGAGGCAGAGCCTTCGGTTATCAGGCCCCTCTCTGTGGAACCAGCTGCCAGTTTGGGAGGCAGAGCCTACAGTTATCAAGCCCCTCTCTGTGGAATCAGCTGCCAGTTTGGGAGGCAGAGCCTTCGGTTATCAGGCCCCTCTCTGAGGAACCAGCTGCCAGTTTGGGAGGCAGAACCTTCGGTTATCAGGCCCCTCTCCGTGGAACCAGCTTCCAGTTTGGGAGGCAGAGCCTTCAGTTATTAGGCCCCTCATTAAGGAACCAGCTGCCAGTTTGGGAGGCAGAAGCCTTCAGTTATCAGGCCCCTCTCTGTGGAACCAGCTGCCAGTTTGGGAGGCAGAGCCTTTGGTTATCAGGCCCCTCTCTGTGCAACCAGCTGCCAGTTTGGGAGGCAGAGCCTTCAGTTATCAGGCCCCTCTCTGTGGAACCAGCTGCCAGTTTGGGAGGCAGAGCCTTCAGTTATCAGGCCCCTCTCTGTGGAACCAGCTGCCAGTTTGGGAGGCAGAGCCTTCAGTTATCAGGCCCCTCTCTGTGGAACCAGCTGCCAGTTTGGGAGGCAGAGCCTTCAGTTATCAGGCCCCTCTCTGTGGAACCAGCTGCCAGTTTGGGAGGCAGAGCCTTCAGTTATCAGGCCCCTCTCTGAGGAACCAGCTGCCAGTTTGGGAGGCAGAGCCTTCAGTTATCAGGCCCCTCCCTGTGGAACCAGCTGCCAGTTTGGGAGGCAGAGCCTTCAGTTATCAGGCCCCTCTCTGTGGAACCAGCTTCCAGTTTGGGAGGCAGAGCCTTCAGTTATCAGGCCCCTCTCTGTGGAACCAGCTGTCAGTTTGGGAGGCAGAGCTTTCAGTTATCAGGCCCCTCTCTGTGGAACCAGCTGCCAGTTTGGGAGGCAGAGCCTTCAGTTATCAGGCCCCTCTCTGTGGAACCAGCTGCCAGTTTGGGAGGCAGAGCCTACAGTTATCAAGCCCCTCTCTGTGGAATCAGCTGCCAGTTTGGGAGGCAGAGCCTTCGGTTATCAGGCCCCTCTCTGAGGAACCAGCTGCCAGTTTGGGAGGCAGAGCCTTCGGTTATCAGGCCCCTCTCCGTGGAACCAGCTTCCAGTTTGGGAGGCAGAGCCTTCAGTTATTAGGCCCCTCATTAAGGAACCAGCTGCCAGTTTGGGAGGCAGAAGCCTTCAGTTATCAGGCCCCTCTCTGTGGAACCAGCTGCCAGTTTGGGAGGCAGAGCCTTCGGTTATCAGGCCCCTCTCTGTGCAACCAGCTGCCAGTTTGGGAGGCAGAGCCTTCAGTTATCAGGCCCCTCTCTGTGGAACCAGCTGCCAGTTTGGGAAGCAGAGCCTTCAGTTATCAGGGCCCTCTCTGTGGAACCAGCTGCCAGTTTGGGAGGCAGAGCCTTCGGTTATCAGGCCCCTCTCTGAGGAACCAGCTGCCAGTTTGGGAGGCAGAGCCTTCAGTTATCAGGCCCCTCTCTGTGGAACCAGCTGCCAGTTTGGGAAGCAGAGCCTTCGGTTATCAGGCCCCTCTCTTTGGAACCAGCTGCCAGTTTGGGAGGCAGATTCTTCGGTTATCAGGCCCCTCTCTGTGGAACCAGCTGCCAGTTTGGGAGGCAGAGCCTTCGGTTATCAGGCCCCTCTTAGTGGAACCAGCTGTCAGTTTGGGAGGCAGAGCCTTCAGTTATCAGGGCCCTCTCTGTGGAACCAGTTGCCAGTTTGGGAGCCAGAGCCTTCAGTTATCAGGCCCCTCTCTGTGGAACCAGCTGCCAGTTTGGGAGGCAGAGCCTTCAGTTATCAGGCCCTTCTCTGAGGAACCAGCTGCCAGTTTGGGAGGCAGAGCCTTCGGTTATCAGGCCCCTCTCTGTGGAACCAGCTGCCAGTTTGGGAGGCAGAGCCTTCGGTTATCAGGCCCCTCTCTGTGGAACCAGCTGCCAGTTTGGAAGGCAGAGCCTTCGGCTATCAGGCCCCTCTCTGTGGAACCAGCTGCCAGTTTGGGAGGAAGAGCCTTCGGTTATCAGGCCCCTCTCTGTGGAACCAGCTGCCAGTTTGGGAGGCAGAGCCTTCGGTTATCAGGCCCCTCTCTGTGGAACCAGCTGCCAGTTTGGGAGGCAGAGCCTACAGTTATCAAGCCCCTCTCTGTGGAATCAGCTGCCAGTTTGGGAGGCAGAGCCTTCGGTTATCAGGCCCCTCTCTGAGGAACCAGCTGCCAGTTTGGGAGGCAGAACCTTCGGTTATCAGGCCCCTCTCCGTGGAACCAGCTTCCAGTTTGGGAGGCAGAGCCTTCAGTTATTAGGCCCCTCATTAAGGAACCAGCTGCCAGTTTGGGAGGCAGAAGCCTTCAGTTATCAGGCCCCTCTCTGTGGAACCAGCTGCCAGTTTGGGAGGCAGAGCCTTTGGTTATCAGGCCCCTCTCTGTGCAACCAGCTGCCAGTTTGGGAGGCAGAGCCTTCAGTTATCAGGCCCCTCTCTGTGGAACCAGCTGCCAGTTTGGGAGGCAGAGCCTTCAGTTATCAGGCCCCTCTCTGTGGAACCAGCTGCCAGTTTGGGAGGCAGAGCCTTCAGTTATCAGGCCCCTCTCTGTGGAACCAGCTGCCAGTTTGGGAGGCAGAGCCTTCAGTTATCAGGCCCCTCTCTGTGGAACCAGCTGCCAGTTTGGGAGGCAGAGCCTTCAGTTATCAGGCCCCTCTCTGAGGAACCAGCTGCCAGTTTGGGAGGCAGAGCCTTCAGTTATCAGGCCCCTCCCTGTGGAACCAGCTGCCAGTTTGGGAGGCAGAGCCTTCAGTTATCAGGCCCCTCTCTGTGGAACCAGCTTCCAGTTTGGGAGGCAGAGCCTTCAGTTATCAGGCCCCTCTCTGTGGAACCAGCTGCCAGTTTGGGAGGCAGAGCCTTCGGTTATCAGGCCCCTCTCTGTGGAACCAGCTGCCAGTTTGGGAGGCAGAGCCTTCAGTTATCAGGCCCCTCTCTGAGGAACCAGCTGCCAGTTTGGGAGACAGAGCCTTCGGTTATCAGGCCCCTCTCTGTGGAACCAGCTGCCAGTTTGGGAGGCAGAGCCTTCGGTTATCAGGCCCCTCTCTGTGGAACCAGCTGTCAGTTTGGGAGGCAGAGCTTTCGGTTATCAGGCCCCTCTCTGTGGAACCAGCTGCCAGTTTGGGAGGCAGAGCCTTTGGTTATCAGGCCCCTCTCTGTGCAACCAGCTGCCAGTTTGGGAGGCAGAGCCTTCAGTTATCAGGCCCCTCTCTGTGGAACCAGCTGCCAGTTTGGGAGGCAGAGCCTTCAGTTATCAGGCCCCTCTCTGTGGAACCAGCTGCCAGTTTGGGAGGCAGAGCCTTCAGTTATCAGGCCCCTCTCTGTGGAACCAGCTGCCAGTTTGGGAGGCAGAGCCTTCAGTTATCAGGCCCCTCTCTGTGGAACCAGCTGCCAGTTTGGGAGGCAGAGCCTTCAGTTATCAGGCCCCTCTCTGAGGAACCAGCTGCCAGTTTGGGAGGCAGAGCCTTCAGTTATCAGGCCCCTCCCTGTGGAACCAGCTGCCAGTTTGGGAGGCAGAGCCTTCAGTTATCAGGCCCCTCTCTGTGGAACCAGCTTCCAGTTTGGGAGGCAGAGCCTTCAGTTATCAGGCCCCTCTCTGTGGAACCAGCTGCCAGTTTGGGAGGCAGAGCCTTCGGTTATCAGGCCCCTCTCTGTGGAACCAGCTGCCAGTTTGGGAGGCAGAGCCTTCAGTTATCAGGCCCCTCTCTGAGGAACCAGCTGCCAGTTTGGGAGACAGAGCCTTCGGTTATCAGGCCCCTCTCTGTGGAACCAGCTGCCAGTTTGGGAGGCAGAGCCTTCGGTTATCAGGCCCCTCTCTGTGGAACCAGCTGTCAGTTTGGGAGGCAGAGCTTTCGGTTATCAGGCCCCTCTCTGTGGAACCAGCTGCCAGTTTGGGAGGCAGAGCCTTCAGTTATCAGGCCCCTCTCTGTGGAACCAGCTGCCAGTTTAGGAGGCAGAGCCTTCGGTTATGAGGCCCCTCTCTGTGGAACCAGCTGCCAGTTTGGGAGGCAGAGCCTTCAGTTATCAGGCCCCTCTCTGTGGAACCAGCTGCCAGTTTGGGAGGCAGAGCCTTCGGTTATCAGGCCCCTCTCTGAGGAACCAGCTGCCAGTTTGGGAGGCAGAGCCTTCAGTTATCAGGCCCCTCTCTGTGGAACCAGCTTCCAGTTTGGGAGTCAGAGCCTTCAGTTATCAGGCCCCTCATTGAGGAACCAGCTGCCAGTTTGGGAGGCAGGAGCCTTCAGTTATCAGGCCCCTCTCTGTGGAACCAGCTGCCAGTTTGGGAGGCAGAGCCTTCGGTTATCAGGCCCCTCTCTGTGGAACCAGCTGCCAGTTTGAGAGGCAGAGCCTTCAGTTATCAGGGCCCTCTCTGTGGAACCAGCTGCCAGTTTGGGAGGCAGAGCCTTCAGTTATCAGGCCCCTCTCTGTGGAACCAGCTGCCAGTTTGGGAGGCAGAGCCTTCAGTTATCAGGCCCCTTATTGAGGAACCAGCTGCCAGTTTGGGAGGCAGAGCCTTCGGTTATCAGGCCCCTCTCTGTGGAACCAGCTGCCAGTTTGGGAGGCAGAGCTTTCAGTTATCAGGCTCCTCTCTGTGGAACCAGCTGCCAGTTTGGGAGGCAGAGCCTTCAGTTATCAGGCCCCTCTCTGTGGAACCAGCTGCCAGTTTAGGAGAAAGAGCCTTCAGTTATCAGGCCCCTCTCTGTGGAACCAGCTGCCAGTTTGGGAGGCAGAGCCTTCAGTTATCAGGCCCCTCTCTGTGGAACCAGCTGCCAGTTTGGGAGGCAGAGCCTTCGGTTATCAGGCCCCTCTCTGAGGAACCAGCTGCCAGTTTGGGAGGCAGAGCCTTCAGTTATCAGGCCCCTCTCTGTGGAACCAGCTTCCAGTTTGGGAGTCAGAGCCTTCAGTTTTCAGGCCCCTCATTGAGGAACCAGCTGCCAGTTTGGGAGGCAGGAGCCTTCAGTTATCAGGCCCCTCTCTGTGGAACCAGCAGCCAGTTTGGGAGGCAGAGCCTTCAGTTATCAGGGCCCTCTCTGTGGAACCAGCTGCCAGTTTGGGAGGCAGAGCCTTCAGTTATCAGGCCCCTCTCTGTGGAACCAGCTGCCAGTTTGGGAGGCAGAGCCTTCAGTTATCAGGGCCCTCTCTGTGGAACCAGCTGCGAGTTTGGGAGGCAGAGCCTTCAGTTATCAGGCCCCTCTCTGTGGAACCAGCTGCCAGTTTGGGAGACAGAGCCTTCAGTTATCAGGCCCCTCTCTGAGGAACCAGCTGCCAGTTTGGGAGGCAGAGCCTTCGGTTATCAGGCCCCTCTCTGTGGAACCAGCTGCCAGTTTGGGAGGCAGAGCTTTCAGTTATCAGGCTCCTCTCTGTGAAACCAGCTGCCAGTTTGGGAGGCAGAGCCTTCAGTTATCAGGCCCCTCTCTGTGGAACCAGCTGCCAGTTTAGGAGGCAGAGCCTTCAGTTATCAGGCCCCTCTCTGTGGAACGAGATGCCAGTTTGGGAGGCAGAGCCTTCAGTTATCAGGCCCCTCTCTGTGGAACCAGCTGCCAGTTTGGGAGGCAGAGCCTTCGGTTATCAGGCCCCTCTCTGAGGAACCAGCTGCCAGTTTGGGAGGCAGAGCCTTCAGTTATCAGGCCCCTCTCTGTGGAACCAGCTTCCAGTTTGGGAGTCAGAGCCTTCAGTTATCAGGCCCCTCATTGAGGAACCAGCTGCCAGTTTGGGAGGCAGGAGCCTTCAGTTATCAGGCCCCTCTCTGTGGAACCAGCTGCCAGTTTGGGAGGCAGAGCCTTCGGTTATCAGGCCCCTCTCTGTGGAACCAGCTGCCAGTTTGGGAGGCAGAGCCTTCAGTTATCAGGCCCCTCTCTGAGGAACCAGCTGCCAGTTTGGGAGGCAGAGCCTTCAGTTATCAGGCCCCTCATTGAGGAACCAGCTGCCAGTTTGGGAGGCAGGAGCCTTCGGTTATCAGGCCCCTCTCTGTGGAACCAGCTGCCAGTTTGGGAGAAAGAGCCTTCGGTTATCAGGCCCCTCTCTGTGGAACCAGCTGCCAGTTTGGGAGGCAGAGCCTTCAGTTATCAGGCCCCTCTCTGTGGAACCAGCTGCCAGTTTGGGAGGCAGAGCCTTCAGTTATCAGGCCCCTCTCTGTGGAACCAGCTGCCAGTTTGGGAGGCAGAGCCTTCAGTTATCAGGCCCCTCTCTGTGGAACCAGCTGCCAGTTTGGGAGGCAGAGCCTTCAGTTATCAGGCCCCTCTCTGTGGAACCAGCTGCCAGTTTGGAAGGCAGAGCCTTCAGTTATCAGGCCCCTCTCTGAGGAACCAGCTGCCAGTTTGGGAGGCAGAGCCTTCAGTTATCAGGCCCCTCCCTGTGGAACCAGCTGCCAGTTTGGGAGGCAGAGCCTTCAGTTATCAGGCCCCTCTCTGTGGAACCAGCTTCCAGTTTGGGAGGCAGAGCCTTCAGTTATCAGGCCCCTCTCTGTGGAACCAGCTGCCAGTTTGGGAGTTAGAGCCTTCAGTTATCAGGCCCCTCATTGAGGAACCAGCTGCCAGTTTGGGAGGCAGGAGCCTTCAGTTATCAGGCCCCTCTCTGTGGAACCAGCTGCCAGTTTGGGAGGCAGAGCCTTCAGTTATCAGGCCCCTCTCTGTGGAACCAGCTGCCAGTTTGGCAGGCAGAGCCTTCAGTTATCAGGCCCCTCTCTGTGGAACCAGCTGCCAGTTTGGGAGGCAGAGCCTTCCGTTATCAGGCCCCTCTCTGTGGAACCAGCTGCCAGTTTGGGAGGCAGAGCCTTCGGTTATCAGGCCCCTCTCTGTGGAACCAGCTGCCAGTTTGGGAGGCAGAGCCTTCAGTTATCAGGCCCCTCTCTGAGGAACCAGCTGCCAGTTTGGGAGACAGAGCCTTCGGTTATCAGGCCCCTCTCTGTGGAACCAGCTGCCAGTTTGGGAGGCAGAGCCTTCGGTTATCAGGCCCCTCTCTGTGGAACCAGCTGTCAGTTTGGGAGGCAGAGCTTTCGGTTATCAGGCCCCTCTCTGTGGAACCAGCTGCCAGTTTGGGAGTCAGAGCCTTCAGTTATCAGGCCCCTCATTGAGGAACCAGCTGCCAGTTTGGGAGGCAGGAGCCTTCAGTTATCAGGCCCCTCTCTGTGGAACCAGCTGCCAGTTTGGGAGGCAGAGCCTTCGGTTATCAGGCCCCTCTCTGTGGAACCAGCTGCCAGTTTGAGAGGCAGAGCCTTCAGTTATCAGGGCCCTCTCTGTGGAACCAGCTGCCAGTTTGGGAGGCAGAGCCTTCAGTTATCAGGCCCCTCTCTGTGGAACCAGCTGCCAGTTTGGGAGGCAGAGCCTTCAGTTATCAGGCCCCTTATTGAGGAACCAGCTGCCAGTTTGGGAGGCAGAGCCTTCGGTTATCAGGCCCCTCTCTGTGGAACCAGCTGCCAGTTTGGGAGGCAGAGCTTTCAGTTATCAGGCTCCTCTCTGTGGAACCAGCTGCCAGTTTGGGAGGCAGAGCCTTCAGTTATCAGGCCCCTCTCTGTGGAACCAGCTGCCAGTTTAGGAGAAAGAGCCTTCAGTTATCAGGCCCCTCTCTGTGGAACCAGCTGCCAGTTTGGGAGGCAGAGCCTTCAGTTATCAGGCCCCTCTCTGTGGAACCAGCTGCCAGTTTGGGAGGCAGAGCCTTCGGTTATCAGGCCCCTCTCTGAGGAACCAGCTGCCAGTTTGGGAGGCAGAGCCTTCAGTTATCAGGCCCCTCTCTGTGGAACCAGCTTCCAGTTTGGGAGTCAGAGCCTTCAGTTTTCAGGCCCCTCATTGAGGAACCAGCTGCCAGTTTGGGAGGCAGGAGCCTTCAGTTATCAGGCCCCTCTCTGTGGAACCAGCTGCCAGTTTGGGAGGCAGAGCCTTCAGTTATCAGGGCCCTCTCTGTGGAACCAGCTGCCAGTTTGGGAGGCAGAGCCTTCAGTTATCAGGCCCTTCTCTGTGGAACCAGCTGTCAGTTTGGGAGGCAGAGCTTTCAGTTATCAGGCCCCTCTCTGTGGAACCAGCTGCCAGTTTGGGAGGCAGAGCCTTCAGTTATCAGGCCCCTCTCTGTGGAACCAGCTGCCAGTTTGGGAGGCAGAGCCTACAGTTATCAAGCCCCTCTCTGTGGAATCAGCTGCCAGTTTGGGAGGCAGAGCCTTCGGTTATCAGGCCCCTCTCTGAGGAACCAGCTGCCAGTTTGGGAGGCAGAGCCTTCGGTTATCAGGCCCCTCTCCGTGGAACCAGCTTCCAGTTTGGGAGGCAGAGCCTTCAGTTATTAGGCCCCTCATTAAGGAACCAGCTGCCAGTTTGGGAGGCAGAAGCCTTCAGTTATCAGGCCCCTCTCTGTGGAACCTGCTGCCAGTTTGGGAGGCAGAGCCTTCGGTTATCAGGCCCCTCTCTGTGCAACCAGCTGCCAGTTTGGGAGGCAGAGCCTTCAGTTATCAGGCCCCTCTCTGTGGAACCAGCTGCCAGTTTGGGAAGCAGAGCCTTCAGTTATCAGGGCCCTCTCTGTGGAACCAGCTGCCAGTTTGGGAGGCAGAGCCTTCGGTTATCAGGCCCCTCTCTGAGGAACCAGCTGCCAGTTTGGGAGGCAGAGCCTTCAGTTATCAGGCCCCTCTCTGTGGAACCAGCTGCCAGTTTGGGAAGCAGAGCCTTCGGTTATCAGGCCCCTCTCTTTGGAACCAGCTGCCAGTTTGGGAGGCAGATTCTTCGGTTATCAGGCCCCTCTCTGTGGAACCAGCTGCCAGTTTGGGAGAAAGAGCCTTCGGTTATCAGGCCCCTCTTAGTGGAACCAGCTGTCAGTTTGGGAGGCAGAGCCTTCAGTTATCAGGGCCCTCTCTGTGGAACCAGTTGCCAGTTTGGGAGCCAGAGCCTTCAGTTATCAGGCCCCTCTCTGTGGAACCAGCTGCCAGTTTGGGAGGCAGAGCCTTCAGTTATCAGGCCCTTCTCTGAGGAACCAGCTGCCAGTTTGGGAGGCAGAGCCTTCGGTTATCAGGCCCCTCTCTGTGGAACCAGCTGCCAGTTTGGGAGGCAGAGCCTTCGGTTATCAGGCCCCTCTCTGTGGAACCAGCTGCCAGTTTGGAAGGCAGAGCCTTCGGCTATCAGGCCCCTCTCTGTGGAACCAGCTGCCAGTTTGGGAGGAAGAGCCTTCGGTTATCAGGCCCCTCTCTGTGGAACCAGCTGCCAGTTTGGGAGGCAGAGCCTTCGGTTATCAGGCCCCTCTCTGTGGAACCAGCTGCCAGTTTGGGAGGCAGAGCCTACAGTTATCAAGCCCCTCTCTGTGGAATCAGCTGCCAGTTTGGGAGGCAGAGCCTTCGGTTATCAGGCCCCTCTCTGAGGAACCAGCTGCCAGTTTGGGAGGCAGAGCCTTCGGTTATCAGGCCCCTCTCCGTGGAACCAGCTTCCAGTTTGGGAGGCAGAGCCTTCAGTTATTAGGCCCCTCATTAAGGAACCAGCTGCCAGTTTGGGAGGCAGAAGCCTTCAGTTATCAGGCCCCTCTCTGTGGAACCAGCTGCCAGTTTGGGAGGCAGAGCCTTTGGTTATCAGGCCCCTCTCTGTGCAACCAGCTGCCAGTTTGGGAGGCAGAGCCTTCAGTTATCAGGCCCCTCTCTGTGGAACCAGCTGCCAGTTTGGGAAGCAGAGCCTTCAGTTATCAGGGCCCTCTCTGTGGAACCAGCTGCCAGTTTGGGAGGCAGAGCCTTCGGTTATCAGGCCCCTCTCTGAGGAACCAGCTGCCAGTTTGGGAGGCAGAGCCTTCAGTTATCAGGCCCCTCTCTGTGGAACCAGCTGCCAGTTTGGGAAGCAGAGCCTTCGGTTATCAGGCCCCTCTCTTTGGAACCAGCTGCCAGTTTGGGAGGCAGATTCTTCGGTTATCAGGCCCCTCTCTGTGGAACCAGCTGCCAGTTTGGGAGGCAGAGCCTTCGGTTATCAGGCCCCTCTTAGTGGAACCAGCTGTCAGTTTGGGAGGCAGAGCCTTCAGTTATCAGGGCCCTCTCTGTGGAACCAGTTGCCAGTTTGGGAGCCAGAGCCTTCAGTTATCAGGCCCCTCTCTGTGGAACCAGCTGCCAGTTTGGGAGGCAGAGCCTTCAGTTATCAGGCCCTTCTCTGAGGAACCAGCTGCCAGTTTGGGAGGCAGAGCCTTCGGTTATCAGGCCCCTCTCTGTGGAACCAGCTGCCAGTTTGGGAGGCAGAGCCTTCGGTTATCAGGCCCCTCTCTGTGGAACCAGCTGCCAGTTTGGAAGGCAGAGCCTTCGGCTATCAGGCCCCTCTCTGTGGAACCAGCTGCCAGTTTGGGAGGAAGAGCCTTCGGTTATCAGGCCCCTCTCTGTGGAACCAGCTGCCAGTTTGGGAGGCAGAGCCTTCGGTTATCAGGCCCCTCTCTGTGGAACCAGCTGTCAGTTTGGGAGGCAGAGCTTTCAATTATCAGGCCCCTCTCTGTGGAACCAGCTGCCAGTTTGGGAGGCAGAGCCTTCAGTTATCAGGCCCCTCTCTGTGGAACCAGCTGCCAGTTTGGGAAGCAGAGCCTTCAGTTATCAGGGCCCTCTCTGTGGAACCAGCTGCCAGTTTGGGAGGCAGAGCCTTCGGTTATCAGGCCCCTCTCTGAGGAACGAGCTGCCAAATTGGGAGGCAGAGCCTTCAGTTATCAGGCCCCTCTCTGTGGAACCAGCTGCCAGTTTGGGAGGCAGAGCCTTCGGTTATCAGGCCCCTCTCTTTGGAACCAGCTGCCAGTTTGGGAGGCAGAGCCTTCGGTTATCAGGCCCCTCTCCGTGGAACCAGCTTCCAGTTTGGGAGGCAGAGCCTTCAGTTATTAGGCCCCTCATTAAGGAACCAGCTGCCAGTTTGGGAGGCAGAAGCCTTCAGTTATCAGGCCCCTCTCTGTGGAACCAGCTGCCAGTTTGGGAGGCAGAGCCTTCGGTTATCAGGCCCCTCTCTGTGCAACCAGCTGCCAGTTTGGGAGGCAGAGCCTTCAGTTATCAGGCCCCTCTCTGTGGAACCAGCTGCCAGTTTGGGAAGCAGAGCCTTCAGTTATCAGGGCCCTCTCTGTGGAACCAGCTGCCAGTTTGGGAGGCAGAGCCTTCGGTTATCAGGCCCCTCTCTGAGGAACAAGCTGCCAAATTGGGAGGCAGAGCTTTCAGTTATCAGGCCCCTCTCTGTGGAACCAGCTGCCAGTTTGGGAGGCAGAGCCTTCGGTTATCAGGCCCCTCTCTTTGGAACCAGCTGCCAGTTTGGGAGGCAGAGCCTTCTGTTATCAGGCCCCTCTCTGTGGAACCAGCTGCCAGTTTGGGAGGCAGAGCCATCGGTTATCAGGCCCCTCTCTGTGGAACCAGCTGTCAGTTTGGGAGGCAGAGCTTTCGGTTATCAGGCCCCTCTCCGTGGAACCAGCTTCCAGTTTGGGAGGCAGAGCCTTCAGTTATTAGGCCCCTCATTAAGGAACCAGCTGCCAGTTTGGGAGGCAGAAGCCTTCAGTTATCAGGCCCCTCTCTGTGGAACCAGCTGCCAGTTTGGGAGGCAGGAGCCTTCAGTTATCAGGCCCCTCTCTGTTGAACCAGCTGCCAGTTTGGGAGGCAGAGCCTTCGGTTATCAGGCCCCTCTCTGTGGAAAAAGCTGCCAGTTTGGGAGGCAGAGCCTTCAGTTATCAGGCCCCTCTCTGTGAAACCAGCTGCCAGGTTGGGAGGCAGAGCCTTCAGTTATCAGGGCCCTCTCTGTGGAACCAGCTGCCAGTTTGGGAGCCAGAGCCTTCAGTTATCAGGCCCCTCTCTGTGGAACCAGCTGCCAGTTTGGGAGGCAGAGCTTTCAGTTATCAGGCTCCTCTCTGTGGAACCAGCTGCCAGTTTGGGAGGCAGAGCCTTCAGTTATCAGGCCCCTCTCTGTGGAACCAGCTGCCAGTTTAGGAGGCATAGCCTTCAGTTATCAGGCCCCTCTCTGTGGAACGAGCTGCCAGTTTGGGAGGCAGAGCCTTCAGTTATCAGGCCCCTCTCTGTGGAACCAGCTGCCAGTTTGGGAGGCAGAGCCTTCGGTTATCAGGCCCCTCTCTGAGGAACCAGCTGCCAGTTTGGGAGGCAGAGCCTTCAGTTATCAGGCCCCTCTCTGTGGAACCAGCTTCCAGTTTGGGAGTCAGAGCCTTCAGTTATCAGGCCCCTCATTGAGGAACCAGCTGCCAGTTCTGGAGGCAGGAGCCTTCAGTTATCAGGCCCCTCTCTGTGGAACCAGCTGCCAGTTTGGGAGGCAGAGCCTTCGGTTATCAGGCCCCTCTCTGTGGAACCAGCTGCCAGTTTGGGAGGCAGAGCCTTCAGTTATCAGGGCCCTCTCTGTGGAACCAGCTGCCAGTTTGGGAGGCAGAACCTTCAGTTATCAGGCCCCTCTCTGTGGAACCAGCTGCCAGTTTGGGAGGCAGAGCCTTCAGTTATCAGGCCCCTCATTGAGGAACCAGCTGCCAGTTTGGGAGGCAGAGCTTTCAGTTATCAGGCTCCTCTCTGTGGAACCAGCTGCCAGTTTGGGAGGCAGAGCTTTCAGTTATCAGGCTCCTCTCTGTGGAACCAGCTGCCAGTTTGGGAGGCAGAGCCTTCAGTTATCAGGCCCCTCTCTGTGGAACCAGCTGGCAGTTTAGGAGGCAGAGCCTTCAGTTATCAGGCCCCTCTCTGTGGAACGAGCTGCCAGTTTGGGAGGCAGAGCCTTCAGTTATCAGGCCCCTCTCTGTGGAACCAGCTGCCAGTTTGGGAGGCAGAGCCATCGGTTATCAGGCCCCTCTCTGAGGAACCAGCTGCCAGTTTGGGAGGCAGAGCCTTCAGTTATCAGGCCCCTCTCTGTGGAACCAGCTTCCAGTTTGGGAGTCAGAGCCTTCAGTTATCAGGCCCCTCATTGAGGAACCAGCTGCCAGTTTGGGAGGCAGGAACCTTCAGTTATCAGGCCCGTCTCTGTGGAACCAGCTGCCAGTTTGGGAGGCAGAGCCTTCGGTTATCAGGCCCCTCTCTGTGGAACCAGCTGCCAGTTTGGGAGGTAGAGCCTTCAGTTATCAGGGCCCTCTCTGTGGAACCAGCTGCCAGTTTGGGAGGCAGAGCCTTCAGTTATCAGGCCCCTCTCTGTGGAACCAGCTGCCAGTTTGGGAGGCAGAGCCTTCAGTTATCAGGCCCCTCTCTGTGGAACCAGCTGCCAGTTTGGGAGGCAGAGCCTTCAGTTATCAGGCCCCTCTCTGAGGAACCAGCTGCCAGTTTGGGAGGCAGAGCCTTCGGTTATCAGGCCCCTCTCTGTGGAACCAGCTGCCAGTTTGGGAGGCAGAGCCTTCGGTTATCAGGCCCCTCTCTGTGGAACCAGCTGCCAGTTTGGGAGGCAGAGCCTTTGGTTATCAGGCCCCTCTCTGTGGAACCAGCTGTCAGTTTGGGAGGCAGAGCTTTCAGTTATCAGGCCCCTCTCTGTGGAACCAGCTGCCAGTTTGGGAGGCAGAGCCTTCAGTTATCAGGCCCCTCTCTGTGGAACCAGCTGCCAGTTTAGGAGGCAGAGCCTTCAGTTATCAGGCCCCTCTCTGAGGAACCAGCTGCCAGTTTGGGAGGCAGAGCCTTCAGTTATCAGGCCCCTCTCTGTGGAACCAGCTGCCAGTTTGGGAGGCAGAGTCTTCAGTTATCAGGCCCCTCATTGAGGAACCAGCTGCCAGTTTGGGAGGCAGAGCCTTCAGTTATCAGGCCCCTCTCTGTGGAACCAGCTGCCAGTTTGGGAGGCAGAGCCTTCAGTTATCAGGCCCCTCTCTGTGGAACCAGCTGCCAGTTTGGGAGGCAGAGCCTTCGGTTATCAGGCCCCTCTCTGTGGAACCAGCTGCCAGTTTGGGAGGCAGAGCCTTCAGTTATCAGGCCCCTCTCTGTGGAACCAGCTGCCAGTTTGGGAGGCAGAGCCTTCAGTTATCAGGCCCCTCTCTTAGGAACCAGCTGCCAGTTTGGGAGGCAAAGCCTTCGGTTATCAGGCCCCTCTCTGTGGAACCAGCTGCCAGTTTGGAAGGCAGAGCCTTCGGTTATCAGGCCCCTCTCTGTGGAACCAGCTGTCAGTTTGGGAGGCAGAGCCTTCAGTTATCAGGCCCCTCTCTGTGGAACCAGCTGCCAGTTTGGGAGGCAGAGCCTTCGGTTATCAGGCCCCTCTCTGTGGAACCAGCTGCCAGTTTGGGAGGCAGAGCCTTCAGTTATCAGGCCCCTCTCTGTGGAACCAGCTGCCAGTTTGGGAGGCAGAGCCTTCAGTTATCAGGCCCCTCTCTGAGGAACCAGCTGCCAGTTTGGGAGGCAGAGCCTTCGGTTATCAGGCCCCTCTCTGTGGAACCAGCTGCCAGTTTGGGAGGCAGAGCCTTCGGTTATCAGGCCCCTCTCTGTGGAACCAGCTGCCAGTTTGGAAGGCAGAGCCTTCGGTTATCAGGCCCCTCTCTGTGGAACCAGCTGTCAGTTTGGGAGGCAGAGCTTTCAGTTATCAGGCCCCTCTCTGTGGAACCAGCTGCCAGTTTGGGAGGCAGAGCCTTCAGTTATCAGGCCCCTCTCTGTGGAACCAGCTGCCAGTTTGGGAGGCAGAGCCTACAGTTATCAGGCCCCTCTCTGTGGAACCAGCTGCCAGTTTGGGAGGCAGAGCCTTCGGTTATCAGGCCCCTCTCTGAGGAACCAGCTGCCAGTTTTGGAGGCAGAGCCTTCAGTTATCAGGCCCCTCTCCGTGGAACCAGCTTCCAGTTTGGGAGGCAGATCCTTCAGTTATTAGGCCCCTCATTAAGGAACCAGCTGCCAGTTTGGGAGGCAGAAGACTTCAGTTATCAGGCCCCTCTCTGTGGAACCAGCTGCCAGTTTGGGAGGCAGAGCCTTCGGTTATCAGGCCCCTCTCTGTGCAACCAGCTGCCAGTTTGGGAGGCAGAGCCTTCAGTTATCAGGCCCCTCTCTGTGGAACCAGCTGCCAGTTTGGGAGGCAGAGCCTTCAGTTATCAGGCCCCTCTCTGTGGAACCAGCTGCCAGTTTGGGAGGCAGAGCCTTCGGTTATCAGGCCCCTCTCTGGAACCAGCTGCCAGTTTGGGAGGCAGAGCCTTCAGTTATCAGGCCCCTCTCTGTGGAACCAGCTGCCAGTTTGGGAGGCAGAGCCTTCAGTAATCAGGGCCCTCTCTGTGGAACCAGCTGCCAGTTTGGGAGGCAGAGCCTTCAGTTATCAGGCCCCTCTCTGTGGAACCAGCTGCCAGTTTGGGAGGCAGAGCCTTCGGTTATCAGGCCCCTCTCTGAGGAACCAGCTGCCAGTTTTGGAGGCAGAGCCTTCAGTTATCAGGCCCCTCTCCGTGGAACCAGCTTCCAGTTTGGGAGGCAGAGCCTTCAGTAATCAGGCCCCTCATTAAGGAACCAGCTGCCAGTTTGGGAGGCAGAAGCCTTCAGTTATCAGGCCCCTCTCTGTGGAACCAGGTGCCAGTTTGGGAGGCAGAGCCTTCGGTTATCAGGCCCCTCTCTGTGCAACCAGCTGCCAGTTTGGGAGGCAGAGCCTTCAGTTATCAGGCCCCTCTCTGTGGAACCAGCTGCCAGTTTGGGAGGCAGAGCCTTCAGTTATCAGGCCCCTCTCTGAGGAACCAGCTGCCAGTTTGGGAGGCAGAGCCTTCGGTTATCAGACCCCTCTCTGTGGAACCAGCTGCCAGTTTGGGAGGCAGAGCTTTCAGTTATCAGGCCCCTCTCTGTGGAACCAGCTGCCAGTTTGGGAGGCAGAGCCTTCAGTTATCAGGCCCCTCTCTGTGGAACCAGCTGCCAGTTTAGGAGGCAGAGCCTTCAGTTATCAGGCCCCTCTCTGTGGAACGAGCTGCCAGTTTGGGAGGCAGAGCCTTCAGTTATCAGGCCCCTCTCTGTGGAACCAGCTGCCAGTTTGGGAGGCAGAGCCTTCAGTTATCAGGCCCCTCTCTGAGGAACCAGCTGCCAATTTGGGAGGCAGAGCCTTCAGTTATCAGGCCCCTCTCTGTGGAACCAGCTGCCAGTTTGGGAGTCAGAGCCTTCAGTTATCAGGCCCCTCATTGAGGAACCAGCTGCCAGTTTGGGAGGCAGGAGCCTTCAGTTATCAGGCCCCTCTCTGTTGAACCAGCTGCCAGTTTGGGAGGCAGAGCCTTCGGTTATCAGGCCCCTCTCTGTGGAACAAGCTGCCAGTTTGGGAGGCAGAGCCTTCAGTTATCAGGCCCCTCTCTGTGAAACCAGCTGCCAGTTTGGGAGGCAGAGCCTTCAGTTATCAGGGCCCTCTCTGTGGAACCAGCTGCCAGTTTGGGAGCCAGAGCCTTCAGTTATCAGGCCCCTCTCTGTGGAACCAGCTGCCAGTTTGGGAGGCAGAGCCTTCAGTTATCAGGCCCCTCTCTGAGGAACCAGCTGCCAGTTTGGGAGGCAGAGCCTTCGGTTATCAGGCCCCTCTCTGTGGAACCAGCTGCCAGTTTGGGAGGCAGAGCCTTCGGTTATCAGGCCCCTCTCTGTGGAACCAGCTGCCAGTTTGGGAGGCAGAGCCTTCGGTTATCAGGCCCCTCTCTGTGGAACCAGCTTCCAGTTTGGGAGGCAGAGCCTTCAGTTATTAGGCCCCTCATTAAGGAACCAGCTGCCAGTTTGGGAGGCAGAAGCCTTCAGTTATCAGGCCCCTCTCTGTGGAACCAGCTGTCAGTTTGGGAGGCAGAGCCTTTGGTTATCAGGCCCCTCTCTGTGCAACCAGCTGCCAGTTTGGGAGGCAGAGCCTTCAGTTATCAGGCCCCTCTCTGTGGAACCAGCTGCCAGTTTGGGAAGCAGAGCCTTCAGTTATCAGGGCCCTCTCTGTGGAACCAGCTGCCAGTTTGGGAGGCAGAGCCTTCGGTTATCAGGCCCCTCTCTGAGGAACGAGCTGCCAAATTGGGAGGCAGAGCCTTCAGTTATCAGGCCCCTCTCTGTGGAACCAGCTGCCAGTTTGGGAAGCAGAGCTTTCGGTTATCAGGCCCCTCTCTTTGGAACCAGCTGCCAGTTTGGGAGGCAGAGCCTTCGGTTATCAGGCCCCTCTCTGTGGAACCAGCTGCCAGTTTGGGAGGCAGAGCCTTCGGTTATCAGGCCCCTCTCTGTGGAACCAGCTGTCAGTTTGGGAGGCAGAGCCTTCAGTTATCAGGGCCCTCTCTGTGGAACCAGCTGCCAGTTTGGGAGCCAGAGCCTTCAGTTATCAGGCCCCTCTCTGTGGAACCAGCTGCCAGTTTGGGAGGCAGAGCCTTCAGTTATCAGGCCCTTCTCTGAGGAACCAGCTGCCAGTTTGGGAGGCAGAGCCTTCGGTTATCAGGCCCCTCTCTGTGGAACCAGCTGCCAGTTTGGGAGGCAGAGCCTTCGGTTATCAGACCCCTCTCTGAGGAACCAGCTGCCAGTTTGGGAGGCAGAGCCTTCGGTTATCAGGCCCCTCTCCGTGGAACCAGCTTCCAGTTTGGGAGGCAGAACCTTCAGTTATTAGGCCCCTCATTAAGGAACCAGCTGCCAGTTTGGGAGGCAGAAGCCTTCAGTTATCAGGCCCCTCTCTGTGGAACCAGCTGCCAGTTTGGGAGGCAGAGCCTTCGGTTATCAGGCCCCTCTCTGTGCAACCAGCTGCCAGTTTGGGAGGCAGAGCCTTCAGTTATCAGGCCCCTCTCTGTGGAACCAGCTGCCAGTTTGGGAAGCAGAGCCTTCAGTTATCAGGGCCCTCTCTGTGGAACCAGCTGCCAGTTTGGGAGGCAGAGCCTTCGGTTATCAGGCCCCTCTCTGAGGAACGAGCTGCCAAATTGGGAGGCAGAGCCTTCAGTTATCAGGCCCCTCTCTGTGGAACCAGCTGCCAGTTTGGGAGGCAGAGCCTTCGGTTATCAGGCCCCTCTCTTTGGAACCAGCTGCCAGTTTGGGAGGCAGAGCCTTCGGTTATCAGGCCCCTCTCTGTGGAACCAGCTGCCAGTTTGGGAGGCAGAGCCTTCGGTTATCAGGCCCCTCTCTGTGGAACCAGCTGTCAGTTTGGGAGGCAGAGCTTTCGGTTATCAGGCCCCTCTCTGTGGAACCAGCTGCCAGTTTGGGAGGCAGAGCCTTCAGTTATCAGGCCCCTCTCTGTGGAACCAGCTGCCAGTTTGGGAGGCAGAGCCTACAGTTATCAGGCCCCTCTCTGTGGAACCAGCTGCCAGTTTGGGAGGCAGAGCCTTCGGTTATCAGGCCCCTCTCTGAGGAACCAGCTGCCAGTTTGGGAGGCAGAGCCTTCGGTTATCAGGCCCCTCTCCGTGGAACCAGCTTCCAGTTTGGGAGGCAGAGCCTTCAGTTATTAGGCCCCTCATTAAGGAACGAGCTGCCAGTTTGGGAGGCAGAAGCCTTCAGTTATCAGGCCCCTCTCTGTGGAACCAGCTGCCAGTTTGGGAGGCAGGAGCCTTCAGTTATCAGGCCCCTCTCTGTTGAACCAGCTGCCAGTTTGGGAGGCAGAGCCTTCAGTTATCAGGCCCCTCTCTGTGGAAAAAGCTGCCAGTTTGGGAGGCAGAGCCTTCAGTTATCAGGCCCCTCTCTGTGAAACCAGCTGCCAGGTTGGGAGGCAGAGCCTTCAATTATCAGGGCCCTCTCTGTGGAACCAGCTGCCAGTTTGGGAGCCAGAGCCTTCAGTTATCAGGCCCCTCTCTGTGGAACCAGCTGCCAGTTTGGGAGGCAGAGCTTTCAGTTATCAGGCTCCTCTCTGTGGAACCAGCTGCCAGTTTGGGAGGCAGAGCCTTCAGTTATCAGGCCCCTCTCTGTGGAACCAGCTGCCAGTTTAGGAGGCATAGCCTTCAGTTATCAGGCCCCTCTCTGTGGAACGAGCTGCCAGTTTGGGAGGCAGAGCCTTCAGTTATCATGCCCCTCTCTGTGGAACCAGCTGCCAGTTTGGGAGGCAGAGCCTTCGGTTATCAGGCCCCTCTCTGAGGAACCAGCTGCCAGTTTGGGAGGCAGAGCCTTCAGTTATCAGGCCCCTCTCTGTGGAACCAGCTTCCAGTTTGGGAGTCAGAGCCTTCAGTTATCAGGCCCCTCATTGAGGAACCAGCTGCCAGTTCTGGAGGCAGGAGCCTTCAGTTATCAGGCCCCTCTCTGTGGAACCAGCTGCCAGTTTGGTAGGCAGAGCCTTCGGTTATCAGGCCCCTCTCTGTGGAACCAGCTGCCAGTTTGGGAGGCAGAGCCTTCAGTTATCAGGGCCCTCTCTGTGGAACCAGCTGCCAGTTTGGGAGGCAGAACCTTCAGTTATCAGGCCCCTCTCTGTGGAACCAGCTGCCAGTTTGGGAGGCAGAGCCTTCAGTTATCAGGCCCCTCATTGAGGAACCAGCTGCCAGTTTGGGAGGCAGAGCCTTCGGTTATCAGGCCCCTCTCTGTGGAACCAGCTGCCAGTTTGGGAGGCAGAGCTTTCAGTTATCAGGCTCCTCTCTGTGGAACCAGCTGCCAGTTTGGGAGGCAGAGCCTTCAGTTATCAGGCCCCTCTCTGTGGAACCAGCTGCCAGTTTAGGAGGCAGAGCCTTCAGTTATCAGGCCCCTCTCTGTGGAACGAGCTGCCAGATTGGGAGGCAGAGCCTTCAGTTATCAGGCCCCTCTCTGTGGAACCAGCTGCCAGTTTGGGAGGCAGAGCCATCGGTTATCAGGCCCCTCTCTGAGGAACCAGCTGCCAGTTTGGGAGGCAGAGCCTTCAGTTATCAGGCCCCTCTCTGTGGAACCAGCTTCCAGTTTGGGAGTCAGAGCCTTCAGTTATCAGGCCCCTCATTGAGGAACCAGCTGCCAGTTTGGGAGGCAGGAACCTTCAGTTATCAGGCCCGTCTCTGTGGAACCAGCTGCCAGTTTGGGAGGCAGAGCCTTCGGTTATCAGGCCCCTCTCTGTGGAACCAGCTGCCAGTTTGGGAGATAGAGCCTTCAGTTATCAGGGCCCTCTCTGTGGAACCAGCTGCCAGTTTGGGAGGCAGAGCCTTCAGTTATCAGGCCCCTCTCTGTGGAACCAGCTGCCAGTTTGGGAGGCAGAGCCTTCAGTTATCAGGCCCCTCTCTGTGGAACCAGCTGCCAGTTTGGGAGGCAGAGCCTTCAGTTATCAGGCCCCTCTCTGAGGAACCAGCTGCCAGTTTGGGAGGCAGAGCCTTCGGTTATCAGGCCCCTCTCAGTGGAACCAGCTGCCAGTTTGGGAGGCAGAGCCTTCGGTTATCAGGCCCCTCTCTGTGGAACCAGCTGCCAGTTTGGGAGGCAGAGCCTTTGGTTATCAGGCCCCTCTCTGTGGAACCAGCTGTCAGTTTGGGAGGCAGAGCTTTCAGTTATCAGGCCCCTCTCTGTGGAACCAGCTGCCAGTTTGGGAGGCAGAGCCTTCAGTTATCAGGCCCCTCTCTGTGGAACCAGCTGCCAGTTTAGGAGGCAGAGCCTTCAGTTATCAGGCCCCTCTCTGAGGAACGAGCTGCCAGTTTGGGAGGCAGAGCCTTCAGTTATCAGGCCCCTCTCTGTGGAACCAGCTGCCAGTTTGGGAGGCAGAGTCTTCAGTTATCAGGCCCCTCATTGAGGAACCAGCTGCCAGTTTGGGAGGCAGAGCCTTCAGTTATCAGGCCCCTCTCTGTGGAACCAGCTGCCAGTTTGGGAGGCAGAGCCTTCAGTTATCAGGCCCCTCTCTGTGGAACCAGCTGCCAGTTTGGGAGGCAGAGCCTTCGGTTATCAGGCCCCTCTCTGTGGAACCAGCTGCCAGTTTGGGAGGCAGAGCCTTCAGTCATCAGGCCCCTCTCTGTGGAACCAGCTGCCAGTTTGGGAGGCAGAGCCTTCAGTTATCAGGCCCCTCTCTTAGGAACCAGCTGCCAGTTTGGGAGGCAAAGCCTTCGGTTATCAGGCCCCTCTCTGTGGAACCAGCTGCCAGTTTGGAAGGCAGAGCCTTCGGTTATCAGGCCCCTCTCTGTGGAACCAGCTGTCAGTTTGGGAGGCAGAGCCTTCAGTTATCAGGCCCCTCTCTGTGGAACCAGCTGCCAGTTTGGGAGGCAGAGCCTTCGGTTATCAGGCCCCTCTCTGTGGAACCAGCTGCCAGTTTGGGAGGCAGAGCCTTCAGTTATCAGGCCCCTCTCTGTGGAACCAGCTGCCAGTTTGGGAGGCAGAGCCTTCAGTTATCAGGCCCCTCTCTGAGGAACCAGCTGCCAGTTTGGGAGGCAGAGCCTTCGGTTATCAGGCCCCTCTCTGTGGAACCAGCTGCCAGTTTGGGAGGCAGAGCCTTCGGTTATCATGCCCCTCTCTGTGGAACCAGCTGCCAGTTTGGGAGGCAGAGCCTTCGGTTATCAGGCCCCTCTCTGAGGAACCAGCTGCCAGTTTGGGAGGCAGAGCCTTCGGTTATCAGGCCCCTCTCTGTGGAACCAGCTTCCAGTTTGGGAGGCAGAGCCTTCAGTTATTAGGCCCCTCATTAAGGAACGAGCTGCCAGTTTGGGAGGCAGAAGCCTTCAGTTATCAGGCCCCTCTCTGTGGAACCAGCTGCCAGTTTGGGAGGCAGGAGCCTTCAGTTATCAGGCCCCTCTCTGTTGAACCAGCTGCCAGTTTGGGAGGCAGAGCCTTCGGTTATCAGGCCCCTCTCTGTGGAAAAAGCTGCCAGTTTGGGAGGCAGAGCCTTCAGTTATCAGGCCCCTCTCTGTGAAACCAGCTGCCAGGTTGGGAGGCAGAGCCTTCAGTTATCAGGGCCCTCTCTGTGGAACCAGCTGCCAGTTTGGGAGCCAGAGCCTTCAGTTATCAGGCCCCTCTCTGTGGAACCAGCTGCCAGTTTGGGAGGCAGAGCTTTCAGTTATCAGGCTCCTCTCTGTGGAACCAGCTGCCAGTTTGGGAGGCAGAGCCTTCAGTTATCAGGCCCCTCTCTGTGGAACCAGCTGCCAGTTTAGGAGGCATAGCCTTCAGTTATCAGGCCCCTCTCTGTGGAACGAGCTGCCAGTTTGGGAGGCAGAGCCTTCAGTTATCATGCCCCTCTCTGTGGAACCAGCTGCCAGTTTGGGAGGCAGAGCCTTCGGTTATCAGGCCCCTCTCTGAGGAACCAGCTGCCAGTTTGGGAGGCAGAGCCTTCAGTTATCAGGCCCCTCTCTGTGGAACCAGCTTCCAGTTTGGGAGTCAGAGCCTTCAGTTATCAGGCCCCTCATTGAGGAACCAGCTGCCAGTTCTGGAGGCAGGAGCCTTCAGTTATCAGGCCCCTCTCTGTGGAACCAGCTGCCAGTTTGGTAGGCAGAGCCTTCGGTTATCAGGCCCCTCTCTGTGGAACCAGCTGCCAGTTTGGGAGGCAGAGCCTTCAGTTATCAGGGCCCTCTCTGTGGAACCAGCTGCCAGTTTGGGAGGCAGAACCTTCAGTTATCAGGCCCCTCTCTGTGGAACCAGCTGCCAGTTTGGGAGGCAGAGCCTTCAGTTATCAGGCCCCTCATTGAGGAACCAGCTGCCAGTTTGGGAGGCAGAGCCTTCGGTTATCAGGCCCCTCTCTGTGGAACCAGCTGCCAGTTTGGGAGGCAGAGCTTTCAGTTATCAGGCTCCTCTCTGTGGAACCAGCTGCCAGTTTGGGAGGCAGAGCCTTCAGTTATCAGGCCCCTCTCTGTGGAACCAGCTGCCAGTTTAGGAGGCAGAGCCTTCAGTTATCAGGCCCCTCTCTGTGGAACGAGCTGCCAGATTGGGAGGCAGAGCCTTCAGTTATCAGGCCCCTCTCTGTGGAACCAGCTGCCAGTTTGGGAGGCAGAGCCATCGGTTATCAGGCCCCTCTCTGAGGAACCAGCTGCCAGTTTGGGAGGCAGAGCCTTCAGTTATCAGGCCCCTCTCTGTGGAACCAGCTTCCAGTTTGGGAGTCAGAGCCTTCAGTTATCAGGACCCTCATTGAGGAACCAGCTGCCAGTTTTGGAGGCAGGAACCTTCAGTTATCAGGCCCGTCTCTGTGGAACCAGCTGCCAGTTTGGGAGGCAGAGCCTTCGGTTATCAGGCCCCTCTCTGTGGAACCAGCTGCCAGTTTGGGAGGTAGAGCCTTCAGTTATCAGGGCCCTCTCTGTGGAACCAGCTGCCAGTTTGGGAGGCAGAGCCTTCAGTTATCAGGCCCCTCTCTGTGGAACCAGCTGCCAGTTTGGGAGGCAGAGCCTTCGGTTATCAGGCCCCTCTCTGAGGAACCAGCTGCCAGTTTTGGAGGCAGAGCCTTCAGTTATCAGGCCCCTCTCCGTGGAACCAGCTTCCAGTTTGGGAGGCAGATCCTTCAGTTATTAGGCCCCTCATTAAGGAACCAGCTGCCAGTTTGGGAGGCAGAAGACTTCAGTTATCAGGCCCCTCTCTGTGGAACCAGCTGCCAGTTTGGGAGGCAGAGCCTTCGGTTATCAGGCCCCTCTCTGTGCAACCAGCTGCCAGTTTGGGAGGCAGAGCCTTCAGTTATCAGGCCCCTCTCTGTGGAACCAGCTGCCAGTTTGGGAGGCAGAGCCTTCAGTTATCAGGCCCCTCTCTGTGGAACCAGCTGCCAGTTTGGGAGGCAGAGCCTTCGGTTATCAGGCCCCTCTCTGGAACCAGCTGCCAGTTTGGGAGGCAGAGCCTTCAGTTATCAGGCCCCTCTCTGTGGAACCAGCTGCCAGTTTGGGAGGCAGAGCCTTCAGTAATCAGGGCCCTCTCTGTGGAACCAGCTGCCAGTTTGGGAGGCAGAGCCTTCAGTTATCAGGCCCCTCTCTGTGGAACCAGCTGCCAGTTTGGGAGGCAGAGCCTTCGGTTATCAGGCCCCTCTCTGAGGAACCAGCTGCCAGTTTTGGAGGCAGAGCCTTCAGTTATCAGGCCCCTCTCCGTGGAACCAGCTTCCAGTTTGGGAGGCAGAGCCTTCAGTAATCAGGCCCCTCATTAAGGAACCAGCTGCCAGTTTGGGAGGCAGAAGCCTTCAGTTATCAGGCCCCTCTCTGTGGAACCAGGTGCCAGTTTGGGAGGCAGAGCCTTCGGTTATCAGGCCCCTCTATGTGCAACCAGCTGCCAGTTTGGGAGGCAGAGCCTTCAGTTATCAGGCCCCTCTCTGTGGAACCAGCTGCCAGTTTGGGAGGCAGAGCCTTCAGTTATCAGGCCCCTCTCTGAGGAACCAGCTGCCAGTTTGGGAGGCAGAGCCTTCGGTTATCAGACCCCTCTCTGTGGAACCAGCTGCCAGTTTGGGAGGCAGAGCTTTCAGTTATCAGGCCCCTCTCTGTGGAACCAGCTGCCAGTTTGGGAGGCAGAGCCTTCAGTTATCAGGCCCCTCTCTGTGGAACCAGCTGCCAGTTTAGGAGGCAGAGCCTAAAGTTATCAGGCCCCTCTCTGTGGAACGAGCTGCCAGTTTGGGAGGCAGAGCCTTCAGTTATCAGGCCCCTCTCTGTGGAACCAGCTGCCAGTTTGGGAGGCAGAGCCTTCAGTTATCAGGCCCCTCTCTGAGGAACCAGCTGCCAATTTGGGAGGCAGAGCCTTCAGTTATCAGGCCCCTCTCTGTGGAACCAGCTGCCAGTTTGGGAGTCAGAGCCTTCAGTTATCAGGCCCCTCATTGAGGAACCAGCTGCCAGTTTGGGAGGCAGGAGCCTTCAGTTATCAGGCCCCTCTCTGTTGAACCAGCTGCCAGTTTGGGAGGCAGAGCCTTCGGTTATCAGGCCCCTCTCTGTGGAACAAGCTGCCAGTTTGGGAGGCAGAGCCTTCAGTTATCAGGCCCCTCTCTGTGAAACCAGCTGCCAGTTTGGGAGGCAGAGCCTTCAGTTATCAGGGCCCTCTCTGTGGAACCAGCTGCCAGTTTGGGAGCCAGAGCCTTCAGTTATCAGGCCCCTCTCTGTGGAACCAGCTGCCAGTTTGGGAGGCAGAGCCTTCAGTTATCAGGCCCCTCTCTGAGGAACCAGCTGCCAGTTTGGGAGGCAGAGCCTTCGGTTATCAGGCCCCTCTCTGTGGAACCAGCTGCCAGTTTGGGAGGCAGAGCCTTCGGTTATCAGGCCCCTCTCTGTGGAACCAGCTGCCAGTTTGGGAGGCAGAGCCTTCGGTTATCAGGCCCCTCTCTGTGGAACCAGCTTCCAGTTTGGGAGGCAGAGCCTTCAGTTATTAGGCCCCTCATTAAGGAACCAGCTGCCAGTTTGGGAGGCAGAAGCCTTCAGTTATCAGGCCCCTCTCTGTGGAACCAGCTGTCAGTTTGGGAGGCAGAGCCTTTGGTTATCAGGCCCCTCTCTGTGCAACCAGCTGCCAGTTTGGGAGGCAGAGCCTTCAGTTATCAGGCCCCTCTCTGTGGAACCAGCTGCCAGTTTGGGAAGCAGAGCCTTCAGTTATCAGGGCCCTCTCTGTGGAACCAGCTGCCAGTTTGGGAGGCAGAGCCTTCAGTTATCAGGCCCCTCTCTGAGGAACGAGCTGCCAAATTGGGAGGCAGAGCCTTCAGTTATCAGGCCCCTCTCTGTGGAACCAGCTGCCAGTTTGGGAAGCAGAGCTTTCGGTTATCAGGCCCCTCTCTTTGGAACCAGCTGCCAGTTTGGGAGGCAGAGCCTTCGGTTATCAGGCCCCTCTCTGTGGAACCAGCTGCCAGTTTGGGAGGCAGAGCCTTCGGTTATCAGGCCCCTCTCTGTGGAACCAGCTGTCAGTTTGGGAGGCAGAGCCTTCAGTTATCAGGGCCCTCTCTGTGGAACCAGCTGCCAGTTTGGGAGCCAGAGCCTTCAGTTATCAGGCCCCTCTCTGTGGAACCAGCTGCCAGTTTGGGAGGCAGAGCCTTCAGTTATCAGGCCCTTCTCTGAGGAACCAGCTGCCAGTTTGGGAGGCAGAGCCTTCGGTTATCAGGCCCCTCTCTGTGGAACCAGCTGCCAGTTTGGGAGGCAGAGCCTTCGGTTATCAGACCCCTCTCTGAGGAACCAGCTGCCAGTTTGGGAGGCAGAGCCTTCGGTTATCAGGCCCCTCTCCGTGGAACCAGCTTCCAGTTTGGGAGGCAGAACCTTCAGTTATTAGGCCCCTCATTAAGGAACCAGCTGCCAGTTTGGGAGGCAGAAGCCTTCAGTTATCAGGCCCCTCTCTGTGGAACCAGCTGCCAGTTTGGGAGGCAGAGCCTTCGGTTATCAGGCCCCTCTCTGTGCAACCAGCTGCCAGTTTGGGAGGCAGAGCCTTCAGTTATCAGGCCCCTCTCTGTGGAACCAGCTGCCAGTTTGGGAAGCAGAGCCTTCAGTTATCAGGGCCCTCTCTGTGGAACCAGCTGCCAGTTTGGGAGGCAGAGCCTTCGGTTATCAGGCCCCTCTCTGAGGAACGAGCTGCCAAATTGGGAGGCAGAGCCTTCAGTTATCAGGCCCCTCTCTGTGGAACCAGCTGCCAGTTTGGGAGGCAGAGCCTTCGGTTATCAGGCCCCTCTCTTTGGAACCAGCTGCCAGTTTGGGAGGCAGAGCCTTCGGTTATCAGGCCCCTCTCTGTGGAACCAGCTGCCAGTTTGGGAGGCAGAGCCTTCGGTTATCAGGCCCCTCTCTGTGGAACCAGCTGTCAGTTTGGGAGGCAGAGCTTTCGGTTATCAGGCCCCTCTCTGTGGAACCAGCTGCCAGTTTGGGAGGCAGAGCCTTCAGTTATCAGGCCCCTCTCTGTGGAACCAGCTGCCAGTTTGGGAGGCAGAGCCTACAGTTATCAGGCCCCTCTCTGTGGAACCAGCTGCCAGTTTGGGAGGCAGAGCCTTCGGTTATCAGGCCCCTCTCTGAGGAACCAGCTGCCAGTTTGGGAGGCAGAGCCTTCGGTTATCAGGCCCCTCTCCGTGGAACCAGCTTCCAGTTTGGGAGGCAGAGCCTTCAGTTATTAGGCCCCTCATTAAGGAACGAGCTGCCAGTTTGGGAGGCAGAAGCCTTCAGTTATCAGGCCCCTCTCTGTAGAACCAGCTGCCAGTTTGGGAGGCAGGAGCCTTCAGTTATCAGGCCCCTCTCTGTTGAACCAGCTGCCAGTTTGGGAGGCAGAGCCTTCAGTTATCAGGCCCCTCTCTGTGGAAAAAGCTGCCAGTTTGGGAGGCAGAGCCTTCAGTTATCAGGCCCCTCTCTGTGAAACCAGCTGCCAGGTTGGGAGGCAGAGCCTTCAATTATCAGGGCCCTCTCTGTGGAACCAGCTGCCAGTTTGGGAGCCAGAGCCTTCAGTTATCAGGCCCCTCTCTGTGGAACCAGCTGCCAGTTTGGGAGGCAGAGCTTTCAGTTATCAGGCTCCTCTCTGTGGAACCAGCTGCCAGTTTGGGAGGCAGAGCCTTCAGTTATCAGGCCCCTCTCTGTGGAACCAGCTGCCAGTTTAGGAGGCATAGCCTTCAGTTATCAGGCCCCTCTCTGTGGAACGAGCTGCCAGTTTGGGAGGCAGAGCCTTCAGTTATCATGCCCCTCTCTGTGGAACCAGCTGCCAGTTTGGGAGGCAGAGCCTTCGGTTATCAGGCCCCTCTCTGAGGAACCAGCTGCCAGTTTGGGAGGCAGAGCCTTCAGTTATCAGGCCCCTCTCTGTGGAACCAGCTTCCAGTTTGGGAGTCAGAGCCTTCAGTTATCAGGCCCCTCATTGAGGAACCAGCTGCCAGTTCTGGAGGCAGGAGCCTTCAGTTATCAGGCCCCTCTCTGTGGAACCAGCTGCCAGTTTGGTAGGCAGAGCCTTCGGTTATCAGGCCCCTCTCTGTGGAACCAGCTGCCAGTTTGGGAGGCAGAGCCTTCAGTTATCAGGGCCCTCTCTGTGGAACCAGCTGCCAGTTTGGGAGGCAGAACCTTCAGTTATCAGGCCCCTCTCTGTGGAACCAGCTGCCAGTTTGGGAGCCAGAGCCTTCAGTTATCAGGCCCCTCTCTGTGGAACCAGCTGCCAGTTTGGGAGGCAGAGCTTTCAGTTATCAGGCCCCTCTCTGAGGAACGAGCTGCCAAATTGGGAGGCAGAGCCTTCAGTTATCAGGCCCCTCTCTGTGGAACCAGCTGCCAGTTTGGGAAGCAGAGCTTTCGGTTATCAGGCCCCTCTCTTTGGAACCAGCTGCCAGTTTGGGAGGCAGAGCCTTCGGTTATCAGGCCCCTCTCTGTGGAACCAGCTGCCAGTTTGGGAGGCAGAGCCTTCGGTTATCAGGCCCCTCTCTGTGGAACCAGCTGTCAGTTTGGGAGGCAGAGCCTTCAGTTATCAGGGCCCTCTCTGTGGAACCAGCTGCCAGTTTGGGAGCCAGAGCCTTCAGTTATCAGGCCCCTCTCTGTGGAACCAGCTGCCAGTTTGGGAGGCAGAGCCTTCAGTTATCAGGCCCTTCTCTGAGGAACCAGCTGCCAGTTTGGGAGGCAGAGCCTTCGGTTATCAGGCCCCTCTCTGTGGAACCAGCTGCCAGTTTGGGAGGCAGAGCCTTCGGTTATCAGACCCCTCTCTGAGGAACCAGCTGCCAGTTTGGGAGGCAGAGCCTTCGGTTATCAGGCCCCTCTCCGTGGAACCAGCTTCCAGTTTGGGAGGCAGAACCTTCAGTTATTAGGCCCCTCATTAAGGAACCAGCTGCCAGTTTGGGAGGCAGAAGCCTTCAGTTATCAGGCCCCTCTCTGTGGAACCAGCTGCCAGTTTGGGAGGCAGAGCCTTCGGTTATCAGGCCCCTCTCTGTGCAACCAGCTGCCAGTTTGGGAGGCAGAGCCTTCAGTTATCAGGCCCCTCTCTGTGGAACCAGCTGCCAGTTTGGGAAGCAGAGCCTTCAGTTATCAGGGCCCTCTCTGTGGAACCAGCTGCCAGTTTGGGAGGCAGAGCCTTCGGTTATCAGGCCCCTCTCTGAGGAACGAGCTGCCAAATTGGGAGGCAGAGCCTTCAGTTATCAGGCCCCTCTCTGTGGAACCAGCTGCCAGTTTGGGAGGCAGAGCCTTCGGTTATCAGGCCCCTCTCTTTGGAACCAGCTGCCAGTTTGGGAGGCAGAGCCTTCGGTTATCAGGCCCCTCTCTGTGGAACCAGCTGCCAGTTTGGGAGGCAGAGCCTTCGGTTATCAGGCCCCTCTCTGTGGAACCAGCTGTCAGTTTGGGAGGCAGAGCTTTCGGTTATCAGGCCCCTCTCTGTGGAACCAGCTGCCAGTTTGGGAGGCAGAGCCTTCAGTTATCAGGCCCCTCTCTGTGGAACCAGCTGCCAGTTTGGGAGGCAGAGCCTACAGTTATCAGGCCCCTCTCTGTGGAACCAGCTGCCAGTTTGGGAGGCAGAGCCTTCGGTTATCAGGCCCCTCTCTGAGGAACCAGCTGCCAGTTTGGGAGGCAGAGCCTTCGGTTATCAGGCCCCTCTCCGTGGAACCAGCTTCCAGTTTGGGAGGCAGAGCCTTCAGTTATTAGGCCCCTCATTAAGGAACGAGCTGCCAGTTTGGGAGGCAGAAGCCTTCAGTTATCAGGCCCCTCTCTGTGGAACCAGCTGCCAGTTTGGGAGGCAGGAGCCTTCAGTTATCAGGCCCCTCTCTGTTGAACCAGCTGCCAGTTTGGGAGGCAGAGCCTTCAGTTATCAGGCCCCTCTCTGTGGAAAAAGCTGCCAGTTTGGGAGGCAGAGCCTTCAGTTATCAGGCCCCTCTCTGTGAAACCAGCTGCCAGGTTGGGAGGCAGAGCCTTCAATTATCAGGGCCCTCTCTGTGGAACCAGCTGCCAGTTTGGGAGCCAGAGCCTTCAGTTATCAGGCCCCTCTCTGTGGAACCAGCTGCCAGTTTGGGAGGCAGAGCTTTCAGTTATCAGGCTCCTCTCTGTGGAACCAGCTGCCAGTTTGGGAGGCAGAGCCTTCAGTTATCAGGCCCCTCTCTGTGGAACCAGCTGCCAGTTTAGGAGGCATAGCCTTCAGTTATCAGGCCCCTCTCTGTGGAACGAGCTGCCAGTTTGGGAGGCAGAGCCTTCAGTTATCATGCCCCTCTCTGTGGAACCAGCTGCCAGTTTGGGAGGCAGAGCCTTCGGTTATCAGGCCCCTCTCTGAGGAACCAGCTGCCAGTTTGGGAGGCAGAGCCTTCAGTTATCAGGCCCCTCTCTGTGGAACCAGCTTCCAGTTTGGGAGTCAGAGCCTTCAGTTATCAGGCCCCTCATTGAGGAACCAGCTGCCAGTTCTGGAGGCAGGAGCCTTCAGTTATCAGGCCCCTCTCTGTGGAACCAGCTGCCAGTTTGGTAGGCAGAGCCTTCGGTTATCAGGCCCCTCTCTGTGGAACCAGCTGCCAGTTTGGGAGGCAGAGCCTTCAGTTATCAGGGCCCTCTCTGTGGAACCAGCTGCCAGTTTGGGAGGCAGAACCTTCAGTTATCAGGCCCCTCTCTGTGGAACCAGCTGCCAGTTTGGGAGGCAGAGCCTTCAGTTATCAGGCCCCTCATTGAGGAACCAGCTGCCAGTTTGGGAGGCAGAGCCTTCGGTTATCAGGCCCCTCTCTGTGGAACCAGCTGCCAGTTTGGGAGGCAGAGCTTTCAGTTATCAGGCTCCTCTCTGTGGAACCAGCTGCCAGTTTGGGAGGCAGAGCCTTCAGTTATCAGGCCCCTCTCTGTGGAACCAGCTGCCAGTTTAGGAGGCAGAGCCTTCAGTTATCAGGCCCCTCTCTGTGGAACGAGCTGCCAGATTGGGAGGCAGAGCCTTCAGTTATCAGGCCCCTCTCTGTGGAACCAGCTGCCAGTTTGGGAGGCAGAGCCATCGGTTATCAGGCCCCTCTCTGAGGAACCAGCTGCCAGTTTGGGAGGCAGAGCCTTCAGTTATCAGGCCCCTCTCTGTGGAACCAGCTTCCAGTTTGGGAGTCAGAGCCTTCAGTTATCAGGCCCCTCATTGAGGAACCAGCTGCCAGTTTGGGAGGCAGGAACCTTCAGTTATCAGGCCCGTCTCTGTGGAACCAGCTGCCAGTTTGGGAGGCAGAGCCTTCGGTTATCAGGCCCCTCTCTGTGGAACCAGCTGCCAGTTTGGGAGATAGAGCCTTCAGTTATCAGGGCCCTCTCTGTGGAACCAGCTGCCAGTTTGGGAGGCAGAGCCTTCAGTTATCAGGCCCCTCTCTGTGGAACCAGCTGCCAGTTTGGGAGGCAGAGCCTTCAGTTATCAGGCCCCTCTCTGTGGAACCAGCTGCCAGTTTGGGAGGCAGAGCCTTCAGTTATCAGGCCCCTCTCTGAGGAACCAGCTGCCAGTTTGGGAGGCAGAGCCTTCGGTTATCAGGCCCCTCTCAGTGGAACCAGCTGCCAGTTTGGGAGGCAGAGCCTTCGGTTATCAGGCCCCTCTCTGTGGAACCAGCTGCCAGTTTGGGAGGCAGAGCCTTTGGTTATCAGGCCCCTCTCTGTGGAACCAGCTGTCAGTTTGGGAGGCAGAGCTTTCAGTTATCAGGCCCCTCTCTGTGGAACCAGCTGCCAGTTTGGGAGGCAGAGCCTTCAGTTATCAGGCCCCTCTCTGTGGAACCAGCTGCCAGTTTAGGAGGCAGAGCCTTCAGTTATCAGGCCCCTCTCTGAGGAACGAGCTGCCAGTTTGGGAGGCAGAGCCTTCAGTTATCAGGCCCCTCTCTGTGGAACCAGCTGCCAGTTTGGGAGGCAGAGTCTTCAGTTATCAGGCCCCTCATTGAGGAACCAGCTGCCAGTTTGGGAGGCAGAGCCTTCAGTTATCAGGCCCCTCTCTGTGGAACCAGCTGCCAGTTTGGGAGGCAGAGCCTTCAGTTATCAGGCCCCTCTCTGTGGAACCAGCTGCCAGTTTGGGAGGCAGAGCCTTCGGTTATCAGGCCCCTCTCTGTGGAACCAGCTGCCAGTTTGGGAGGCAGAGCCTTCAGTCATCAGGCCCCTCTCTGTGGAACCAGCTGCCAGTTTGGGAGGCAGAGCCTTCAGTTATCAGGCCCCTCTCTTAGGAACCAGCTGCCAGTTTGGGAGGCAAAGCCTTCGGTTATCAGGCCCCTCTCTGTGGAACCAGCTGCCAGTTTGGAAGGCAGAGCCTTCGGTTATCAGGCCCCTCTCTGTGGAACCAGCTGTCAGTTTGGGAGGCAGAGCCTTCAGTTATCAGGCCCCTCTCTGTGGAACCAGCTGCCAGTTTGGGAGGCAGAGCCTTCGGTTATCAGGCCCCTCTCTGTGGAACCAGCTGCCAGTTTGGGAGGCAGAGCCTTCAGTTATCAGGCCCCTCTCTGTGGAACCAGCTGCCAGTTTGGGAGGCAGAGCCTTCAGTTATCAGGCCCCTCTCTGAGGAACCAGCTGCCAGTTTGGGAGGCAGAGCCTTCGGTTATCAGGCCCCTCTCTGTGGAACCAGCTGCCAGTTTGGGAGGCAGAGCCTTCGGTTATCAGGCCCCTCTCTGTGGAACCAGCTGCCAGTTTGGGAGGCAGAGCCTTCGGTTATCAGGCCCCTCTCTGAGGAACCAGCTGCCAGTTTGGGAGGCAGAGCCTTCGGTTATCAGGCCCCTCTCTGTGGAACCAGCTTCCAGTTTGGGAGGCAGAGCCTTCAGTTATTAGGCCCCTCATTAAGGAACGAGCTGCCAGTTTGGGAGGCAGAAGCCTTCAGTTATCAGGCCCCTCTCTGTGGAACCAGCTGCCAGTTTGGGAGGCAGGAGCCTTCAGTTATCAGGCCCCTCTCTGTTGAACCAGCTGCCAGTTTGGGAGGCAGAGCCTTCGGTTATCAGGCCCCTCTCTGTGGAAAAAGCTGCCAGTTTGGGAGGCAGAGCCTTCAGTTATCAGGCCCCTCTCTGTGAAACCAGCTGCCAGGTTGGGAGGCAGAGCCTTCAGTTATCAGGGCCCTCTCTGTGGAACCAGCTGCCAGTTTGGGAGCCAGAGCCTTCAGTTATCAGGCCCCTCTCTGTGGAACCAGCTGCCAGTTTGGGAGGCAGAGCTTTCAGTTATCAGGCTCCTCTCTGTGGAACCAGCTGCCAGTTTGGGAGGCAGAGCCTTCAGTTATCAGGCCCCTCTCTGTGGAACCAGCTGCCAGTTTAGGAGGCATAGCCTTCAGTTATCAGGCCCCTCTCTGTGGAACGAGCTGCCAGTTTGGGAGGCAGAGCCTTCAGTTATCATGCCCCTCTCTGTGGAACCAGCTGCCAGTTTGGGAGGCAGAGCCTTCGGTTATCAGGCCCCTCTCTGAGGAACCAGCTGCCAGTTTGGGAGGCAGAGCCTTCAGTTATCAGGCCCCTCTCTGTGGAACCAGCTTCCAGTTTGGGAGTCAGAGCCTTCAGTTATCAGGCCCCTCATTGAGGAACCAGCTGCCAGTTCTGGAGGCAGGAGCCTTCAGTTATCAGGCCCCTCTCTGTGGAACCAGCTGCCAGTTTGGTAGGCAGAGCCTTCGGTTATCAGGCCCCTCTCTGTGGAACCAGCTGCCAGTTTGGGAGGCAGAGCCTTCAGTTATCAGGGCCCTCTCTGTGGAACCAGCTGCCAGTTTGGGAGGCAGAACCTTCAGTTATCAGGCCCCTCTCTGTGGAACCAGCTGCCAGTTTGGGAGGCAGAGCCTTCAGTTATCAGGCCCCTCATTGAGGAACCAGCTGCCAGTTTGGGAGGCAGAGCCTTCGGTTATCAGGCCCCTCTCTGTGGAACCAGCTGCCAGTTTGGGAGGCAGAGCTTTCAGTTATCAGGCTCCTCTCTGTGGAACCAGCTGCCAGTTTGGGAGGCAGAGCCTTCAGTTATCAGGCCCCTCTCTGTGGAACCAGCTGCCAGTTTAGGAGGCAGAGCCTTCAGTTATCAGGCCCCTCTCTGTGGAACGAGCTGCCAGATTGGGAGGCAGAGCCTTCAGTTATCAGGCCCCTCTCTGTGGAACCAGCTGCCAGTTTGGGAGGCAGAGCCATCGGTTATCAGGCCCCTCTCTGAGGAACCAGCTGCCAGTTTGGGAGGCAGAGCCTTCAGTTATCAGGCCCCTCTCTGTGGAACCAGCTTCCAGTTTGGGAGTCAGAGCCTTCAGTTATCAGGCCCCTCATTGAGGAACCAGCTGCCAGTTTGGGAGGCAGGAACCTTCAGTTATCAGGCCCGTCTCTGTGGAACCAGCTGCCAGTTTGGGAGGCAGAGCCTTCGGTTATCAGGCCCCTCTCTGTGGAACCAGCTGCCAGTTTGGGAGGTAGAGCCTTCAGTTATCAGGGCCCTCTCTGTGGAACCAGCTGCCAGTTTGGGAGGCAGAGCCTTCAGTTATCAGGCCCCTCTCTGTGGAACCAGCTGCCAGTTTGGGAGGCAGAGCCTTCAGTTATCAGGCCCCTCTCTGTGGAACCAGCTGCCAGTTTGGGAGGCAGAGCCTTCAGTTATCAGGCCCCTCTCTGAGGAACCAGCTGCCAGTTTGGGAGGCAGAGCCTTCGGTTATCAGGCCCCTCTCAGTGGAACCAGCTGCCAGTTTGGGAGGCAGAGCCTTCGGTTATCAGGCCCCTCTCTGTGGAACCAGCTGCCAGTTTGGGAGGCAGAGCCTTTGGTTATCAGGCCCCTCTCTGTGGAACCAGCTGTCAGTTTGGGAGGCAGAGCTTTCAGTTATCAGGCCCCTCTCTGTGGAACCAGCTGCCAGTTTGGGAGGCAGAGCCTTCAGTTATCAGGCCCCTCTCTGTGGAACCAGCTGCCAGTTTAGGAGGCAGAGCCTTCAGTTATCAGGCCCCTCTCTGAGGAACGAGCTGCCAGTTTGGGAGGCAGAGCCTTCAGTTATCAGGCCCCTCTCTGTGGAACCAGCTGCCAGTTTGGGAGGCAGAGTCTTCAGTTATCAGGCCCCTCATTGAGGAACCAGCTGCCAGTTTGGGAGGCAGAGCCTTCAGTTATCAGGCCCCTCTCTGTGGAACCAGCTGCCAGTTTGGGAGGCAGAGCCTTCAGTTATCAGGCCCCTCTCTGTGGAACCAGCTGCCAGTTTGGGAGGCAGAGCCTTCGGTTATCAGGCCCCTCTCTGTGGAACCAGCTGCCAGTTTGGGAGGCAGAGCCTTCAGTTATCAGGCCCCTCTCTGTGGAACCAGCTGCCAGTTTGGGAGGCAGAGCCTTCAGTTATCAGGCCCCTCTCTTAGGAACCAGCTGCCAGTTTGGGAGGCAGAGCCTTCAGTTATCAGGCCCCTCTCTGTGGAACCAGCTGCCAGTTTGGGAGGCAGAGCCTTCAGTTATCAGGCCCCTCTCTGTGGAACCAGCTGCCAGTTTGGGAGGCAGAGCCTTCGGTTATCAGGCCCCTCTCTGTGGAACCAGCTGCCAGTTTGGGAGGCAGAGCCTTCAGTTATCAGGCCCCTCTCTGTGGAACCAGCTGCCAGTTTGGGAGGCAGGAGCCTTCAGTTATCAGGCCCCTCTCTGTTGAACCAGCTGCCAGTTTGGGAGGCAGAGCCTTCGGTTATCAGGCCCCTCTCTGTGGAAAAAGCTGCCAGTTTGGGAGGCAGAGCCTTCAGTTATCAGGCCCCTCTCTGTGAAACCAGCTGCCAGGTTGGGAGGCAGAGCCTTCAGTTATCAGGGCCCTCTCTGTGGAACCAGCTGCCAGTTTGGGAGCCAGAGCCTTCAGTTATCAGGCCCCTCTCTGTGGAACCAGCTGCCAGTTTGGGAGGCAGAGCTTTCAGTTATCAGGCTCCTCTCTGTGGAACCAGCTGCCAGTTTGGGAGGCAGAGCCTTCAGTTATCAGGCCCCTCTCTGTGGAACCAGCTGCCAGTTTAGGAGGCATAGCCTTCAGTTATCAGGCCCCTCTCTGTGGAACGAGCTGCCAGTTTGGGAGGCAGAGCCTTCAGTTATCATGCCCCTCTCTGTGGAACCAGCTGCCAGTTTGGGAGGCAGAGCCTTCGGTTATCAGGCCCCTCTCTGAGGAACCAGCTGCCAGTTTGGGAGGCAGAGCCTTCAGTTATCAGGCCCCTCTCTGTGGAACCAGCTTCCAGTTTGGGAGTCAGAGCCTTCAGTTATCAGGCCCCTCATTGAGGAACCAGCTGCCAGTTCTGGAGGCAGGAGCCTTCAGTTATCAGGCCCCTCTCTGTGGAACCAGCTGCCAGTTTGGTAGGCAGAGCCTTCGGTTATCAGGCCCCTCTCTGTGGAACCAGCTGCCAGTTTGGGAGGCAGAGCCTTCAGTTATCAGGGCCCTCTCTGTGGAACCAGCTGCCAGTTTGGGAGGCAGAACCTTCAGTTATCAGGCCCCTCTCTGTGGAACCAGCTGCCAGTTTGGGAGGCAGAGCCTTCAGTTATCAGGCCCCTCATTGAGGAACCAGCTGCCAGTTTGGGAGGCAGAGCCTTCGGTTATCAGGCCCCTCTCTGTGGAACCAGCTGCCAGTTTGGGAGGCAGAGCTTTCAGTTATCAGGCTCCTCTCTGTGGAACCAGCTGCCAGTTTGGGAGGCAGAGCCTTCAGTTATCAGGCCCCTCTCTGTGGAACCAGCTGCCAGTTTAGGAGGCAGAGCCTTCAGTTATCAGGCCCCTCTCTGTGGAACGAGCTGCCAGATTGGGAGGCAGAGCCTTCAGTTATCAGGCCCCTCTCTGTGGAACCAGCTGCCAGTTTGGGAGGCAGAGCCATCGGTTATCAGGCCCCTCTCTGAGGAACCAGCTGCCAGTTTGGGAGGCAGAGCCTTCAGTTATCAGGCCCCTCTCTGTGGAACCAGCTTCCAGTTTGGGAGTCAGAGCCTTCAGTTATCAGGCCCCTCATTGAGGAACCAGCTGCCAGTTTGGGAGGCAGGAACCTTCAGTTATCAGGCCCGTCTCTGTGGAACCAGCTGCCAGTTTGGGAGGCAGAGCCTTCGGTTATCAGGCCCCTCTCTGTGGAACCAGCTGCCAGTTTGGGAGGTAGAGCCTTCAGTTATCAGGGCCCTCTCTGTGGAACCAGCTGCCAGTTTGGGAGGCAGAGCCTTCAGTTATCAGGCCCCTCTCTGTGGAACCAGCTGCCAGTTTGGGAGGCAGAGCCTTCAGTTATCAGGCCCCTCTCTGTGGAACCAGCTGCCAGTTTGGGAGGCAGAGCCTTCAGTTATCAGGCCCCTCTCTGAGGAACCAGCTGCCAGTTTGGGAGGCAGAGCCTTCGGTTATCAGGCCCCTCTCAGTGGAACCAGCTGCCAGTTTGGGAGGCAGAGCCTTCGGTTATCAGGCCCCTCTCTGTGGAACCAGCTGCCAGTTTGGGAGGCAGAGCCTTTGGTTATCAGGCCCCTCTCTGTGGAACCAGCTGTCAGTTTGGGAGGCAGAGCTTTCAGTTATCAGGCCCCTCTCTGTGGAACCAGCTGCCAGTTTGGGAGGCAGAGCCTTCAGTTATCAGGCCCCTCTCTGTGGAACCAGCTGCCAGTTTAGGAGGCAGAGCCTTCAGTTATCAGGCCCCTCTCTGAGGAACGAGCTGCCAGTTTGGGAGGCAGAGCCTTCAGTTATCAGGCCCCTCTCTGTGGAACCAGCTGCCAGTTTGGGAGGCAGAGTCTTCAGTTATCAGGCCCCTCATTGAGGAACCAGCTGCCAGTTTGGGAGGCAGAGCCTTCAGTTATCAGGCCCCTCTCTGTGGAACCAGCTGCCAGTTTGGGAGGCAGAGCCTTCAGTTATCAGGCCCCTCTCTGTGGAACCAGCTGCCAGTTTGGGAGGCAGAGCCTTCGGTTATCAGGCCCCTCTCTGTGGAACCAGCTGCCAGTTTGGGAGGCAGAGCCTTCAGTTATCAGGCCCCTCTCTGTGGAACCAGCTGCCAGTTTGGGAGGCAGAGCCTTCAGTTATCAGGCCCCTCTCTTAGGAACCAGCTGCCAGTTTGGGAGGCAGAGCCTTCAGTTATCAGGCCCCTCTCTGTGGAACCAGCTGCCAGTTTGGGAGGCAGAGCCTTCAGTTATCAGGCCCCTCTCTGTGGAACCAGCTGCCAGTTTGGGAGGCAGAGCCTTCGGTTATCAGGCCCCTCTCTGTGGAACCAGCTGCCAGTTTGGGAGGCAGAGCCTTCAGTTATCAGGCCCCTCTCTGTGGAACCAGCTGCCAGTTTGGGAGGCAGGAGCCTTCAGTTATCAGGCCCCTCTCTGTTGAACCAGCTGCCAGTTTGGGAGGCAGAGCCTTCGGTTATCAGGCCCCTCTCTGTGGAAAAAGCTGCCAGTTTGGGAGGCAGAGCCTTCAGTTATCAGGCCCCTCTCTGTGAAACCAGCTGCCAGGTTGGGAGGCAGAGCCTTCAGTTATCAGGGCCCTCTCTGTGGAACCAGCTGCCAGTTTGGGAGCCAGAGCCTTCAGTTATCAGGCCCCTCTCTGTGGAACCAGCTGCCAGTTTGGGAGGCAGAGCTTTCAGTTATCAGGCTCCTCTCTGTGGAACCAGCTGCCAGTTTGGGAGGCAGAGCCTTCAGTTATCAGGCCCCTCTCTGTGGAACCAGCTGCCAGTTTAGGAGGCATAGCCTTCAGTTATCAGGCCCCTCTCTGTGGAACGAGCTGCCAGTTTGGGAGGCAGAGCCTTCAGTTATCATGCCCCTCTCTGTGGAACCAGCTGCCAGTTTGGGAGGCAGAGCCTTCGGTTATCAGGCCCCTCTCTGAGGAACCAGCTGCCAGTTTGGGAGGCAGAGCCTTCAGTTATCAGGCCCCTCTCTGTGGAACCAGCTTCCAGTTTGGGAGTCAGAGCCTTCAGTTATCAGGCCCCTCATTGAGGAACCAGCTGCCAGTTCTGGAGGCAGGAGCCTTCAGTTATCAGGCCCCTCTCTGTGGAACCAGCTGCCAGTTTGGTAGGCAGAGCCTTCGGTTATCAGGCCCCTCTCTGTGGAACCAGCTGCCAGTTTGGGAGGCAGAGCCTTCAGTTATCAGGGCCCTCTCTGTGGAACCAGCTGCCAGTTTGGGAGGCAGAACCTTCAGTTATCAGGCCCCTCTCTGTGGAACCAGCTGCCAGTTTGGGAGGCAGAGCCTTCAGTTATCAGGCCCCTCATTGAGGAACCAGCTGCCAGTTTGGGAGGCAGAGCCTTCGGTTATCAGGCCCCTCTCTGTGGAACCAGCTGCCAGTTTGGGAGGCAGAGCTTTCAGTTATCAGGCTCCTCTCTGTGGAACCAGCTGCCAGTTTGGGAGGCAGAGCCTTCAGTTATCAGGCCCCTCTCTGTGGAACCAGCTGCCAGTTTAGGAGGCAGAGCCTTCAGTTATCAGGCCCCTCTCTGTGGAACGAGCTGCCAGATTGGGAGGCAGAGCCTTCAGTTATCAGGCCCCTCTCTGTGGAACCAGCTGCCAGTTTGGGAGGCAGAGCCATCGGTTATCAGGCCCCTCTCTGAGGAACCAGCTGCCAGTTTGGGAGGCAGAGCCTTCAGTTATCAGGCCCCTCTCTGTGGAACCAGCTTCCAGTTTGGGAGTCAGAGCCTTCAGTTATCAGGCCCCTCATTGAGGAACCAGCTGCCAGTTTGGGAGGCAGGAACCTTCAGTTATCAGGCCCGTCTCTGTGGAACCAGCTGCCAGTTTGGGAGGCAGAGCCTTCGGTTATCAGGCCCCTCTCTGTGGAACCAGCTGCCAGTTTGGGAGGTAGAGCCTTCAGTTATCAGGGCCCTCTCTGTGGAACCAGCTGCCAGTTTGGGAGGCAGAGCCTTCAGTTATCAGGCCCCTCTCTGTGGAACCAGCTGCCAGTTTGGGAGGCAGAGCCTTCAGTTATCAGGCCCCTCTCTGTGGAACCAGCTGCCAGTTTGGGAGGCAGAGCCTTCAGTTATCAGGCCCCTCTCTGAGGAACCAGCTGCCAGTTTGGGAGGCAGAGCCTTCGGTTATCAGGCCCCTCTCAGTGGAACCAGCTGCCAGTTTGGGAGGCAGAGCCTTCGGTTATCAGGCCCCTCTCTGTGGAACCAGCTGCCAGTTTGGGAGGCAGAGCCTTTGGTTATCAGGCCCCTCTCTGTGGAACCAGCTGTCAGTTTGGGAGGCAGAGCTTTCAGTTATCAGGCCCCTCTCTGTGGAACCAGCTGCCAGTTTGGGAGGCAGAGCCTTCAGTTATCAGGCCCCTCTCTGTGGAACCAGCTGCCAGTTTAGGAGGCAGAGCCTTCAGTTATCAGGCCCCTCTCTGAGGAACGAGCTGCCAGTTTGGGAGGCAGAGCCTTCAGTTATCAGGCCCCTCTCTGTGGAACCAGCTGCCAGTTTGGGAGGCAGAGTCTTCAGTTATCAGGCCCCTCATTGAGGAACCAGCTGCCAGTTTGGGAGGCAGAGCCTTCAGTTATCAGGCCCCTCTCTGTGGAACCAGCTGCCAGTTTGGGAGGCAGAGCCTTCAGTTATCAGGCCCCTCTCTGTGGAACCAGCTGCCAGTTTGGGAGGCAGAGCCTTCGGTTATCAGGCCCCTCTCTGTGGAACCAGCTGCCAGTTTGGGAGGCAGAGCCTTCAGTTATCAGGCCCCTCTCTGTGGAACCAGCTGCCAGTTTGGGAGGCAGAGCCTTCAGTTATCAGGCCCCTCTCTGTGGAACCAGCTGCCAGTTTGGGAGGCAGAGCCTTCGGTTATCAGGCCCCTCTCTGTGGAACCAGCTGCCAGTTTGGGAGGCAGAGCCTTCAGTTATCAGGCCCCTCTCTGTGGAACCAGCTGCCAGTTTGGGAGGCAGAGCCTTCAGTTATCAGGCCCCTCTCTTAGGAACCAGCTGCCAGTTTGGGAGGCAAAGCCTTCGGTTATCAGGCCCCTCTCTGTGGAACCAGCTGCCAGTTTAGGAGGCAGAGCCTTCAGTTATCAGGCCCCTCTCTGAGGAACGAGCTGCCAGTTTGGGAGGCAGAGCCTTCAGTTATCAGGCCCCTCTCTGTGGAACCAGCTGCCAGTTTGGGAGGCAGAGCCTTCGGTTATCAGGCCCCTCTCTGTGGAACCAGCTGCCAGTTTGGGAGGCAGAGCCTTCAGTTATCAGGCCCCTCTCTGTGGAACCAGCTGCCAGTTTGGGAGGCAGAGCCTTCAGTTATCAGGCCCCTCTCTGAGGAACCAGCTGCCAGTTTGGGAGGCAGAGCCTTCGGTTATCAGGCCCCTCTCTGTGGAACCAGCTGCCAGTTTGGGAGGCAGAGCCTTCGGTTATCAGGCCCCTCTCTGTGGAACCAGCTGCCAGTTTGGAAGGCAGAGCCTTCGGTTATCAGGCCCCTCTCTGTGGAACCAGCTGTCAGTTTGGGAGGCAGAGCTTTCAGTTATCAGGCCCCTCTCTGTGGAACCAGCTGCCAGTTTGGGAGGCAGAGCCTTCAGTTATCAGGCCCCTCTCTGTGGAACCAGCTGCCAGTTTGGGAGGCAGAGCCTACAGTTATCAGGCCCCTCTCTGTGGAACCAGCTGCCAGTTTGGGAGGCAGAGCCTTCGGTTATCAGGCCCCTCTCTGAGGAACCAGCTGCCAGTTTTGGAGGCAGAGCCTTCAGTTATCAGGCCCCTCTCCGTGGAACCAGCTTCCAGTTTGGGAGGCAGAGCCTTCAGTTATTAGGCCCCTCATTAAGGAACCAGCTGCCAGTTTGGGAGGCAGAAGACTTCAGTTATCAGGCCCCTCTCTGTGGAACCAGCTGCCAGTTTGGGAGGCAGAGCCTTCGGTTATCAGGCCCCTCTCTGTGCAACCAGCTGCCAGTTTGGGAGGCAGAGCCTTCAGTTATCAGGCCCCTCTCTGTGGAACCAGCTGCCAGTTTGGGAGGCAGAGCCTTCAGTTATCAGGCCCCTCTCTGTGGAACCAGCTGCCAGTTTGGGAGGCAGAGCCTTCGGTTATCAGGCCCCTCTCTGGAACCAGCTGCCAGTTTGGGAGGCAGAGCCTTCAGTTATCAGGCCCCTCTCTGTGGAACCAGCTGCCAGTTTGGGAGGCAGAGCCTTCAGTAATCAGGGCCCTCTCTGTGGAACCAGCTGCCAGTTTGGGAGGCAGAGCCTTCAGTTATCAGGCCCCTCTCTGTGGAACCAGCTGCCAGTTTGGGAGGCAGAGCTTTCGGTTATCAGGCCCCTCTCTGAGGAACCAGCTGCCAGTTTTGGAGGCAGAGCCTTCAGTTATCAGGCCCCTCTCCGTGGAACCAGCTTCCAGTTTGGGAGGCAGAGCCTTCAGTAATCAGGCCCCTCATTAAGGAACCAGCTGCCAGTTTGGGAGGCAGAAGCCTTCAGTTATCAGGCCCCTCTCTGTGGAACCAGGTGCCAGTTTGGGAGGCAGAGCCTTCGGTTATCAGGCCCCTCTCTGTGCAACCAGCTGCCAGTTTGGGAGGCAGAGCCTTCAGTTATCAGGCCCCTCTCTGTGGAACCAGCTGCCAGTTTGGGAGGCAGAGCCTTCAGTTATCAGGCCCCTCTCTGAGGAACCAGCTGCCAGTTTGGGAGGCAGAGCCTTCGGTTATCAGGCCCCTCTCTGAGGAACGAGCTGCCAGTTTGGGAGGCAGAGCCTTCGGTTATCAGGCTCCTCTTTGAAGAACCAGCTGCCAGTTTGGGAGTCAGAGCCTTCAGTTATCAGGCCCCTCATTGAGGAACCAGCTGCCAGTTTGGGAGGCAGGAGCCTTCAGTTATCAGGCCCCTCTCTGAGGAACCAGCTGCCAGTTTGGGAGTCAGAGCCTTCAGTTATCAGGCCCCTCATTGAGGAACCAGCTGCCAGTTTGGGAGGCAGGAGCCTTCAGTTATCAGGCCCCTCTCTGTTGAACCAGCTGCCAGTTTGGGAGGCAGAGCCTTCGGTTATCAGGCCCCTCTCTGTGGAACAAGCTGCCAGTTTGGGAGGCAGAGCCTTCAGTTATCAGGCCCCTCTCTGTGAAACCAGCTGCCAGTTTGGGAGGCAGAGCCTTCAGTTATCAGGGCCCTCTCTGTGGAACCAGCTGCCAGTTTGGGAGCCAGAGCCTTCAGTTATCAGGCCCCTCTCTGTGGAACCAGCTGCCAGTTTGGGAGGCAGAGCCTTCAGTTATCAGGCCCCTCTCTGAGGAACCAGCTGCCAGTTTGGGAGGCAGAGCCTTCGGTTATCAGGCCCCTCTCTGTGGAACCAGCTGCCAGTTTGGGAGGCAGAGCCTTCGGTTATCAGGCCCCTCTCTGTGGAACCAGCTGCCAGTTTGGGAGGCAGAGCCTTCGGTTATCAGGCCCCTCTCTGTGGAACCAGCTTCCAGTTTGGGAGGCAGAGCCTTCAGTTATTAGGCCCCTCATTAAGGAACCAGCTGCCAGTTTGGGAGGCAGAAGCCTTCAGTTATCAGGCCCCTCTCTGTGGAACCAGCTGTCAGTTTGGGAGGCAGAGCCTTTGGTTATCAGGCCCCTCTCTGTGCAACCAGCTGCCAGTTTGGGAGGCAGAGCCTTCAGTTATCAGGCCCCTCTCTGTGGAACCAGCTGCCAGTTTGGGAAGCAGAGCCTTCAGTTATCAGGGCCCTCTCTGTGGAACCAGCTGCCAGTTTGGGAGGCAGAGCCTTCAGTTATCAGGCCCCTCTCTGAGGAACGAGCTGCCAAATTGGGAGGCAGAGCCTTCAGTTATCAGGCCCCTCTCTGTGGAACCAGCTGCCAGTTTGGGAAGCAGAGCCTTCGGTTATCAGGCCCCTCTCTTTGGAACCAGCTGCCAGTTTGGGAGGCAGAGCCTTCGGTTATCAGGCCCCTCTCTGTGGAACCAGCTGCCAGTTTGGGAGGCAGAGCCTTCGGTTATCAGGCCCCTCTCTGTGGAACCAGCTGTCAGTTTGGGAGGCAGAGCCTTCAGTTATCAGGGCCCTCTCTGTGGAACCAGCTGCCAGTTTGGGAGCCAGAGCCTTCAGTTATCAGGCCCCTCTCTGTGGAACCAGCTGCCAGTTTGGGAGGCAGAGCCTTCAGTTATCAGGCCCTTCTCTGAGGAACCAGCTGCCAGTTTGGGAGGCAGAGCCTTCGGTTATCAGGCCCCTCTCTGTGGAACCAGCTGCCAGTTTGGGAGGCAGAGCCTTCGGTTATCAGACCCCTCTCTGAGGAACCAGCTGCCAGTTTGGGAGGCAGAGCCTTCGGTTATCAGGCCCCTCTCCGTGGAACCAGCTTCCAGTTTGGGAGGCAGAACCTTCAGTTATTAGGCCCCTCATTAAGGAACCAGCTGCCAGTTTGGGAGGCAGAAGCCTTCAGTTATCAGGCCCCTCTCTGTGGAACCAGCTGCCAGTTTGGGAGGCAGAGCCTTCGGTTATCAGGCCCCTCTCTGTGCAACCAGCTGCCAGTTTGGGAGGCAGAGCCTTCAGTTATCAGGCCCCTCTCTGTGGAACCAGCTGCCAGTTTGGGAAGCAGAGCCTTCAGTTATCAGGCCCCTCTCTGTGGAACCAGCTGCCAGTTTGGGAGGCAGAGCCTTCGGTTATCAGGCCCCTCTCTGAGGAACGAGCTGCCAAATTGGGAGGCAGAGCCTTCAGTTATCAGGCCCCTCTCTGTGGAACCAGCTGCCAGTTTGGGAGGCAGAGCCTTCGGTTATCAGGCCCCTCTCTTTGGAACCAGCTGCCAGTTTGGGAGGCAGAGCCTTCGGTTATCAGGCCCCTCTCTGTGGAACCAGCTGCCAGTTTGGGAGGCAGAGCCTTCGGTTATCAGGCCCCTCTCTGTGGAACCAGCTGTCAGTTTGGGAGGCAGAGCTTTCGGTTATCAGGCCCCTCTCTGTGGAACCAGCTGCCAGTTTGGGAGGCAGAGCCTTCGGTTATCAGGCCCCTCTCTGTGGAACCAGCTACCAGTTTGGGAGGCAGAGCCTTCAGTTATCAGGGCCCTCTCTGTGGAACCAGCTGCCAGGTTGGGAGGCAGAGCCTTCAGTTATCAGGCCCCTCTCTGTGGAACGAGCTGCCAGATTGGGAGGCAGAGCCTTCAGTTATCAGGCCCCTCTCTGTGGAACCAGCTGCCAGTTTGGGAGGCAGAGCCATCGGTTATCAGGCCCCTCTCTGAGGAACCAGCTGCCAGTTTGGGAGGCAGAGCCTTCAGTTATCAGGCCCCTCTCTGTGGAACCAGCTTCCAGTTTGGGAGTCAGAGCCTTCAGTTATCAGGCCCCTCATTGAGGAACCAGCTGCCAGTTTGGGAGGCAGGAACCTTCAGTTATCAGGCCCGTCTCTGTGGAACCAGCTGCCAGTTTGGGAGGCAGAGCCTTCGGTTATCAGGCCCCTCTCTGTGGAACCAGCTGCCAGTTTGGGAGGTAGAGCCTTCAGTTATCAGGGCCCTCTCTGTGGAACCAGCTGCCAGTTTGGGAGGCAGAGCCTTCAGTTATCAGGCCCCTCTCTGTGGAACCAGCTGCCAGTTTGGGAGGCAGAGCCTTCAGTTATCAGGCCCCTCTCTGTGGAACCAGCTGCCAGTTTGGGAGGCAGAGCCTTCAGTTATCAGGCCCCTCTCTGAGGAACCAGCTGCCAGTTTGGGAGGCAGAGCCTTCGGTTATCAGGCCCCTCTCAGTGGAACCAGCTGCCAGTTTGGGAGGCAGAGCCTTCGGTTATCAGGCCCCTCTCTGTGGAACCAGCTGCCAGTTTGGGAGGCAGAGCCTTTGGTTATCAGGCCCCTCTCTGTGGAACCAGCTGTCAGTTTGGGAGGCAGAGCTTTCAGTTATCAGGCCCCTCTCTGTGGAACCAGCTGCCAGTTTGGGAGGCAGAGCCTTCAGTTATCAGGCCCCTCTCTGTGGAACCAGCTGCCAGTTTAGGAGGCAGAGCCTTCAGTTATCAGGCCCCTCTCTGAGGAACGAGCTGCCAGTTTGGGAGGCAGAGCCTTCAGTTATCAGGCCCCTCTCTGTGGAACCAGCTGCCAGTTTGGGAGGCAGAGTCTTCAGTTATCAGGCCCCTCATTGAGGAACCAGCTGCCAGTTTGGGAGGCAGAGCCTTCAGTTATCAGGCCCCTCTCTGTGGAACCAGCTGCCAGTTTGGGAGGCAGAGCCTTCAGTTATCAGGCCCCTCTCTGTGGAACCAGCTGCCAGTTTGGGAGGCAGAGCCTTCGGTTATCAGGCCCCTCTCTGTGGAACCAGCTGCCAGTTTGGGAGGCAGAGCCTTCAGTTATCAGGCCCCTCTCTGTGGAACCAGCTGCCAGTTTGGGAGGCAGAGCCTTCAGTTATCAGGCCCCTCTCTTAGGAACCAGCTGCCAGTTTGGGAGGCAGAGCCTTCAGTTATCAGGCCCCTCTCTGTGGAACCAGCTGCCAGTTTGGGAGGCAGAGCCTTCAGTTATCAGGCCCCTCTCTGTGGAACCAGCTGCCAGTTTGGGAGGCAGAGCCTTCGGTTATCAGGCCCCTCTCTGTGGAACCAGCTGCCAGTTTGGGAGGCAGAGCCTTCAGTTATCAGGCCCCTCTCTGTGGAACCAGCTGCCAGTTTGGGAGGCAGGAGCCTTCAGTTATCAGGCCCCTCTCTGTTGAACCAGCTGCCAGTTTGGGAGGCAGAGCCTTCGGTTATCAGGCCCCTCTCTGTGGAAAAAGCTGCCAGTTTGGGAGGCAGAGCCTTCAGTTATCAGGCCCCTCTCTGTGAAACCAGCTGCCAGGTTGGGAGGCAGAGCCTTCAGTTATCAGGGCCCTCTCTGTGGAACCAGCTGCCAGTTTGGGAGCCAGAGCCTTCAGTTATCAGGCCCCTCTCTGTGGAACCAGCTGCCAGTTTGGGAGGCAGAGCTTTCAGTTATCAGGCTCCTCTCTGTGGAACCAGCTGCCAGTTTGGGAGGCAGAGCCTTCAGTTATCAGGCCCCTCTCTGTGGAACCAGCTGCCAGTTTAGGAGGCATAGCCTTCAGTTATCAGGCCCCTCTCTGTGGAACGAGCTGCCAGTTTGGGAGGCAGAGCCTTCAGTTATCATGCCCCTCTCTGTGGAACCAGCTGCCAGTTTGGGAGGCAGAGCCTTCGGTTATCAGGCCCCTCTCTGAGGAACCAGCTGCCAGTTTGGGAGGCAGAGCCTTCAGTTATCAGGCCCCTCTCTGTGGAACCAGCTTCCAGTTTGGGAGTCAGAGCCTTCAGTTATCAGGCCCCTCATTGAGGAACCAGCTGCCAGTTCTGGAGGCAGGAGCCTTCAGTTATCAGGCCCCTCTCTGTGGAACCAGCTGCCAGTTTGGTAGGCAGAGCCTTCGGTTATCAGGCCCCTCTCTGTGGAACCAGCTGCCAGTTTGGGAGGCAGAGCCTTCAGTTATCAGGGCCCTCTCTGTGGAACCAGCTGCCAGTTTGGGAGGCAGAACCTTCAGTTATCAGGCCCCTCTCTGTGGAACCAGCTGCCAGTTTGGGAGGCAGAGCCTTCAGTTATCAGGCCCCTCATTGAGGAACCAGCTGCCAGTTTGGGAGGCAGAGCCTTCGGTTATCAGGCCCCTCTCTGTGGAACCAGCTGCCAGTTTGGGAGGCAGAGCTTTCAGTTATCAGGCTCCTCTCTGTGGAACCAGCTGCCAGTTTGGGAGGCAGAGCCTTCAGTTATCAGGCCCCTCTCTGTGGAACCAGCTGCCAGTTTAGGAGGCAGAGCCTTCAGTTATCAGGCCCCTCTCTGTGGAACGAGCTGCCAGATTGGGAGGCAGAGCCTTCAGTTATCAGGCCCCTCTCTGTGGAACCAGCTGCCAGTTTGGGAGGCAGAGCCATCGGTTATCAGGCCCCTCTCTGAGGAACCAGCTGCCAGTTTGGGAGGCAGAGCCTTCAGTTATCAGGCCCCTCTCTGTGGAACCAGCTTCCAGTTTGGGAGTCAGAGCCTTCAGTTATCAGGCCCCTCATTGAGGAACCAGCTGCCAGTTTGGGAGGCAGGAACCTTCAGTTATCAGGCCCGTCTCTGTGGAACCAGCTGCCAGTTTGGGAGGCAGAGCCTTCGGTTATCAGGCCCCTCTCTGTGGAACCAGCTGCCAGTTTGGGAGGTAGAGCCTTCAGTTATCAGGGCCCTCTCTGTGGAACCAGCTGCCAGTTTGGGAGGCAGAGCCTTCAGTTATCAGGCCCCTCTCTGTGGAACCAGCTGCCAGTTTGGGAGGCAGAGCCTTCAGTTATCAGGCCCCTCTCTGTGGAACCAGCTGCCAGTTTGGGAGGCAGAGCCTTCAGTTATCAGGCCCCTCTCTGAGGAACCAGCTGCCAGTTTGGGAGGCAGAGCCTTCGGTTATCAGGCCCCTCTCAGTGGAACCAGCTGCCAGTTTGGGAGGCAGAGCCTTCGGTTATCAGGCCCCTCTCTGTGGAACCAGCTGCCAGTTTGGGAGGCAGAGCCTTTGGTTATCAGGCCCCTCTCTGTGGAACCAGCTGTCAGTTTGGGAGGCAGAGCTTTCAGTTATCAGGCCCCTCTCTGTGGAACCAGCTGCCAGTTTGGGAGGCAGAGCCTTCAGTTATCAGGCCCCTCTCTGTGGAACCAGCTGCCAGTTTAGGAGGCAGAGCCTTCAGTTATCAGGCCCCTCTCTGAGGAACGAGCTGCCAGTTTGGGAGGCAGAGCCTTCAGTTATCAGGCCCCTCTCTGTGGAACCAGCTGCCAGTTTGGGAGGCAGAGTCTTCAGTTATCAGGCCCCTCATTGAGGAACCAGCTGCCAGTTTGGGAGGCAGAGCCTTCAGTTATCAGGCCCCTCTCTGTGGAACCAGCTGCCAGTTTGGGAGGCAGAGCCTTCAGTTATCAGGCCCCTCTCTGTGGAACCAGCTGCCAGTTTGGGAGGCAGAGCCTTCGGTTATCAGGCCCCTCTCTGTGGAACCAGCTGCCAGTTTGGGAGGCAGAGCCTTCAGTTATCAGGCCCCTCTCTGTGGAACCAGCTGCCAGTTTGGGAGGCAGAGCCTTCAGTTATCAGGCCCCTCTCTGTGGAACCAGCTGCCAGTTTGGGAGGCAGAGCCTTCGGTTATCAGGCCCCTCTCTGTGGAACCAGCTGCCAGTTTGGGAGGCAGAGCCTTCAGTTATCAGGCCCCTCTCTGTGGAACCAGCTGCCAGTTTGGGAGGCAGAGCCTTCAGTTATCAGGCCCCTCTCTTAGGAACCAGCTGCCAGTTTGGGAGGCAAAGCCTTCGGTTATCAGGCCCCTCTCTGTGGAACCAGCTGCCAGTTTAGGAGGCAGAGCCTTCAGTTATCAGGCCCCTCTCTGAGGAACGAGCTGCCAGTTTGGGAGGCAGAGCCTTCAGTTATCAGGCCCCTCTCTGTGGAACCAGCTGCCAGTTTGGGAGGCAGAGCCTTCGGTTATCAGGCCCCTCTCTGTGGAACCAGCTGCCAGTTTGGGAGGCAGAGCCTTCAGTTATCAGGCCCCTCTCTGTGGAACCAGCTGCCAGTTTGGGAGGCAGAGCCTTCAGTTATCAGGCCCCTCTCTGAGGAACCAGCTGCCAGTTTGGGAGGCAGAGCCTTCGGTTATCAGGCCCCTCTCTGTGGAACCAGCTGCCAGTTTGGGAGGCAGAGCCTTCGGTTATCAGGCCCCTCTCTGTGGAACCAGCTGCCAGTTTGGAAGGCAGAGCCTTCGGTTATCAGGCCCCTCTCTGTGGAACCAGCTGTCAGTTTGGGAGGCAGAGCTTTCAGTTATCAGGCCCCTCTCTGTGGAACCAGCTGCCAGTTTGGGAGGCAGAGCCTTCAGTTATCAGGCCCCTCTCTGTGGAACCAGCTGCCAGTTTGGGAGGCAGAGCCTACAGTTATCAGGCCCCTCTCTGTGGAACCAGCTGCCAGTTTGGGAGGCAGAGCCTTCGGTTATCAGGCCCCTCTCTGAGGAACCAGCTGCCAGTTTTGGAGGCAGAGCCTTCAGTTATCAGGCCCCTCTCCGTGGAACCAGCTTCCAGTTTGGGAGGCAGAGCCTTCAGTTATTAGGCCCCTCATTAAGGAACCAGCTGCCAGTTTGGGAGGCAGAAGACTTCAGTTATCAGGCCCCTCTCTGTGGAACCAGCTGCCAGTTTGGGAGGCAGAGCCTTCGGTTATCAGGCCCCTCTCTGTGCAACCAGCTGCCAGTTTGGGAGGCAGAGCCTTCAGTTATCAGGCCCCTCTCTGTGGAACCAGCTGCCAGTTTGGGAGGCAGAGCCTTCAGTTATCAGGCCCCTCTCTGTGGAACCAGCTGCCAGTTTGGGAGGCAGAGCCTTCGGTTATCAGGCCCCTCTCTGGAACCAGCTGCCAGTTTGGGAGGCAGAGCCTTCAGTTATCAGGCCCCTCTCTGTGGAACCAGCTGCCAGTTTGGGAGGCAGAGCCTTCAGTAATCAGGGCCCTCTCTGTGGAACCAGCTGCCAGTTTGGGAGGCAGAGCCTTCAGTTATCAGGCCCATCTCTGTGGAACCAGCTGCCAGTTTGGGAGGCAGAGCTTTCGGTTATCAGGCCCCTCTCTGAGGAACCAGCTGCCAGTTTTGGAGGCAGAGCCTTCAGTTATCAGGCCCCTCTCCGTGGAACCAGCTTCCAGTTTGGGAGGCAGAGCCTTCAGTAATCAGGCCCCTCATTAAGGAACCAGCTGCCAGTTTGGGAGGCAGAAGCCTTCAGTTATCAGGCCCCTCTCTGTGGAACCAGGTGCCAGTTTGGGAGGCAGAGCCTTCGGTTATCAGGCCCCTCTCTGTGCAACCAGCTGCCAGTTTGGGAGGCAGAGCCTTCAGTTATCAGGCCCCTCTCTGTGGAACCAGCTGCCAGTTTGGGAGGCAGAGCCTTCAGTTATCAGGCCCCTCTCTGAGGAACCAGCTGCCAGTTTGGGAGGCAGAGCCTTCGGTTATCAGACCCCTCTCTGTGGAACCAGCTGCCAGTTTGGGAGGCAGAGCTTTCAGTTATCAGGCCCCTCTCTGTGGAACCAGCTGCCAGTTTGGGAGGCAGAGCCTTCAGTTATCAGGCCCTTCTCTGTGGAACCAGCTGCCAGTTTAGGAGGCAGAGCCTTCAGTTATCAGGCCCCTCTCTGTGGAACGAGCTGCCAGTTTGGGAGGCAGAGCCTTCAGTTATCAGGCCCCTCTCTGTGGAACCAGCTGCCAGTTTGGGAGGCAGAGCCTTCGGTTATCAGGCCCCTCTCTAAGGAACCAGCTGCCAATTTGGGAGGCAGAGCCTTCAGTTATCAGGCCCCTCTCTGTGGAACCAGCTGCCAGTTTGGGAGTCAGAGCCTTCAGTTATCAGGCCCCTCATTGAGGAACCAGCTGCCAGTTTGGGAGGCAGGAGCCTTCAGTTATCAGGCCCCTCTCTGTTGAACCAGCTGCCAGTTTGGGAGGCAGAGCCTTCGGTTATCAGGCCCCTCTCTGTGGAACAAGCTGCCAGTTTGGGAGGCAGAGCCTTCAGTTATCAGGCCCCTCTCTGTGAAACCAGCTGCCAGTTTGGGAGGCAGAGCCTTCAGTTATCAGGGCCCTCTCTGTGGAACCAGCTGCCAGTTTGGGAGCCAGAGCCTTCAGTTATCAGGCCCCTCTCTGTGGAACCAGCTGCCAGTTTGGGAGGCAGAGCCTTCAGTTATCAGGCCCCTCTCTGAGGAACCAGCTGCCAGTTTGGGAGGCAGAGCCTTCGGTTATCAGGCCCCTCTCTGTGGAACCAGCTGCCAGTTTGGGAGGCAGAGCCTTCGGTTATCAGGCCCCTCTCTGTGGAACCAGCTGCCAGTTTGGGAGGCAGAGCCTTCGGTTATCAGGCCCCTCTCTGTGGAACCAGCTTCCAGTTTGGGAGGCAGAGCCTTCAGTTATTAGGCCCCTCATTAAGGAACCAGCTGCCAGTTTGGGAGGCAGAAGCCTTCAGTTATCAGGCCCCTCTCTGTGGAACCAGCTGTCAGTTTGGGAGGCAGAGCCTTTGGTTATCAGGCCCCTCTCTGTGCAACCAGCTGCCAGTTTGGGAGGCAGAGCCTTCAGTTATCAGGCCCCTCTCTGTGGAACCAGCTGCCAGTTTGGGAAGCAGAGCCTTCAGTTATCAGGGCCCTCTCTGTGGAACCAGCTGCCAGTTTGGGAGGCAGAGCCTTCAGTTATCAGGCCCCTCTCTGAGGAACGAGCTGCCAAATTGGGAGGCAGAGCCTTCAGTTATCAGGCCCCTCTCTGTGGAACCAGCTGCCAGTTTGGGAAGCAGAGCCTTCGGTTATCAGGCCCCTCTCTTTGGAACCAGCTGCCAGTTTGGGAGGCAGAGCCTTCGGTTATCAGGCCCCTCTCTGTGGAACCAGCTGCCAGTTTGGGAGGCAGAGCCTTCGGTTATCAGGCCCCTCTCTGTGGAACCAGCTGTCAGTTTGGGAGGCAGAGCCTTCAGTTATCAGGGCCCTCTCTGTGGAACCAGCTGCCAGTTTGGGAGCCAGAGCCTTCAGTTATCAGGCCCCTCTCTGTGGAACCAGCTGCCAGTTTGGGAGGCAGAGCCTTCAGTTATCAGGCCCTTCTCTGAGGAACCAGCTGCCAGTTTGGGAGGCAGAGCCTTCGGTTATCAGGCCCCTCTCTGTGGAACCAGCTGCCAGTTTGGGAGGCAGAGCCTTCGGTTATCAGACCCCTCTCTGAGGAACCAGCTGCCAGTTTGGGAGGCAGAGCCTTCGGTTATCAGGCCCCTCTCCGTGGAACCAGCTTCCAGTTTGGGAGGCAGAACCTTCAGTTATTAGGCCCCTCATTAAGGAACCAGCTGCCAGTTTGGGAGGCAGAAGCCTTCAGTTATCAGGCCCCTCTCTGTGGAACCAGCTGCCAGTTTGGGAGGCAGAGCCTTCGGTTATCAGGCCCCTCTCTGTGCAACCAGCTGCCAGTTTGGGAGGCAGAGCCTTCAGTTATCAGGCCCCTCTCTGTGGAACCAGCTGCCAGTTTGGGAAGCAGAGCCTTCAGTTATCAGGCCCCTCTCTGTGGAACCAGCTGCCAGTTTGGGAGGCAGAGCCTTCGGTTATCAGGCCCCTCTCTGAGGAACGAGCTGCCAAATTGGGAGGCAGAGCCTTCAGTTATCAGGCCCCTCTCTGTGGAACCAGCTGCCAGTTTGGGAGGCAGAGCCTTCGGTTATCAGGCCCCTCTCTTTGGAACCAGCTGCCAGTTTGGGAGGCAGAGCCTTCGGTTATCAGGCCCCTCTCTGTGGAACCAGCTGCCAGTTTGGGAGGCAGAGCCTTCGGTTATCAGGCCCCTCTCTGTGGAACCAGCTGTCAGTTTGGGAGGCAGAGCTTTCGGTTATCAGGCCCCTCTCTGTGGAACCAGCTGCCAGTTTGGGAGGCAGAGCCTTCAGTTATCAGGCCCCTCTCTGTGGAACCAGCTGCCAGTTTGGGAGGCAGAGCCTACAGTTATCAGGCCCCTCTCTGTGGAACCAGCTGCCAGTTTGGGAGGCAGAGCCTTCGGTTATCAGGCCCCTCTCTGAGGAACCAGCTGCCAGTTTGGGAGGCAGAGCCTTCGGTTATCAGGCCCCTCTCCGTGGAACCAGCTTCCAGTTTGGGAGGCAGAGCCTTCAGTTATTAGGCCCCTCATTAAGGAACGAGCTGCCAGTTTGGGAGGCAGAAGCCTTCAGTTATCAGGCCCCTCTCTGTGGAACCAGCTGCCAGTTTGGGAGGCAGGAGCCTTCAGTTATCAGGCCCCTCTCTGTTGAACCAGCTGCCAGTTTGGGAGGCAGAGCCTTCGGTTATCAGGCCCCTCTCTGTGGAAAAAGCTGCCAGTTTGGGAGGCAGAGCCTTCAGTTATCAGGCCCCTCTCTGTGAAACCAGCTGCCAGGTTGGGAGGCAGAGCCTTCAGTTATCAGGGCCCTCTCTGTGGAACCAGCTGCCAGTTTGGGAGCCAGAGCCTTCAGTTATCAGGCCCCTCTCTGTGGAACCAGTTGCCAGTTTGGGAGGCAGAGCCTTCAGTTATCAGGCCCCTCTCTGTGGAACCAGCTGCCAGTTTAGGAGGCATAGCCTTCAGTTATCAGGCCCCTCTCTGTGGAACGAGCTGCCAGTTTGGGAGGCAGAGCCTTCAGTTATCATGCCCCTCTCTGTGGAACCAGCTGCCAGTTTGGGAGGCAGAGCCTTCGGTTATCAGGCCCCTCTCTGAGGAACCAGCTGCCAGTTTGGGAGGCAGAGCCTTCAGTTATCAGGCCCCTCTCTGTGGAACCAGCTTCCAGTTTGGGAGTCAGAGCCTTCAGTTATCAGGCCCCTCATTGAGGAACCAGCTGCCAGTTCTGGAGGCAGGAGCCTTCAGTTATCAGGCCCCTCTCTGTGGAACCAGCTGCCAGTTTGGTAGGCAGAGCCTTCGGTTATCAGGCCCCTCTCTGTGGAACCAGCTGCCAGTTTGGGAGGCAGAGCCTTCAGTTATCAGGGCCCTCTCTGTGGAACCAGCTGCCAGTTTGGGAGGCAGAACTTTCAGTTATCAGGCCCCTCTCTGTGGAACCAGCTGCCAGTTTGGGAGGTAGAGCCTTCAGTTATCAGGGCCCTCTCTGTGGAACCAGCTGCCAGTTTGGGAGGCAGAGCCTTCAGTTATCAGGCCCCTCTCTGTGGAACCAGCTGCCAGTTTGGGAGGCAGAGCCTTCAGTTATCAGGCCCCTCTCTGTGGAACCAGCTGCCAGTTTGGGAGGCAGAGCCTTCAGTTATCAGGCCCCTCTCTGAAGAACCAGCTGCCAGTTTGGGAGGCAGAGCCTTCGGTTATCAGGCCCCTCTCTGTGGAACCAGCTGCCAGTTTGGGAGGCAGAGCCTTCGGTTATCAGGCCCCTCTCTGTGGAACCAGCTGCCAGTTTGGGAGGCAGAGCCTTTGGTTATCAGGCCCCTCTCTGTGGAACCAGCTGTCAGTTTGGGAGGCAGAGCTTTCAGTTATCAGGCCCCTCTCTGTGGAACCAGCTGCCAGTTTGGGAGGCAGAGCCTTCAGTTATCAGGCCCCTCTCTGTGGAACCAGCTGCCAGTTTAGGAGGCAGAGCCTTCAGTTATCAGGCCCCTCTCTGTGGAACGAGCTGCCAGTTTGGGAGGCAGAGCCTTCAGTTATCAGGCCCCTCTCTGTGGAACCAGCTGCCAGTTTGGGAGGCAGAGTCTTCAGTTATCAGGCCCCTCATTGAGGAACCAGCTGCCAGTTTGGGAGGCAGAGCCTTCAGTTATCAGGCCCCTCTCTGTGGAACCAGCTGCCAGTTTGGGAGGCAGAGCCTTCAGTTATCAGGCCCCTCTCTGTGGAACCAGCTGCCAGTTTGGGAGGCAGAGCCTTCGGTTATCAGGCCCCTCTCTTAGGAACCAGCTGCCAGTTTGGGAGGCAGAGCCTTCGGTTATCTGGCCCCTCTCTGTGGAACCAGCTGCCAGTTTGGAAGGCAGAGCCTTCGGTTATCAGGCCCCTCTCTGTGGAACCAGCTGTCAGTTTGGGAGGCAGAGCCTTCAGTTATCAGGCCCCTTTCTGTGGAACCAGCTGCCAGTTTGGGAGGCAGAGCCTTTGGTTATCAGGCCCCTCTCTGTGGAACCAGCTGCCAGTTTGGGAGGCAGAGCCTTCAGTTATCAGGCCCCTCTCTGTGGAACCAGCTGCCAGTTTGGGAGGCAGAGCCTTCAGTTATCAGGCCCCTCTCTGAGGAACCAGCTGCCAGTTTGGGAGGCAGAGCCGTCGGTTATCAGGCCCCTCTCTGTTGAACCAGCTGCCAGTTTGGGAGGCAGAGCCTTCGGTTATCAGGCCACTCTCTGTGGAACCAGCTGCCAGTTTGGAAGGCAGAGCCTTCAGTTATCAGGCCCCTCTCTGTGGAACCAGCTGTCAGTTTGGGAGGCAGAGCTTTCAGTTATCAGGCCCCTCTCTGTGGAACCAGCTGCCAGTTTGGGAGGCAGAGCCTTCAGTTATCAGGCCCCTCTCTGTGGAACCAGCTGCCAGTTTGGGAGGCAGAGCCTACAGTTATCAGGCCCCTCTCTGTGGAACCAGCTGCCAGTTTGGGAGGCAGAGCCTTCGGTTATCAGGCCCCTCTCTGAGGAACCAGCTGCCAGTTTTGGAGGCAGAGCATTCAGTTATCAGGCCCCTCTCCGTGGAACCAGCTTCCAGTTTGGGAGGCAGAGCCTTCAGTTATTAGGCCCCTCATTAAGGAACCAGCTGCCAGTTTGGGAGGCAGAAGCCTTCAGTTATCAGGCCCCTCTCTGTGGAACCAGCTGCCAGTTTGGGAGGCAGAGCCTTCGGTTATCAGGCCCCTCTCTGTGCAACCAGCTGCCAGTTTGGGAGGCAGAGCCTTCAGTTATCAGGCCCCTCTCTGTGGAACCAGCTGCCAGTTTGGGAGGCAGAGCCTTCAGTTATCAGGCCCCTCTCTGTGGAACCAGCTGCCAGTTTGGGAGGCAGAGCCTTCAGTTATCAGGCCCCTCTCTTTGGAACCAGCTGCCAGTTTGGGAGGCAGAGCCTTCAGTTATCAGGCCCCTCTCTGTGGAACCAGCTGCCAGTTTAGGAGGCAGAGCCTTCAGTTATCAGGCCCCTCTCTGTGGAACCAGCTGCCAGTTTGGGAGGCAGAGCCTTCAGTTATCAGGCCCCTCTCCGTTGAACCAGCTGCCAGTTTGGGAGGCAGAGCCTTCAGTTATCAGGCCCCTCTCTGAGGAACCAGCTGCCAGTTTGGGAGGCAGAGCCTTCAGTTATCAGGCCCCTCTCTGTGGAACCAGCTACCAGTTTGGGAGGCAGAGCCTTCAGTTATCAGGCCCCTCTCTGAGGAACCAGCTGCCAGTTTGGGAGGCAGAGCCTTCAGTTATCAGGCCCCTCTCTGTGGAACCAGCTGCCAGTTTGGGAGGCAGAGCCTTCAGTTATCAGGCCCCTCTCTGTGGAACCAGCTGCCAGTTTGGGAAGCAGAGCCTTCAGTTATCAGGCCCCTCTCTGTGGAACCAGCTGCCAGTTTGGGAGGCAGAGCCTTCAGTTATCAGGCCCCTCTCTGAGGAACCAGCTGCCAGTTTGGGAGGCAGAGCCTTCGGTTATCAGGCCCCTCTCTGTGGAACCAGCTGCCAGTTTGGGAGGCAGAGCCTTCGGTTATCAGGCCCCTCTCTGTGGAACCAGCTGCCAGTTTGGGAGGCAGAGCCTTCGGTTATCAGGCCCCTCTCTGTGGAACCAGCTTCCAGTTTGGGAGGCAGAGCCTTCAGTTATTAGGCCCCTCATTAAGGAACCAGCTGCCAGTTTGGGAGGCAGAAGCCTTCAGTTATCAGGCCCCTCTCTGTGGAACCAGCTGTCAGTTTGGGAGGCAGAGCCTTTGGTTATCAGGCCCCTCTCTGTGCAACCAGCTGCCAGTTTGGGAGGCAGAGCCTTCAGTTATCAGGCCCCTCTCTGTGGAACCAGCTGCCAGTTTGGGAAGCAGAGCCTTCAGTTATCAGGGCCCTCTCTGTGGAACCAGCTGCCAGTTTGGGAGGCAGAGCCTTCAGTTATCAGGCCCCTCTCTGAGGAACGAGCTGCCAAATTGGGAGGCAGAGCCTTCAGTTATCAGGCCCCTCTCTGTGGAACCAGCTGCCAGTTTGGGAAGCAGAGCCTTCGGTTATCAGGCCCCTCTCTTTGGAACCAGCTGCCAGTTTGGGAGGCAGAGCCTTCGGTTATCAGGCCCCTCTCTGTGGAACCAGCTGCCAGTTTGGGAGGCAGAGCCTTCGGTTATCAGGCCCCTCTCTGTGGAACCAGCTGTCAGTTTGGGAGGCAGAGCCTTCAGTTATCAGGGCCCTCTCTGTGGAACCAGCTGCCAGTTTGGGAGCCAGAGCCTTCAGTTATCAGGCCCCTCTCTGTGGAACCAGCTGCCAGTTTGGGAGGCAGAGCCTTCAGTTATCAGGCCCTTCTCTGAGGAACCAGCTGCCAGTTTGGGAGGCAGAGCCTTCGGTTATCAGGCCCCTCTCTGTGGAACCAGCTGCCAGTTTGGGAGGCAGAGCCTTCGGTTATCAGACCCCTCTCTGAGGAACCAGCTGCCAGTTTGGGAGGCAGAGCCTTCGGTTATCAGGCCCCTCTCCGTGGAACCAGCTTCCAGTTTGGGAGGCAGAACCTTCAGTTATTAGGCCCCTCATTAAGGAACCAGCTGCCAGTTTGGGAGGCAGAAGCCTTCAGTTATCAGGCCCCTCTCTGTGGAACCAGCTGCCAGTTTGGGAGGCAGAGCCTTCGGTTATCAGGCCCCTCTCTGTGCAACCAGCTGCCAGTTTGGGAGGCAGAGCCTTCAGTTATCAGGCCCCTCTCTGTGGAACCAGCTGCCAGTTTGGGAAGCAGAGCCTTCAGTTATCAGGGCCCTCTCTGTGGAACCAGCTGCCAGTTTGGGAGGCAGAGCCTTCGGTTATCAGGCCCCTCTCTGAGGAACGAGCTGCCAAATTGGGAGGCAGAGCCTTCAGTTATCAGGCCCCTCTCTGTGGAACCAGCTGCCAGTTTGGGAGGCAGAGCCTTCGGTTATCAGGCCCCTCTCTTTGGAACCAGCTGCCAGTTTGGGAGGCAGAGCCTTCGGTTATCAGGCCCCTCTCTGTGGAACCAGCTGCCAGTTTGGGAGGCAGAGCCTTCGGTTATCAGGCCCCTCTCTGTGGAACCAGCTGTCAGTTTGGGAGGCAGAGCTTTCGGTTATCAGGCCCCTCTCTGTGGAACCAGCTGCCAGTTTGGGAGGCAGAGCCTTCAGTTATCAGGCCCCTCTCTGTGGAACCAGCTGCCAGTTTGGGAGGCAGAGCCTACAGTTATCAGGCCCCTCTCTGTGGAACCAGCTGCCAGTTTGGGAGGCAGAGCCTTCGGTTATCAGGCCCCTCTCTGAGGAACCAGCTGCCAGTTTGGGAGGCAGAGCCTTCGGTTATCAGGCCCCTCTCCGTGGAACCAGCTTCCAGTTTGGGAGGCAGAGCCTTCAGTTATTAGGCCCCTCATTAAGGAACGAGCTGCCAGTTTGGGAGGCAGAAGCCTTCAGTTATCAGGCCCCTCTCTGTGGAACCAGCTGCCAGTTTGGGAGGCAGGAGCCTTCAGTTATCAGGCCCCTCTCTGTTGAACCAGCTGCCAGTTTGGGAGGCAGAGCCTTCGGTTATCAGGCCCCTCTCTGTGGAAAAAGCTGCCAGTTTGGGAGGCAGAGCCTTCAGTTATCAGGCCCCTCTCTGTGAAACCAGCTGCCAGGTTGGGAGGCAGAGCCTTCAGTTATCAGGGCCCTCTCTGTGGAACCAGCTGCCAGTTTGGGAGCCAGAGCCTTCAGTTATCAGGCCCCTCTCTGTGGAACCAGTTGCCAGTTTGGGAGGCAGAGCCTTCAGTTATCAGGCCCCTCTCTGTGGAACCAGCTGCCAGTTTAGGAGGCATAGCCTTCAGTTATCAGGCCCCTCTCTGTGGAACGAGCTGCCAGTTTGGGAGGCAGAGCCTTCAGTTATCATGCCCCTCTCTGTGGAACCAGCTGCCAGTTTGGGAGGCAGAGCCTTCGGTTATCAGGCCCCTCTCTGAGGAACCAGCTGCCAGTTTGGGAGGCAGAGCCTTCAGTTATCAGGCCCCTCTCTGTGGAACCAGCTTCCAGTTTGGGAGTCAGAGCCTTCAGTTATCAGGCCCCTCATTGAGGAACCAGCTGCCAGTTCTGGAGGCAGGAGCCTTCAGTTATCAGACCCCTCTCTGTGGAACCAGCTGCCAGTTTGGTAGGCAGAGCCTTCGGTTATCAGGCCCCTCTCTGTGGAACCAGCTGCCAGTTTGGGAGGCAGAGCCTTCAGTTATCAGGGCCCTCTCTGTGGAACCAGCTGCCAGTTTGGGAGGCAGAACTTTCAGTTATCAGGCCCCTCTCTGTGGAACCAGCTGCCAGTTTGGGAGGCAGAGCCTTCAGTTATCAGGCCCCTCATTGAGGAACCAGCTGCCAGTTTGGGAGGCAGGAGCCTTCAGTTATCAGGCCCCTCTCTGTGGAACCAGCTGCCAGTTTGGGAGGCAGAGCCTTCGGTTATCAGGCCCCTCTCTGTGGAACCAGCTGCCAGTTTGGGAGGTAGAGCCTTCAGTTATCAGGGCCCTCTCTGTGGAACCAGCTGCCAGTTTGGGAGGCAGAGCCTTCAGTTATCAGGCCCCTCTCTGTGGAACCAGCTGCCAGTTTGGGAGGCAGAGCCTTCAGTTATCAGGCCCCTCTCTGTGGAACCAGCTGCCAGTTTGGGAGGCAGAGCCTTCAGTTATCAGGCCCCTCTCTGAAGAACCAGCTGCCAGTTTGGGAGGCAGAGCCTTCGGTTATCAGGCCCCTCTCTGTGGAACCAGCTGCCAGTTTGGGAGGCAGAGCCTTCGGTTATCAGGCCCCTCTCTGTGGAACCAGCTGCCAGTTTGGGAGGCAGAGCCTTTGGTTATCAGGCCCCTCTCTGTGGAACCAGCTGTCAGTTTGGGAGGCAGAGCTTTCAGTTATCAGGCCCCTCTCTGTGGAACCAGCTGCCAGTTTGGGAGGCAGAGCCTTCAGTTATCAGGCCCCTCTCTGTGGAACCAGCTGCCAGTTTAGGAGGCAGAGCCTTCAGTTATCAGGCCCCTCTCTGTGGAACGAGCTGCCAGTTTGGGAGGCAGAGCCTTCAGTTATCAGGCCCCTCTCTGTGGAACCAGCTGCCAGTTTGGGAGGCAGAGTCTTCAGTTATCAGGCCCCTCATTGAGGAACCAGCTGCCAGTTTGGGAGGCAGAGCCTTCAGTTATCAGGCCCCTCTCTGTGGAACCAGCTGCCAGTTTGGGAGGCAGAGCCTTCAGTTATCAGGCCCCTCTCTGTGGAACCAGCTGCCAGTTTGGGAGGCAGAGCCTTCGGTTATCAGGCCCCTCTCTTAGGAACCAGCTGCCAGTTTGGGAGGCAGAGCCTTCGGTTATCTGGCCCCTCTCTGTGGAACCAGCTGCCAGTTTGGAAGGCAGAGCCTTCGGTTATCAGGCCCCTCTCTGTGGAACCAGCTGTCAGTTTGGGAGGCAGAGCCTTCAGTTATCAGGCCCCTTTCTGTGGAACCAGCTGCCAGTTTGGGAGGCAGAGCCTTTGGTTATCAGGCCCCTCTCTGTGGAACCAGCTGCCAGTTTGGGAGGCAGAGCCTTCAGTTATCAGGCCCCTCTCTGTGGAACCAGCTGCCAGTTTGGGAGGCAGAGCCTTCAGTTATCAGGCCCCTCTCTGAGGAACCAGCTGCCAGTTTGGGAGGCAGAGCCTTCGGTTATCAGGCCCCTCTCTGTGGAACCAGCTGCCAGTTTGGGAGGCAGAGCCTTCGGTTATCAGGCCACTCTCTGTGGAACCAGCTGCCAGTTTGGAAGGCAGAGCCTTCAGTTATCAGGCCCCTCTCTGTGGAACCAGCTGTCAGTTTGGGAGGCAGAGCTTTCAGTTATCAGGCCCCTCTCTGTGGAACCAGCTGCCAGTTTGGGAGGCAGAGCCTTCAGTTATCAGGCCCCTCTCTGTGGAACCAGCTGCCAGTTTGGGAGGCAGAGCCTACAGTTATCAGGCCCCTCTCTGTGGAACCAGCTGCCAGTTTGGGAGGCAGAGCCTTCGGTTATCAGGCCCCTCTCTGAGGAACCAGCTGCCAGTTTTGGAGGCAGAGCATTCAGTTATCAGGCCCCTCTCCGTGGAACCAGCTTCCAGTTTGGGAGGCAGAGCCTTCAGTTATTAGGCCCCTCATTAAGGAACCAGCTGCCAGTTTGGGAGGCAGAAGCCTTCAGTTATCAGGCCCCTCTCTGTGGAACCAGCTGTCAGTTTGGGAGGCAGAGCCTTCGGTTATCAGGCCCCTCTCTGTGCAACCAGCTGCCAGTTTGGGAGGCAGAGCCTTCAGTTATCAGGCCCCTCTCTGTGGAACCAGCTGCCAGTTTGGGAGGCAGAGCCTTCAGTTATCAGGCCCCTCTCTGTGGAACCAGCTGCCAGTTTGGGAGGCAGAGCCTTCAGTTATCAGGCCCCTCTCTTTGGAACCAGCTGCCAGTTTGGGAGGCAGAGCCTTCAGTTATCAGGCCCCTCTCTGTGGAACCAGCTGCCAGTTTAGGAGGCAGAGCCTTCAGTTATCAGGCCCCTCTCTGTGGAACCAGCTGCCAGTTTGGGAGGCAGAGCCTTCAGTTATCAGGCCCCTCTCCGTTGAACCAGCTGCCAGTTTGGGAGGCAGAGCCTTCAGTTATCAGGCCCCTCTCTGTGGAACCAGCTGCCAGTTTGGGAGGCAGAGCCTTCAGTTATCAGGCCCCTCTCTGTGGAACCAGCTACCAGTTTGGGAGGCAGAGCCTTCAGTTATCAGGCCCCTCTCTGAGGAACCAGCTGCCAGTTTGGGAGGCAGAGCCTTCAGTTATCAGGCCCCTCTCTGTGGAACCAGCTGCCAGTTTGGGAGGCAGAGCCTTCAGTTATCAGGCCCCTCTCTGTGGAACCAGCTGCCAGTTTGGGAGGCGGAGCCTTCAGTTATCAGGCCCCTCTCTGAGGAACCAGCTGCCAGTTTGGGAGGCAGAGCCTTCGGTTATCAGGCCCCTCTCTGTGGAACCAGCTGCCAGTTTGGGAGGCAGAGCCTTCGGTTATCAGGCCCCTCTCTGTGGAACCAGCTGCCAGTTTGGGAGGCAGAGCCTTCAGTTATCAGGCCCCTCTCTGTGGAACCAGCTGCCAGTTTAGGAGGCAGAGCCTTGAGTTATCAGGCCCCTCTCTGATGAACGAGCTGCCAGTTTGGGAGGCAGAGCCTTCAGTTATCAGGCCCCTCTCTGTGGAACCAGCTGCCAGTTTGGGAGGCAGAGCCTTCAGTTATCAGGCCCCTCTATGTGGAACCAGCTGCCAGTTTGGGAGGCAGAGCCTTCAGTTATCAGGCCCCTCTCTGTGGAACCAGCTGCCAGTTTGGGAGGCAGAGCCTTCAGTTATCAGGCCCCTCATTGAGGAACCAGCTGCCAGTTTGGGAGGCAGAGCCTTCAGTTATCAGGCCCCTCTCTGTGGAACCAGCTGCCAGTTTGGGAGGCAGAGCCTTCGGTTATCAGGCCCCTCTCTGAGGAACCAGCTGCCAGTTTGGGAGGCAGAGCCTTCGGTTATCAGGCCCCTCTCTGTGGAACCAGCTGCCAGTTTGGGAGGCAGAGCCTTCGGTTATCAGGCCCCTCTCTGTGGAACCAGCTGCCAGTTTGGGAGGCAGAGCCTTTGGTTATCAGGCCCCTCTCTGTGGAATCAGCTGTCAGTTTGGGAGGCAGAGCTTTCAGTTATCAGGCCCCTCTTTGTGGAACCAGCTGCCAGTTTGGGAGGCAGAGCCTTCAGTTATCAGGCCCCTCTCTGTGGAACCAGCTGCCAGTTTGGGAGGCAGAGCTTTCAGTTATCAGGCCCCTCTTTGTGGAACCAGCTGCCAGTTTGGGAGGCAGAGCCTTCAGTTATCAGGCCCCTCTCTGTGGAACCAGCTGCCAGTTTAGGAGGCAGAGCCTTCAGTTATCAGGCCCCTCTCTGAGGAACGAGCTGCCAGTTTGGGAGGCAGAGCCTTCAGTTATCAGGCCCCTCTCTGTGGAACCAGCTGCCAGTTTGGGAGGCAGAGCCTTCGGTTATCAGGCTCCTCTTTGAAGAACCAGCTGCCAGTTTGGGAGGCAGAGCCTTCAATTATCAGGCCCCTCTTTGTGGAACCAGCTGCCAGTTTGGGAGGCAAAGCCTTCAGTTATCAGGCCCCTCATTGAGGAACCAGCTGCCAGTTTGGGAGGCAGAGCCTTCGGTTATCAGGCCCCTCTCTGTGGAACCAGCTGCCAGTTTGGGAGGCAGAGCCTTCAGTCATCAGACCCCTCTCCGTTGAACCAGCTGCCAGTTTGGGAGGCAGAGCTTTCAGTTATCAGGCCCCTCTCTGAGGAACCAGCTGCCAGTTTGGGAGGCAGAGCCTTCAGTTATCAGGCCCCTCTCTGTGGAACCAGCTGCCAGTTTGGGAGGCAGAGCCTACAGTTATCAGGCCCCTCTCTGTGGAACCAGCTGCCAGTTTGGGAGGCAGAGCCTTCGGTTATCAGGCCCCTCTCTGAGGAACCAGCTGCCAGTTTTGGAGGCAGAGCATTCAGTTATCAGGCCCCTCTCCGTGGAACCAGCTTCCAGTTTGGGAGGCAGAGCCTTCAGTTATTAGGCCCCTCATTAAGGAACCAGCTGCCAGTTTGGGAGGCAGAAGCCTTCAGTTATCAGGCCCCTCTCTGTGGAACCAGCTGCCAGTTTGGGAGGCAGAGCCTTCGGTTATCAGGCCCCTCTCTGTGCAACCAGCTGCCAGTTTGGGAGGCAGAGCCTTCAGTTATCAGGCCCCTCTCTGTGGAACCAGCTGCCAGTTTGGGAGGCAGAGCCTTCAGTTATCAGGCCCCTCTCTGTGGAACCAGCTGCCAGTTTGGGAGGCAGAGCCTTCAGTTATCAGGCCCCTCTCTGTGGAACCAGCTGCCAGTTTGGGAGGCAGAGCCTTCAGTTATCAGGCCCCTCTCTGTGGAACCAGCTGCCAGTTTGGGAGGCAGAGCCTTCGGTTATCAGGCCCCTCTCTGTGGAATCAGCTGTCAGTTTGGGAGGCAGAGCTTTCAGTTATCAGGCCCCTCTTTGTGGAACCAGCTGCCAGTTTGGGAGGCAGAGCCTTCAGTTATCAGGCCCCTCTCTGTGGAACCAGCTGCCAGTTTAGGAGGCAGAGCCTTCAGTTATCAGGCCCCTCTCTGAGGAACGAGCTGCCAGTTTGGGAGGCAGAGCCTTCAGTTATCAGCCCCCTCTCTGTGGAACCAGCTGCCAGTTTGGGAGGCAGAGCCTTCAGTTATCAGGCCCCTCTCTGTGGAACCAGCTGCCAGTTTGGGAGGCAGAGCCTTCAGTTATCAGGCCCCTCTCTGTGGAACCAGCTGCCAGTTTGGGAGGCAGAGCCTTCGGTTATCAGGCTCCTCTTTGAAGAACCAGCTGCCAGTTTGGGAGGCAGAGCCTTCAATTATCAGGCCCCTCTTTGTGGAACCAGCTGCCAGTTTGGGAGGCAAAGCCTTCAGTTATCAGGCCCCTCATTGAGGAACCAGCTGCCAGTTTGGGAGGCAGAGCCTTCGGTTATCAGGCCCCTCTCTGTGGAACCAGCTGCCAGTTTGGGAGGCAGAGCCTTCAGTCATCAGACCCCTCTCCGTTGAACCAGCTGCCAGTTTGGGAGGCAGAGCTTTCAGTTATCAGGCCCCTCTCTGAGGAACCAGCTGCCAGTTTGGGAGGCAGAGCCTTCAGTTATCAGGCCCCTCTCTGTGGAACCAGCTGCCAGTTTGGGAGGCAGAGCCTACAATTATCAGGCCCCTCTCTGTGGAACCAGCTGCCAGTTTGGGAGGCAGAGCCTTCGGTTATCAGGCCCCTCTCTGAGGAACCAGCTGCCAGTTTTGGAGGCAGAGCATTCAGTTATCAGGCCCCTCTCCGTGGAACCAGCTTCCAGTTTGGGAGGCAGAGCCTTCAGTTATTAGGCCCCTCATTAAGGAACCAGCTGCCAGTTTGGGAGGCAGAAGCCTTCAGTTATCAGGCCCCTCTCTGTGGAACCAGCTGCCAGTTTGGGAGGCAGAGCCTTCGGTTATCAGGCCCCTCTCTGTGCAACCAGCTGCCAGTTTGGGAGGCAGAGCCTTCAGTTATCAGGCCCCTCTCTGTGGAACCAGCTGCCAGTTTGGGAGGCAGAGCCTTCAGTTATCAGGCCCCTCTCTGTGGAACCAGCTGCCAGTTTGGGAGGCAGAGCCTTCAGTTATCAGGCCCCTCTCTGTGGAACCAGCTGCCAGTTTGGGAGGCAGAGCCTTCAGTTATCAGGCCCCTCTCTGTGGAACCAGCTGCCAGTTTGGGAGGCAGAGCCTTCGGTTATCAGGCCCCTCTCTGAGGAACCAGCTGCCAGTTTTGGAGGCAGAGCATTCAGTTATCAGGCCCCTCTCCGTGGAACCAGCTTCCAGTTTGGGAGGCAGAGCCTTCAGTTATTAGGCCCCTCATTAAGGAACCAGCTGCCAGTTTGGGAGGCAGAAGCCTTCAGTTATCAGGCCCCTCTCTGTGGAACCAGCTGCCAGTTTGGGAGGCAGAGCCTTCGGTTATCAGGCCCCTCTCTGTGCAACCAGCTGCCAGTTTGGGAGGCAGAGCCTTCAGTTATCAGGCCCCCCTCTGTGGAACCAGCTGCCAGTTTGGGAGGCAGAGCCTTCAGTTATCAGGCCCCTCTCTGTGGAACCAGCTGCCAGTTTGGGAGGCAGAGCCTTCAGTTATCAGGCCCCTCTCTTTGGAACCAGCTGCCAGTTTGGGAGGCAGAGCCTTCAGTTATCAGGCCCCTCTCTGTGGAACCAGCTGCCAGTTTGGGAGGCAGAGCCTTCAGTTATCAGGCCCTTCTCTGTGGAACCAGCTGCCAGTTTGGGAGGCAGAGCCTTCAGTCATCAGGCCCCTCTCCGTTGAACCAGCTGCCAGTTTGGGAGGCAGAGCCTTCAGTTATCAGGCCCCTCTCTGAGGAACCAGCTGCCAGTTTGGGAGGCAGAGCCTTCAGTTATCAGGCCCCTCTCTGTGGAACCAGCTGCCAGTTTGGGAGGCAGAGCCTTCAGTTATCAGGCCCCTCTCTGTGGAACAAGCTGCCAGTTTGGGAGGCAGAGCTTTCAGTTATCAGGCCCCTCATTGAAGAACCAGCTGCCAGTTTGGGAGGCAGAGCCTTCAGTCATCAGGCCCCTCTCTGTGGAACCAGCTACCAGTTTGGGAGGCAGAGCCTTCAGTTATCAGGCCCCTCTCTGAGGAACCAGCTGCCAGTTTGGGAGGCAGAGCCTTCAGTTATCAGGCCCCTCTCTGTGGAACCAGCTGCCAGTTTGGGAGGCAGAGCCTTCAGTTATCAGGCCCCTCTCTGTGGAACCAGCTGCCAGTTTGGGAGGCGGAGCCTTCAGTTATCAGGCCCCTCTCTGAGGAACCAGCTGCCAGTTTGGGAGGCAGAGCCTTCGGTTATCAGGCCCCTCTCTGTGGAACCAGCTGCCAGTTTGGGAGGCAGAGCCTTCGGTTATCAGGCCCCTCTCTGTGGAACCAGCTGCCAGTTTAGGAGGCAGAGCCTTGAGTTATCAGGCCCCTCTCTGATGAACGAGCTGCCAGTTTGGGAGGCAGAGCCTTCAGTTATCAGGCCCCTCTCTGTGGAACCAGCTGCCAGTTTGGGAGGCAGAGCCTTCAGTTATCAGGCCCCTCTATGTGGAACCAGCTGCCAGTTTGGGAGGCAGAGCCTTCAGTCATCAGGCCCCTCTCTGTGGAACCAGCTGCCAGTTTGGGAGGCAGAGCCTTCAGTTATCAGGCCCCTCATTGAGGAACCAGCTGCCAGTTTGGGAGGCAGAGCCTTCAGTTATCAGGCCCCTCTCTGTGGAACCAGCTGCCAGTTTGGGAGGCAGAGCCTTCGGTTATCAGGCCCCTCTCTGAGGAACCAGCTGCCAGTTTGGGAGGCAGAGCCTTCGGTTATCAGGCCCCTCTCTGTGGAACCAGCTGCCAGTTTGGGAGGCAGAGCCTTCGGTTATCAGGCCCCTCTCTGTGGAACCAGCTGCCAGTTTGGGAGGCAGAGCCTTTGGTTATCAGGCCCCTCTCTGTGGAATCAGCTGTCAGTTTGGGAGGCAGAGCTTTCAGTTATCAGGCCCCTCTTTGTGGAACCAGCTGCCAGTTTGGGAGGCAGAGCCTTCAGTTATCAGGCCCCTCTCTGTGGAACCAGCTGCCAGTTTAGGAGGCAGAGCCTTCAGTTATCAGGCCCCTCTCTGAGGAACGAGCTGCCAGTTTGGGAGGCAGAGCCTTCAGTTATCAGCCCCCTCTCTGTGGAACCAGCTGCCAGTTTGGGAGGCAGAGCCTTCAGTTATCAGGCCCCTCTCTGTGGAACCAGCTGCCAGTTTGGGAGGCAGAGCCTTCAGTTATCAGGCCCCTCTCTGTGGAACCAGCTGCCAGTTTGGGAGGCAGAGCCTTCGGTTATCAGGCTCCTCTTTGAAGAACCAGCTGCCAGTTTGGGAGGCAGAGCCTTCAATTATCAGGCCCCTCTTTGTGGAACCAGCTGCCAGTTTGGGAGGCAAAGCCTTCAGTTATCAGGCCCCTCATTGAGGAACCAGCTGCCAGTTTGGGAGGCAGAGCCTTCGGTTATCAGGCCCCTCTCTGTGGAACCAGCTGCCAGTTTGGGAGGCAGAGCCTTCAGTCATCAGACCCCTCTCCGTTGAACCAGCTGCCAGTTTGGGAGGCAGAGCTTTCAGTTATCAGGCCCCTCTCTGAGGAACCAGCTGCCAGTTTGGGAGGCAGAGCCTTCAGTTATCAGGCCCCTCTCTGTGGAACCAGCTGCCAGTTTGGGAGGCAGAGCCTACAGTTATCAGGCCCCTCTCTGTGGAACCAGCTGCCAGTTTGGGAGGCAGAGCCTTCGGTTATCAGGCTCCTCTTTGAAGAACCAGCTGCCAGTTTGGGAGGCAGAGCCTTCAATTATCAGGCCCCTCTTTGTGGAACCAGCTGCCAGTTTGGGAGGCAAAGCCTTCAGTTATCAGGCCCCTCATTGAGGAACCAGCTGCCAGTTTGGGAGGCAGAGCCTTCGGTTATCAGGCCCCTCTCTGTGGAACCAGCTGCCAGTTTGGGAGGCAGAGCCTTCAGTCATCAGACCCCTCTCCGTTGAACCAGCTGCCAGTTTGGGAGGCAGAGCTTTCAGTTATCAGGCCCCTCTCTGAGGAACCAGCTGCCAGTTTGGGAGGCAGAGCCTTCAGTTATCAGGCCCCTCTCTGTGGAACCAGCTGCCAGTTTGGGAGGCAGAGCCTACAGTTATCAGGCCCCTCTCTGTGGAACCAGCTGCCAGTTTGGGAGGCAGAGCCTTCGGTTATCAGGCCCCTCTCTGAGGAACCAGCTGCCAGTTTTGGAGGCAGAGCCTTCAGTTATCAGGCCCCTCTCTGTGGAACCAGCTGCCAGTTTGGGAGGCAGAGCCTTCAGTTATCAGGCCCCTCTCTGTGGAACCAGCTGCCAGTTTGGGAGGCAGAGCCTTCAGTTATCAGGCCCCTCTCTGTGGAACCAGCTGCCAGTTTGGGAGGCAGAGCCTTCAGTTATCAGGCCCCTCTCTGTGGAACCAGCTGCCAGTTTGGGAGGCAGAGCCTTCGGTTATCAGGCCCCTCTCTGAGGAACCAGCTGCCAGTTTTGGAGGCAGAGCATTCAGTTATCAGGCCCCTCTCCGTGGAACCAGCTTCCAGTTTGGGAGGCAGAGCCTTCAGTTATTAGGCCCCTCATTAAGGAACCAGCTGCCAGTTTGGGAGGCAGAAGCCTTCAGTTATCAGGCCCCTCTCTGTGGAACCAGCTGCCAGTTTGGGAGGCAGAGCCTTCGGTTATCAGGCCCCTCTCTGTGCAACCAGCTGCCAGTTTGGGAGGCAGAGCCTTCAGTTATCAGGCCCCCCTCTGTGGAACCAGCTGCCAGTTTGGGAGGCAGAGCCTTCAGTTATCAGGCCCCTCTCTGTGGAACCAGCTGCCAGTTTGGGAGGCAGAGCCTTCAGTTATCAGGCCCCTCTCTTTGGAACCAGCTGCCAGTTTGGGAGGCAGAGCCTTCAGTTATCAGGCCCCTCTCTGTGGAACCAGCTGCCAGTTTGGGAGGCAGAGCCTTCAGTTATCAGGCCCCTCTCTGTGGAACCAGCTGCCAGTTTGGGAGGCAGAGCCTTCAGTCATCAGGCCCCTCTCCGTTGAACCAGCTGCCAGTTTGGGAGGCAGAGCCTTCAGTTATCAGGCCCCTCTCTGAGGAACCAGCTGCCAGTTTGGGAGGCAGAGCCTTCAGTTATCAGGCCCCTCTCTGTGGAACCAGCTGCCAGTTTGGGAGGCAGAGCCTTCAGTTATCAGGCCCCTCTCTGTGGAACCAGCTGCCAGTTTGGGAGGCAGAGCTTTCAGTTATCAGGCCCCTCATTGAAGAACCAGCTGCCAGTTTGGGAGGCAGAGCCTTCAGTCATCAGGCCCCTCTCTGTGGAACCAGCTACCAGTTTGGGAGGCAGAGCCTTCAGTTATCAGGCCCCTCTCTGAGGAACCAGCTGCCAGTTTGGGAGGCAGAGCCTTCAGTTATCAGGCCCCTCTCTGTGGAACCAGCTGCCAGTTTGGGAGGCAGAGCCTTCAGTTATCAGGCCCCTCTCTGTGGAACCAGCTGCCAGTTTGGGAGGCGGAGCCTTCAGTTATCAGGCCCCTCTCTGAGGAACCAGCTGCCAGTTTGGGAGGCAGAGCCTTCGGTTATCAGGCCCCTCTCTGTGGAACCAGCTGCCAGTTTGGGAGGCAGAGCCTTCGGTTATCAGGCCCCTCTCTGTGGAACCAGCTGCCAGTTTAGGAGGCAGAGCCTTGAGTTATCAGGCCCCTCTCTGATGAACGAGCTGCCAGTTTGGGAGGCAGAGCCTTCAGTTATCAGGCCCCTCTCTGTGGAACCAGCTGCCAGTTTGGGAGGCAGAGCCTTCAGTTATCAGGCCCCTCTATGTGGAACCAGCTGCCAGTTTGGGAGGCAGAGCCTTCAGTCATCAGGCCCCTCTCTGTGGAACCAGCTGCCAGTTTGGGAGGCAGAGCCTTCAGTTATCAGGCCCCTCATTGAGGAACCAGCTGCCAGTTTGGGAGGCAGAGCCTTCAGTTATCAGGCCCCTCTCTGTGGAACCAGCTGCCAGTTTGGGAGAAAGAGCCTTCGGTTATCAGGCCCCTCTCTGAGGAACCAGCTGCCAGTTTGGGAGGCAGAGCCTTCGGTTATCAGGCCCCTCTCTGTGGAACCAGCTGCCAGTTTGGGAGGCAGAGCCTTCGGTTATCAGGCCCCTCTTTGTGGAACCAGCTGCCAGTTTGGGAGGCAGAGCCTTTGGTTATCAGGCCCCTCTCTGTGGAATCAGCTGTCAGTTTGGGAGGCAGAGCTTTCAGTTATCAGGCCCCTCTTTGTGGAACCAGCTGCCAGTTTGGGAGGCAGAGCCTTCAGTTATCAGGCCCCTCTCTGTGGAACCAGCTGCCAGTTTAGGAGGCAGAGCCTTCAGTTATCAGGCCCCTCTCTGAGGAACGAGCTGCGAGTTTGGGAGGCAGAGCCTTCAGTTATCAGCCCCCTCTCTGTGGAACCAGCTGCCAGTTTGGGAGGCAGAGCCTTCAGTTATCAGGCCCCTCTCTGTGGAACCAGCTGCCAGTTTGGGAGGCAGAGCCTTCAGTTATCAGGCCCCTCTCTGTGGAACCAGCTGCCAGTTTGGGAGGCAGAGCCTTCGGTTATCAGGCTCCTCTTTGAAGAACCAGCTGCCAGTTTGGGAGGCAGAGCCTTCAATTATCAGGCCCCTCTTTGTGGAACCAGCTGCCAGTTTGGGAGGCAAAGCCTTCAGTTATCAGGCCCCTCATTGAGGAACCAGCTGCCAGTTTGGGAGGCAGAGCCTTCGGTTATCAGGCCCCTCTCTGTGGAACCAGCTGCCAGTTTGGGAGGCAGAGCCTTCAGTCATCAGACCCCTCTCCGTTGAACCAGCTGCCAGTTTGGGAGGCAGAGCTTTCAGTTATCAGGCCCCTCTCTGAGGAACCAGCTGCCAGTTTGGGAGGCAGAGCCTTCAGTTATCAGGCCCCTCTCTGTGGAACCAGCTGCCAGTTTGGGAGGCAGAGCCTACAGTTATCAGGCCCCTCTCTGTGGAACCAGCTGCCAGTTTGGGAGGCAGAGCCTTCGGTTATCAGGCCCCTCTCTGAGGAACCAGCTGCCAGTTTTGGAGGCAGAGCATTCAGTTATCAGGCCCCTCTCCGTGGAACCAGCTTCCAGTTTGGGAGGCAGAGCCTTCAGTTATTAGGCCCCTCATTAAGGAACCAGCTGCCAGTTTGGGAGGCAGAAGCCTTCAGTTATCAGGCCCCTCTCTGTGGAACCAGCTGCCAGTTTGGGAGGCAGAGCCTTCGGTTATCAGGCCCCTCTCTGTGCAACCAGCTGCCAGTTTGGGAGGCAGAGCCTTCAGTTATCAGGCCCCTCTCTGTGGAACCAGCTGCCAGTTTGGGAGGCAGAGCCTTCAGTTATCAGGCCCCTCTCTGTGGAACCAGCTGCCAGTTTGGGAGGCAGAGCCTTCAGTTATCAGGCCCCTCTCTGTGGAACCAGCTGCCAGTTTGGGAGGCAGAGCCTTCAGTTATCAGGCCCCTCTCTGTGGAACCAGCTGCCAGTTTGGGAGGCAGAGCCTTCGGTTATCAGGCCCCTCTCTGTGGAATCAGCTGTCAGTTTGGGAGGCAGAGCTTTCAGTTATCAGGCCCCTCTTTGTGGAACCAGCTGCCAGTTTGGGAGGCAGAGCCTTCAGTTATCAGGCCCCTCTCTGTGGAACCAGCTGCCAGTTTAGGAGGCAGAGCCTTCAGTTATCAGGCCCCTCTCTGAGGAACGAGCTGCCAGTTTGGGAGGCAGAGCCTTCAGTTATCAGCCCCCTCTCTGTGGAACCAGCTGCCAGTTTGGGAGGCAGAGCCTTCAGTTATCAGGCCCCTCTCTGTGGAACCAGCTGCCAGTTTGGGAGGCAGAGCCTTCAGTTATCAGGCCCCTCTCTGTGGAACCAGCTGCCAGTTTGGGAGGCAGAGCCTTCGGTTATCAGGCTCCTCTTTGAAGAACCAGCTGCCAGTTTGGGAGGCAGAGCATTCAATTATCAGGCCCCTCTTTGTGGAACCAGCTGCCAGTTTGGGAGGCAAAGCCTTCAGTTATCAGGCCCCTCATTGAGGAACCAGCTGCCAGTTTGGGAGGCAGAGCCTTCGGTTATCAGGCCCCTCTCTGTGGAACCAGCTGCCAGTTTGGGAGGCAGAGCCTTCAGTCATCAGACCCCTCTCCGTTGAACCAGCTGCCAGTTTGGGAGGCAGAGCTTTCAGTTATCAGGCCCCTCTCTGAGGAACCAGCTGCCAGTTTGGGAGGCAGAGCCTTCAGTTATCAGGCCCCTCTCTGTGGAACCAGCTGCCAGTTTGGGAGGCAGAGCCTACAGTTATCAGGCCCCTCTCTGTGGAACCAGCTGCCAGTTTGGGAGGCAGAGCCTTCGGTTATCAGGCCCCTCTCTGAGGAACCAGCTGCCAGTTTTGGAGGCAGAGCATTCAGTTATCAGGCCCCTCTCCGTGGAACCAGCTTCCAGTTTGGGAGGCAGAGCCTTCAGTTATTAGGCCCCTCATTAAGGAACCAGCTGCCAGTTTGGGAGGCAGAAGCCTTCAGTTATCAGGCCCCTCTCTGTGGAACCAGCTGCCAGTTTAGGAGGCAGAGCCTTCGGTTATCAGGCCCCTCTCTGTGCAACCAGCTGCCAGTTTGGGAGGCAGAGCCTTCAGTTATCAGGCCCCTCTCTGTGGAACCAGCTGCCAGTTTGGGAGGCAGAGCCTTCAGTTATCAGGCCCCTCTCTGTGGAACCAGCTGCCAGTTTGGGAGGCAGAGCCTTCAGTTATCAGGCCCCTCTCTGTGGAACCAGCTGCCAGTTTGGGAGGCAGAGCCTTCAGTTATCAGGCCCCTCTCTGTGGAACCAGCTGCCAGTTTGGGAGGCAGAGCCTTCGGTTATCAGGCCCCTCTCTGAGGAACCAGCTGCCAGTTTTGGAGGCAGAGCATTCAGTTATCAGGCCCCTCTCCGTGGAACCAGCTTCCAGTTTGGGAGGCAGAGCCTTCAGTTATTAGGCCCCTCATTAAGGAACCAGCTGCCAGTTTGGGAGGCAGAAGCCTTCAGTTATCAGGCCCCTCTCTGTGGAACCAGCTGCCAGTTTGGGAGGCAGAGCCTTCGGTTATCAGGCCCCTCTCTGTGCAACCAGCTGCCAGTTTGGGAGGCGGAGCCTTCAGTTATCAGGCCCCCCTCTGTGGAACCAGCTGCCAGTTTGGGAGGCAGAGCCTTCAGTTATCAGGCCCCTCTCTGTGGAACCAGCTGCCAGTTTGGGAGGCAGAGCCTTCAGTTATCAGGCCCCTCTCTTTGGAACCAGCTGCCAGTTTGGGAGGCAGAGCCTTCAGTTATCAGGCCCCTCTCTGTGGAACCAGCTGCCAGTTTGGGAGGCAGAGCCTTCAGTTATCAGGCCCCTCTCTGTGGAACCAGCTGCCAGTTTGGGAGGCAGAGCCTTCAGTCATCAGGCCCCTCTCCGTTGAACCAGCTGCCAGTTTGGGAGGCAGAGCCTTCAGTTATCAGGCCCCTCTCTGAGGAACCAGCTGCCAGTTTGGGAGGCAGAGCCTTCAGTTATCAGGCCCCTCTCTGTGGAACCAGCTGCCAGTTTGGGAGGCAGAGCCTTCAGTTATCAGGCCCCTCTCTGTGGAACCAGCTGCCAGTTTGGGAGGCAGAGCTTTCAGTTATCAGGCCCCTCATTGAAGAACCAGCTGCCAGTTTGGGAGGCAGAGCCTTCAGTTATCAGGCCCCTCTCTGTGGAACCAGCTACCAGTTTGGGAGGCAGAGCCTTCAGTTATCAGGCCCCTCTCTGAGGAACCAGCTGCCAGTTTGGGAGGCAGAGCCTTCAGTTATCAGGCCCCTCTCTGTGGAACCAGCTGCCAGTTTGGGAGGCAGAGCCTTCAGTTATCAGGCCCCTCTCTGTGGAACCAGCTGCCAGTTTGGGAGGCGGAGCCTTCAGTTATCAGGCCCCTCTCTGAGGAACCAGCTGCCAGTTTGGGAGGCAGAGCCTTCGGTTATCAGGCCCCTCTCTGTGGAACCAGCTGCCAGTTTGGGAGGCAGAGCCTTCGGTTATCAGGCCCCTCTCTGTGGAACCAGCTGCCAGTTTGGGAGGCAGAGCCTTCAGTTATCAGGCCCCTCTCTGTGGAACCAGCTGCCAGTTTAGGAGGCAGAGCCTTGAGTTATCAGGCCCCTCTCTGATGAACGAGCTGCCAGTTTGGGAGGCAGAGCCTTCAGTTATCAGGCCCCTCTCTGTGGAACCAGCTGCCAGTTTGGGAGGCAGAGCCTTCAGTTATCAGGCCCCTCTATGTGGAACCAGCTGCCAGTTTGGGAGGCAGAGCCTTCAGTCATCAGGCCCCTCTCTGTGGAACCAGCTGCCAGTTTGGGAGGCAGAGCCTTCAGTTATCAGGCCCCTCATTGAGGAACCAGCTGCCAGTTTGGGAGGCAGAGCCTTCAGTTATCAGGCCCCTCTCTGTGGAACCAGCTGCCAGTTTGGGAGAAAGAGCCTTCGGTTATCAGGCCCCTCTCTGAGGAACCAGCTGCCAGTTTGGGAGGCAGAGCCTTCGGTTATCAGGCCCCTCTCTGTGGAACCAGCTGCCAGTTTGGGAGGCAGAGCCTTCGGTTATCAGGCCCCTCTCTGTGGAACCAGCTGCCAGTTTGGGAGGCAGAACCTTTGGTTATCAGGCCCCTCTCTGTGGAATCAGCTGTCAGTTTGGGAGGCAGAGCTTTCAGTTATCAGGCCCCTCTTTGTGGAACCAGCTGCCAGTTTGGGAGGCAGAGCCTTCAGTTATCAGGCCCCTCTCTGTGGAACCAGCTGCCAGTTTAGGAGGCAGAGCCTTCAGTTATCAGGCCCCTCTCTGAGGAACGAGCTGCGAGTTTGGGAGGCAGAGCCTTCAGTTATCAGCCCCCTCTCTGTGGAACCAGCTGCCAGTTTGGGAGGCAGAGCCTTCAGTTATCAGGCCCCTCTCTGTGGAACCAGCTGCCAGTTTGGGAGGCAGAGCCTTCAGTTATCAGGCCCCTCTCTGTGGAACCAGCTGCCAGTTTGGGAGGCAGAGCCTTCGGTTATCAGGCTCCTCTTTGAAGAACCAGCTGCCAGTTTGGGAGGCAGAGCCTTCAATTATCAGGCCCCTCTTTGTGGAACCAGCTGCCAGTTTGGGAGGCAAAGCCTTCAGTTATCAGGCCCCTCATTGAGGAACCAGCTGCCAGTTTGGGAGGCAGAGCCTTCGGTTATCAGGCCCCTCTCTGTGGAACCAGCTGCCAGTTTGGGAGGCAGAGCCTTCAGTCATCAGACCCCTCTCCGTTGAACCAGCTGCCAGTTTGGGAGGCAGAGCTTTCAGTTATCAGGCCCCTCTCTGAGGAACCAGCTGCCAGTTTGGGAGGCAGAGCCTTCAGTTATCAGGCCCCTCTCTGTGGAACCAGCTGCCAGTTTGGGAGGCAGAGCCTACAGTTATCAGGCCCCTCTCTGTGGAACCAGCTGCCAGTTTGGGAGGCAGAGCCTTCGGTTATCAGGCCCCTCTCTGAGGAACCAGCTGCCAGTTTTGGAGGCAGAGCATTCAGTTATCAGGCCCCTCTCCGTGGAACCAGCTTCCAGTTTGGGAGGCAGAGCCTTCAGTTATTAGGCCCCTCATTAAGGAACCAGCTGCCAGTTTGGGAGGCAGAAGCCTTCAGTTATCAGGCCCCTCTCTGTGGAACCAGCTGCCAGTTTGGGAGGCAGAGCCTTCGGTTATCAGGCCCCTCTCTGTGCAACCAGCTGCCAGTTTGGGAGGCAGAGCCTTCAGTTATCAGGCCCCTCTCTGTGGAACCAGCTGCCAGTTTGGGAGGCAGAGCCTTCAGTTATCAGGCCCCTCTCTGTGGAACCAGCTGCCAGTTTGGGAGGCAGAGCCTTCAGTTATCAGGCCCCTCTCTGTGGAACCAGCTGCCAGTTTGGGAGGCAGAGCCTTCAGTTATCAGGCCCCTCTCTGTGGAACCAGCTGCCAGTTTGGGAGGCAGAGCCTTCGGTTATCAGGCCCCTCTCTGTGGAATCAGCTGTCAGTTTGGGAGGCAGAGCTTTCAGTTATCAGGCCCCTCTTTGTGGAACCAGCTGCCAGTTTGGGAGGCAGAGCCTTCAGTTATCAGGCCCCTCTCTGTGGAACCAGCTGCCAGTTTAGGAGGCAGAGCCTTCAGTTATCAGGCCCCTCTCTGAGGAACGAGCTGCCAGTTTGGGAGGAAGAGCCTTCAGTTATCAGCCCCCTCTCTGTGGAACCAGCTGCCAGTTTGGGAGGCAGAGCCTTCAGTTATCAGGCCCCTCTCTGTGGAACCAGCTGCCAGTTTGGGAGGCAGAGCCTTCAGTTATCAGGCCCCTCTCTGTGGAACCAGCTGCCAGTTTGGGAGGCAGAGCCTTCGGTTATCAGGCTCCTCTTTGAAGAACCAGCTGCCAGTTTGGGAGGCAGAGCATTCAATTATCAGGCCCCTCTTTGTGGAACCAGCTGCCAGTTTGGGAGGCAAAGCCTTCAGTTATCAGGCCCCTCATTGAGGAACCAGCTGCCAGTTTGGGAGGCAGAGCCTTCGGTTATCAGGCCCCTCTCTGAGGAACCAGCTGCCAGTTTTGGAGGCAGAGCATTCAGTTATCAGGCCCCTCTCCGTGGAACCAGCTTCCAGTTTGGGAGGCAGAGCCTTCAGTTATTAGGCCCCTCATTAAGGAACCAGCTGCCAGTTTGGGAGGCAGAAGCCTTCAGTTATCAGGCCCCTCTCTGTGGAACCAGCTGCCAGTTTAGGAGGCAGAGCCTTCGGTTATCAGGCCCCTCTCTGTGCAACCAGCTGCCAGTTTGGGAGGCAGAGCCTTCAGTTATCAGGCCCCTCTCTGTGGAACCAGCTGCCAGTTTGGGAGGCAGAGCCTTCAGTTATCAGGCCCCTCTCTGTGGAACCAGCTGCCAGTTTGGGAGGCAGAGCCTTCAGTTATCAGGCCCCTCTCTGTGGAACCAGCTGCCAGTTTGGGAGGCAGAGCCTTCAGTTATCAGGCCCCTCTCTGTGGAACCAGCTGCCAGTTTGGGAGGCAGAGCCTTCGGTTATCAGGCCCCTCTCTGAGGAACCAGCTGCCAGTTTTGGAGGCAGAGCATTCAGTTATCAGGCCCCTCTCCGTGGAACCAGCTTCCAGTTTGGGAGGCAGAGCCTTCAGTTATTAGGCCCCTCATTAAGGAACCAGCTGCCAGTTTGGGAGGCAGAAGCCTTCAGTTATCAGGCCCCTCTCTGTGGAACCAGCTGCCAGTTTAGGAGGCAGAGCCTTCAGTTATCAGGCCCCTCTCTGAGGAACGAGCTGCGAGTTTGGGAGGCAGAGCCTTCAGTTATCAGCCCCCTCTCTGTGGAACCAGCTGCCAGTTTGGGAGGCAGAGCCTTCAGTTATCAGGCCCCTCTCTGTGGAACCAGCTGCCAGTTTGGGAGGCAGAGCCTTCAGTTATCAGGCCCCTCTCTGTGGAACCAGCTGCCAGTTTGGGAGGCAGAGCCTTCGGTTATCAGGCTCCTCTTTGAAGAACCAGCTGCCAGTTTGGGAGGCAGAGCCTTCAATTATCAGGCCCCTCTTTGTGGAACCAGCTGCCAGTTTGGGAGGCAAAGCCTTCAGTTATCAGGCCCCTCATTGAGGAACCAGCTGCCAGTTTGGGAGGCAGAGCCTTCGGTTATCAGGCCCCTCTCTGTGGAACCAGCTGCCAGTTTGGGAGGCAGAGCCTTCAGTCATCAGACCCCTCTCCGTTGAACCAGCTGCCAGTTTGGGAGGCAGAGCTTTCAGTTATCAGGCCCCTCTCTGAGGAACCAGCTGCCAGTTTGGGAGGCAGAGCCTTCAGTTATCAGGCCCCTCTCTGTGGAACCAGCTGCCAGTTTGGGAGGCAGAGCCTACAGTTATCAGGCCCCTCTCTGTGGAACCAGCTGCCAGTTTGGGAGGCAGAGCCTTCGGTTATCAGGCCCCTCTCTGAGGAACCAGCTGCCAGTTTTGGAGGCAGAGCATTCAGTTATCAGGCCCCTCTCCGTGGAACCAGCTTCCAGTTTGGGAGGCAGAGCCTTCAGTTATTAGGCCCCTCATTAAGGAACCAGCTGCCAGTTTGGGAGGCAGAAGCCTTCAGTTATCAGGCCCCTCTCTGTGGAACCAGCTGCCAGTTTGGGAGGCAGAGCCTTCGGTTATCAGGCCCCTCTCTGTGCAACCAGCTGCCAGTTTGGGAGGCAGAGCCTTCAGTTATCAGGCCCCTCTCTGTGGAACCAGCTGCCAGTTTTGGAGGCAGAGCATTCAGTTATCAGGCCCCTCTCCGTGGAACCAGCTTCCAGTTTGGGAGGCAGAGCCTTCAGTTATTAGGCCCCTCATTAAGGAACCAGCTGCCAGTTTGGGAGGCAGAAGCCTTCAGTTATCAGGCCCCTCTCTGTGGAACCAGCTGCCAGTTTGGGAGGCAGAGCCTTCGGTTATCAGGCCCCTCTCTGTGCAACCAGCTGCCAGTTTGGGAGGCAGAGCCTTCAGTTATCAGGCCCCTCTCTGTGGAACCAGCTGCCAGTTTGGGAGGCAGAGCCTTCAGTTATCAGGCCCCTCTCTGTGGAACCAGCTGCCAGTTTGGGAGGCAGAGCCTTCAGTTATCAGGCCCCTCTCTGTGGAACCAGCTGCCAGTTTGGGAGGCAGAGCCTTCAGTTATCAGGCCCCTCTCTGTGGAACCAGCTGCCAGTTTGGGAGGCAGAGCCTTCGGTTATCAGGCCCCTCTCTGTGGAATCAGCTGTCAGTTTGGGAGGCAGAGCTTTCAGTTATCAGGCCCCTCTTTGTGGAACCAGCTGCCAGTTTGGGAGGCAGAGCCTTCAGTTATCAGGCCCCTCTCTGTGGAACCAGCTGCCAGTTTAGGAGGCAGAGCCTTCAGTTATCAGGCCCCTCTCTGAGGAACGAGCTGCCAGTTTGGGAGGAAGAGCCTTCAGTTATCAGCCCCCTCTCTGTGGAACCAGCTGCCAGTTTGGGAGGCAGAGCCTTCAGTTATCAGGCCCCTCTCTGTGGAACCAGCTGCCAGTTTGGGAGGCAGAGCCTTCAGTTATCAGGCCCCTCTCTGTGGAACCAGCTGCCAGTTTGGGAGGCAGAGCCTTCGGTTATCAGGCTCCTCTTTGAAGAACCAGCTGCCAGTTTGGGAGGCAGAGCATTCAATTATCAGGCCCCTCTTTGTGGAACCAGCTGCCAGTTTGGGAGGCAAAGCCTTCAGTTATCAGGCCCCTCATTGAGGAACCAGCTGCCAGTTTGGGAGGCAGAGCCTTCGGTTATCAGGCCCCTCTCTGAGGAACCAGCTGCCAGTTTTGGAGGCAGAGCATTCAGTTATCAGGCCCCTCTCCGTGGAACCAGCTTCCAGTTTGGGAGGCAGAGCCTTCAGTTATTAGGCCCCTCATTAAGGAACCAGCTGCCAGTTTGGGAGGCAGAAGCCTTCAGTTATCAGGCCCCTCTCTGTGGAACCAGCTGCCAGTTTAGGAGGCAGAGCCTTCGGTTATCAGGCCCCTCTCTGTGCAACCAGCTGCCAGTTTGGGAGGCAGAGCCTTCAGTTATCAGGCCCCTCTCTGTGGAACCAGCTGCCAGTTTGGGAGGCAGAGCCTTCAGTTATCAGGCCCCTCTCTGTGGAACCAGCTGCCAGTTTGGGAGGCAGAGCCTTCAGTTATCAGGCCCCTCTCTGTGGAACCAGCTGCCAGTTTGGGAGGCAGAGCCTTCAGTTATCAGGCCCCTCTCTGTGGAACCAGCTGCCAGTTTGGGAGGCAGAGCCTTCGGTTATCAGGCCCCTCTCTGAGGAACCAGCTGCCAGTTTTGGAGGCAGAGCATTCAGTTATCAGGCCCCTCTCCGTGGAACCAGCTTCCAGTTTGGGAGGCAGAGCCTTCAGTTATTAGGCCCCTCATTAAGGAACCAGCTGCCAGTTTGGGAGGCAGAAGCCTTCAGTTATCAGGCCCCTCTCTGTGGAACCAGCTGCCAGTTTAGGAGGCAGAGCCTTCAGTTATCAGGCCCCTCTCTGAGGAACGAGCTGCGAGTTTGGGAGGCAGAGCCTTCAGTTATCAGCCCCCTCTCTGTGGAACCAGCTGCCAGTTTGGGAGGCAGAGCCTTCAGTTATCAGGCCCCTCTCTGTGGAACCAGCTGCCAGTTTGGGAGGCAGAGCCTTCAGTTATCAGGCCCCTCTCTGTGGAACCAGCTGCCAGTTTGGGAGGCAGAGCCTTCGGTTATCAGGCTCCTCTTTGAAGAACCAGCTGCCAGTTTGGGAGGCAGAGCCTTCAATTATCAGGCCCCTCTTTGTGGAACCAGCTGCCAGTTTGGGAGGCAAAGCCTTCAGTTATCAGGCCCCTCATTGAGGAACCAGCTGCCAGTTTGGGAGGCAGAGCCTTCGGTTATCAGGCCCCTCTCTGTGGAACCAGCTGCCAGTTTGGGAGGCAGAGCCTTCAGTCATCAGACCCCTCTCCGTTGAACCAGCTGCCAGTTTGGGAGGCAGAGCTTTCAGTTATCAGGCCCCTCTCTGAGGAACCAGCTGCCAGTTTGGGAGGCAGAGCCTTCAGTTATCAGGCCCCTCTCTGTGGAACCAGCTGCCAGTTTGGGAGGCAGAGCCTACAGTTATCAGGCCCCTCTCTGTGGAACCAGCTGCCAGTTTGGGAGGCAGAGCCTTCGGTTATCAGGCCCCTCTCTGAGGAACCAGCTGCCAGTTTTGGAGGCAGAGCATTCAGTTATCAGGCCCCTCTCCGTGGAACCAGCTTCCAGTTTGGGAGGCAGAGCCTTCAGTTATTAGGCCCCTCATTAAGGAACCAGCTGCCAGTTTGGGAGGCAGAAGCCTTCAGTTATCAGGCCCCTCTCTGTGGAACCAGCTGCCAGTTTGGGAGGCAGAGCCTTCGGTTATCAGGCCCCTCTCTGTGCAACCAGCTGCCAGTTTGGGAGGCAGAGCCTTCAGTTATCAGGCCCCTCTCTGTGGAACCAGCTGCCAGTTTGGGAGGCAGAGCCTTCAGTTATCAGGCCCCTCTCTGTGGAACCAGCTGCCAGTTTGGGAGGCAGAGCCTTCAGTTATCAGGCCCCTCTCTGTGGAACCAGCTGCCAGTTTGGGAGGCAGAGCCTTCAGTTATCAGGCCCCTCTCTGTGGAACCAGCTGCCAGTTTGGGAGGCAGAGCCTTCGGTTATCAGGCCCCTCTCTGTGGAATCAGCTGTCAGTTTGGGAGGCAGAGCTTTCAGTTATCAGGCCCCTCTTTGTGGAACCAGCTGCCAGTTTGGGAGGCAGAGCCTTCAGTTATCAGGCCCCTCTCTGTGGAACCAGCTGCCAGTTTAGGAGGCAGAGCCTTCAGTTATCAGGCCCCTCTCTGAGGAACGAGCTGCCAGTTTGGGAGGAAGAGCCTTCAGTTATCAGCCCCCTCTCTGTGGAACCAGCTGCCAGTTTGGGAGGCAGAGCCTTCAGTTATCAGGCCCCTCTCTGTGGAACCAGCTGCCAGTTTGGGAGGCAGAGCCTTCAGTTATCAGGCCCCTCTCTGTGGAACCAGCTGCCAGTTTGGGAGGCAGAGCCTTCGGTTATCAGGCTCCTCTTTGAAGAACCAGCTGCCAGTTTGGGAGGCAGAGCATTCAATTATCAGGCCCCTCTTTGTGGAACCAGCTGCCAGTTTGGGAGGCAAAGCCTTCGGTTATCAGGCCCCTCATTGAGGAACCAGCTGCCAGTTTGGGAGGCAGAGCCTTCGGTTATCAGGCCCCTCTCTGTGGAACCAGCTGCCAGTTTGGGAGGCAGAGCCTTCAGTCATCAGACCCCTCTCCGTTGAACCAGCTGCCAGTTTGGGAGGCAGAGCTTTCAGTTATCAGGCCCCTCTCTGAGGAACCAGCTGCCAGTTTGGGAGGCAGAGCCTTCAGTTATCAGGCCCCTCTCTGTGGAACCAGCTGCCAGTTTGGGAGGCAGAGCCTACAGTTATCAGGCCCCTCTCTGTGGAACCAGCTGCCAGTTTGGGAGGCAGAGCCTTCGGTTATCAGGCCCCTCTCTGAGGAACCAGCTGCCAGTTTTGGAGGCAGAGCATTCAGTTATCAGGCCCCTCTCCGTGGAACCAGCTTCCAGTTTGGGAGGCAGAGCCTTCAGTTATTAGGCCCCTCATTAAGGAACCAGCTGCCAGTTTGGGAGGCAGAAGCCTTCAGTTATCAGGCCCCTCTCTGTGGAACCAGCTGCCAGTTTAGGAGGCAGAGCCTTCGGTTATCAGGCCCCTCTCTGTGCAACCAGCTGCCAGTTTGGGAGGCAGAGCCTTCAGTTATCAGGCCCCTCTCTGTGGAACCAGCTGCCAGTTTGGGAGGCAGAGCCTTCAGTTATCAGGCCCCTCTCTGTGGAACCAGCTGCCAGTTTGGGAGGCAGAGCCTTCAGTTATCAGGCCCCTCTCTGTGGAACCAGCTGCCAGTTTGGGAGGCAGAGCCTTCAGTTATCAGGCCCCTCTCTGTGGAACCAGCTGCCAGTTTGGGAGGCAGAGCCTTCGGTTATCAGGCCCCTCTCTGAGGAACCAGCTGCCAGTTTTGGAGGCAGAGCATTCAGTTATCAGGCCCCTCTCCGTGGAACCAGCTTCCAGTTTGGGAGGCAGAGCCTTCAGTTATTAGGCCCCTCATTAAGGAACCAGCTGCCAGTTTGGGAGGCAGAAGCCTTCAGTTATCAGGCCCCTCTCTGTGGAACCAGCTGCCAGTTTGGGAGGCAGAGCCTTCGGTTATCAGGCCCCTCTCTGTGCAACCAGCTGCCAGTTTGGGAGGCAGAGCCTTCAGTTATCAAGCCCCCCTCTGTGGAACCAGCTGCCAGTTTGGGAGGCAGAGCCTTCAGTTATCAGGCCCCTCTCTGTGGAACCAGCTGCCAGTTTGGGAGGCAGAGCCTTCAGTTATCAGGCCCCTCTCTTTGGAACCAGCTGCCAGTTTGGGAGGCAGAGCCTTCAGTTATCAGGCCCCTCTCTGTGGAACCAGCTGCCAGTTTGGGAGGCAGAGCCTTCAGTTATCAGGCCCCTCTCTGTGGAACCAGCTGCCAGTTTGGGAGGCAGAGCCTTCAGTCATCAGGCCCCTCTCCGTTGAACCAGCTGCCAGTTTGGGAGGCAGAGCCTTCAGTTATCAGGCCCCTCTCTGAGGAACCAGCTGCCAGTTTGGGAGGCAGAGCCTTCAGTTATCAGGCCCCTCTCTGTGGAACCAGCTGCCAGTTTGGGAGGCAGAGCCTTCAGTTATCAGGCCCCTCTCTGTGGAACCAGCTGCCAGTTTGGGAGGCAGAGCTTTCAGTTATCAGGCCCCTCATTGAAGAACCAGCTGCCAGTTTGGGAGGCAGAGCCTTCAGTTATCAGGCCCCTCTCTGTGGAACCAGCTACCAGTTTGGGAGGCAGAGCCTTCAGTTATCAGGCCCCTCTCTGAGGAACCAGCTGCCAGTTTGGGAGGCAGAGCCTTCAGTTATCAGGCCCCTCTCTGTGGAACCAGCTGCCAGTTTGGGAGGCAGAGCCTTCAGTTATCAGGCCCCTCTCTGTGGAACCAGCTGCCAGTTTGGGAGGCGGAGCCTTCAGTTATCAGGCCCCTCTCTGAGGAACCAGCTGCCAGTTTGGGAGGCAGAGCCTTCGGTTATCAGGCCCCTCTCTGTGGAACCAGCTGCCAGTTTGGGAGGCAGAGCCTTCGGTTATCAGGCCCCTCTCTGTGGAACCAGCTGCCAGTTTGGGAGGCAGAGCCTTCAGTTATCAGGCCCCTCTCTGTGGAACCAGCTGCCAGTTTAGGAGGCAGAGCCTTGAGTTATCAGGCCCCTCTCTGATGAACGAGCTGCCAGTTTGGGAGGCAGAGCCTTCAGTTATCAGGCCCCTCTCTGTGGAACCAGCTGCCAGTTTGGGAGGCAGAGCCTTCAGTTATCAGGCCCCTCTATGTGGAACCAGCTGCCAGTTTGGGAGGCAGAGCCTTCAGTTATCAGGCCCCTCTCTGTGGAACCAGCTGCCAGTTTGGGAGGCAGAGCCTTCAGTTATCAGGCCCCTCATTGAGGAACCAGCTGCCAGTTTGGGAGGCAGGAGCCTTCAGTTATCAGGCCCCTCTCTGTGGAACCAGCTGCCAGTTTGGGAGGCAGAGCCTTCGGTTATCAGGCCCCTCTATTAGGAACCAGCTGCCAGTTTGGGAGGCAGAGCCTTCGGTTATCAGGCCCCTCTCTGTGGAACCAGCTGCCAGTTTGGGAGGCAGAGCCTTCGGTTATCAGGCCCCTCTCTGTGGAACCAGCTGCCAGTTTGGGAGGCAGAGCCTTTGGTTATCAGGCCCCTCTCTGTGGAATCAGCTGTCAGTTTGGGAGGCAGAGCTTTCAGTTATCAGGCCCCTCTTTGTGGAACCAGCTGCCAGTTTGGGAGGCAGAGCCTTCAGTTATCAGGCCCCTCTCTGTGGAACCAGCTGCCAGTTTAGGAGGCAGAGCCTTCAGTTATCAGGCCCCTCTCTGAGGAACGAGCTGCCAGTTTGGGAGGCAGAGCCTTCAGTTATCAGCCCCCTCTCTGTGGAACCAGCTGCCAGTTTGGGAGGCAGAGCCTTCAGTTATCAGGCCCCTCTCTGTGGAACCAGCTGCCAGTTTGGGAGGCAGAGCCTTCGGTTATCAGGCTCCTCTTTGAAGAACCAGCTGCCAGTTTGGGAGGCAGAGCCTTCAATTATCAGGCCCCTCTTTGTGGAACCAGCTGCCAGTTTGGGAGGCAAAGCCTTCAGTTATCAGGCCCCTCATTGAGGAACCAGCTGCCAGTTTGGGAGGCAGAGCCTTCGGTTATCAGGCCCCTCTCTGTGGAACCAGCTGCCAGTTTGGGAGGCAGAGCCTTCAGTCATCAGACTCCTCTCCGTTGAACCAGCTGCCAGTTTGGGAGGCAGAGCTTTCAGTTATCAGGCCCCTCTCTGAGGAACCAGCTGCCAGTTTGGGAGGCAGAGCCTTCAGTTATCAGGCCCCTCTCTGTGGAAACAGCTGCCAGTTTGGGAGGCAGAGCCTTCAGTTATCAGGCCCCTCTCTGTGGAACCAGCTGCCAGTTTGGGAGGCAGAGCCTTCAGTTATCAGGCCCCTCTCTGTGGAACCAGCTGCCAGTTTGGGAGGCAGAGCCTTCAGTTATCAGGCCCCTCTCTGAGGAACCAGCTGCAAGTTTGGGAGGCAGAGCCTTCAGTTATCAGGCCCCTCTCTGTGTAACCAGCTGCCAGTTTGGGAGGCAGAGCCTTCGGTTATCAGGCCCCTCTCTGTGGAACCAGCTGTCAGTTTGGGAGGCAGAGCTTTCAGTTATCAGGCCCCTCTCTGTGGAACCAGCTGCCAGTTTGGGAGGCAGAGCCTTCAGTTATCAGGCCCCTCTCTGTGTAACCAGCTGCCAGTATAGGAGGCAGAGCCTTCAGTTATCAGGCCCCTCTCTGAGGAACGAGCTGCCAGTTTGGGAGGCAGAGCCTTCAGTTATCAGGCCCCTCTCTGTGGAACCAGCTGCCAGTTTGGGAGGCAGAGCCTTCAGTTATCAGGCCCCTCTCTGTGGAACCAGCTGCCAGTTTGGGAGGCAGAGCCTTCAGTTATCAGGCCCCTCTCTGTGGAACCAGCTGCCAGTTTGGGAGGCAAAGCCTTCGGTTATCAGGCCCCTCTCTGTGGAACCAGCTGCCAGTTTGGGAGGCAGAGCCTTCAGTTATCAGGCCCCTCATTGAGGAACCAGCTGCCAGTTTGGGAGGCAGGAGCCTTCAGTTATCAGGCCCATCTCTGTGGAACCAGCTGCCAGTTTGGGAGGCAGAGCCTTCAGTTATCAGGCCCCTCTCTGTGGAACCAGCTTCCAGTTTGGGAGGCAGAGCCTTCGGTTATCAGGCCCCTCTCTGTGGAACCAGCTGCCAGTTTGGGAGGCAGGAGCCTTCAGTTATCAGGCCCCTCTCTGTGGAACCAGCTGCCAGTTTGGGAGGCAGAGCCTTCGGTCATCAGGCCCCTCTCTGTGGAACCAGCTGCCAGTTTGGGAGGCAGAGCCTTCAGTTATCAGGCCCCTCTCTGTGGAACCAGCTGCCAGTTTGGGAGGCAGAGCCTTCGGTTATCAGGCCCCTCTCTGTGGAACCAGCTGCCAGTTTGGGAGGCAGAGCCTTCAGTTATCAGGCCCCTCTCTGTGGAACCAGCTGCCAGTTTGGGAGGCAGAGCCTTCGGTTATCAGGCCCCTCTCTGTGGAACCAGCTGCCAGTTTGGGAGGCAGGAGCCTTCAGTTATCAGGCCCCTCTCTGTGGAACCAGCTGCCAGTTTGGGAGGCAGAGCCTTCGGTTATCAGGCCCCTCTCTGTGGAACCAGCTGCCAGTTTGGGAGGCAGGAGCCTTCAGTTATCAGGCCCCTCTCTGTGGAACCAGCTGCCAGTTTGGGAGGCGGAGCCTTCGGTCATCAGGCCCCTCTCTGTGGAACCAGCTGCCAGTTTGGGAGGCAGAGCCTTCAGTTATCAGGCCCCTCTCTGTGGAACCAGCTGCCAGTTTGGGAGGCAGAGCCTTCAGTTATCAGGCCCCTCTCTGTGGAACCAGCTGCCAGTTTGGGAGGCAGAGCCTTCAGTTATCAGGCCCCTCTCTGTGGAACCAGCTGCCAGTTTGGGAGGCAGGAGCCTTCAGTTATCAGGCCCCTCTCTGTGGAACCAGCTGCCAGTTTGGGAGGCAGAGCCTTCGGTCATCAGGCCCCTCTCTGTGGAACCAGCTGCCAGTTTGGGAGGCAGAGCCTTCAGTTATCAGGCCCCTCTCTGTGGAACCAGCTGCCAGTTTGGGAGGCAGAGCCTTCAGTTATCAGGCCCCTCTCTGTGGAACCAGCTGCCAGTTTGGGAGGCAGAGCCTTCAGTTATCAGGCCCCTCTCTGTGGAACCAGCTGCCAGTTTGGGAGGCAGAGCCTTCAGTTATCAGGCCCCTCTCTGAGGAACCAGCTGCCAGTTTGGGAGAAAGAGCCTTCGGTTATCAGGCCCCTCTCTGTGGAACCAGCTGCCAGTTTGGGAGGCAGAGCCTTTGGTTATCAGGCCCCTCTCTGTGGAACCAGCTGTCAGTTTGTGAGGCAGAGCCTTCAGTTATCAGTCCCCTCTCTGTGGAACCAGCTGTCAGTTTGGGAGGCAGAGCTTTCAGTTATCAGGCCCCTCTCTGTGGAACCAGCTGCCAGTTTGGGAGGCAGAGCCTTCAGTTATCAGGCCCCTCTCTGTGGAACCAGCTGCCAGTTTGGGAGGCAGAGCCTACAGTTATCAGGCCCCTCTCTGTGGAACCAGCTGCCAGTTTGGGAGGCAGAGCCTTCGGTTATCAGGCCCCTCTCTGAGGAACCAGCTGCCAGTTTTGGAGGCAGAGCATTCAGTTATCAGGCCCCTCTCCGTGGAACCAGCTTCCAGTTTGGGAGGCAGAGCCTTCAGTTATTAGGCCCCTCATTAAGGAACCAGCTGCCAGTTTGGGAGGCAGAAGCCTTCAGTTATCAGGCCCCTCTCTGTGGAACCAGCTGCCAGTTTGGGAGGCAGAGCCTTCGGTTATCAGGCCCCTCTCTGTGCAACCAGCTGCCAGTTTGGGAGGCAGAGCCTTCAGTTATCAGGCCCCTCTCTGTGGAACCAGCTGCCAGTTTGGGAGGCAGAGCCTTCAGTTATCAGGCCCCTCTCTGTGGAACCAGCTGCCAGTTTGGGAGGCAGAGCCTTCAGTTATCAGGCCCCTCTCTGTGGAACCAGCTGCCAGTTTGGGAGGCAGAGCCTTCAGTTATCAGGCCCCTCTCTGTGGAACCAGCTGCCAGTTTGGGAGGCAGAGCCTTCAGTTATCAGGCCCCTCTCTGTGGAACCAGCTGCCAGTTTGGGAGGCAGAGCCTTCAGTCATCAGGCCCCTCTCCGTTGAACCAGCTGCCAGTTTGGGAGACAGAGCCTTCAGTTATCAAGCCCCTCTCTGTGGAACCAGCTGCCAGTTTGGGAGGCAGAGCCTTCAGTTATCAGGCCCCTCTCTGTGGAACCAGCTGCCAGTTTGGGAGGCAGAGCTTTCAGTTATCAGGCCCCTCATTGAAGAACCAGCTGCCAGTTTGGGAGGCAGAGCCTTCAGTTATCAGGCCCCTCTCTGTGGAACCAGCTACCAGTTTGGGAGGCAGAGCCTTCAGTTATCAGGCCCCTCTCTGAGGAACCAGCTGCCAGTTTGGGAGGCAGAGCCTTCAGTTATCAGGCCCCTCTCTGTGGAACCAGCTGCCAGTTTGGGAGGCAGAGCCTTCAGTTATCAGGCCCCTCTCTGTGGAACCAGCTGCCAGTTTGGGAGGCGGAGCCTTCAGTTATCAGGCCCCTCTCTGAGGAACCAGCTGCCAGTTTGGGAGGCACAGCCTTCGGTTATCAGGCCCCTCTCTGTGGAACCAGCTGCCAGTTTGGGAGGCAGAGCCTTCGGTTATCAGGCCCCTCTCTGTGGAACCAGCTGCCAGTTTGGGAGGCAGAGCCTTCAGTTATCAGGCCCCTCTCTGTGGAACCAGCTGCCAGTTTAGGAGGCAGAGCCTTGAGTTATCAGGCCCCTCTCTGATGAACGAGCTGCCAGTTTGGGAGGCAGAGCCTTCAGTTATCAGGCCCCTCTCTGTGGAACCAGCTGCCAGTTTGGGAGGCAGAGCCTTCAGTTATCAGGCCCCTCTCTGTGGAACCAGCTGCCAGTTTGGGAGGCAGAGCCTTCAGTTATCAGGCCCCTCTCTGTGGAACCAGCTGCCAGTTTGGGAGGCAGAGCCTTCAGTTATCAGGCCCCTCATTGAGGAACCAGCTGCCAGTTTGGGAGGCAGGAGCCTTCAGTTATCAGGCCCCTCTCTGTGGAACCAGCTGCCAGTTTGGGAGGCAGAGCCTTCGGTTATCAGGCCCCTCTCTGAGGAACCAGCTGCCAGTTTGGGAGGCAGAGCCTTCGGTTATCAGGCCCCTCTCTGTGGAACCAGCTGCCAGTTTGGGAGGCAGAGCCTTCGGTTATCAGGCCCCTCTCTGTGGAACCAGCTGCCAGTTTGGGAGGCAGAGCCTTTGGTTATCAGGCCCCTCTCTGTGGAATCAGCTGTCAGTTTGGGAGGCAGAGCTTTCAGTTATCAGGCCCCTCTTTGTGGAACCAGCTGCCAGTTTGGGAGGCAGAGCCTTCAGTTATCAGGCCCCTCTCTGTGGAACCAGCTGCCAGTTTAGGAGGCAGAGCCTTCAGTTATCAGGCCCCTCTCTGAGGAACGAGCTGCCAGTTTGGGAGGCAGAGCCTTCAGTTATCAGCCCCCTCTCTGTGGAACCAGCTGCCAGTTTGGGAGGCAGAGCCTTCAGTTATCAGGCCCCTCTCTGTGGAACCAGCTGCCAGTTTGGGAGGCAGAGCCTTCAGTTATCAGGCCCCTCTCTGTGGAACCAGCTGCCAGTTTGGGAGGCAGAGCCTTCGGTTATCAGGCTCCTCTTTGAAGAACCAGCTGCCAGTTTGGGAGGCAGAGCTTTCAATTATCAGGCCCCTCTTTGTGGAACCAGCTGCCAGTTTGGGAGGCAAAGCCTTCAGTTATCAGGCCCCTCATTGAGGAACCAGCTGCCAGTTTGGGAGGCAGGAGCCTTCAGTTATCAGGCCCCTCTCTGTGGAACCAGCTGCCAGTTTGGGAGGCAGAGCCTTCGGTTATCAGGCCCCTCTCTGTGGAACCAGCTGCCAGTTTGGGAGGCAGAGCCTTCGGTTATCAGGCCCCTCTCTGTGGAACCAGCTGCCAGTTTGGGAGGCAGAGCCTTCGGTTATCAGGCCCCTCTCTGTGGAACCAGCTGCCAGTTTGGGAGGCAGGAGCCTTCAGTTATCAGGCCCCTCTCTGTGGAACCAGCTGCCAGTTTGGGAGGCAGAGCCTTCGGTCATCAGGCCCCTCTCTGTGGAACCAGCTGCCAGTTTGGGAGGCAGAGCCTTCAGTTATCAGGCCCCTCTCTGTGGAACCAGCTGCCAGTTTGGGAGGCAGAGCCTTCAGTTATCAGGCCCCTCTCTGTGGAACCAGCTGCCAGTTTGGGAGGCAGAGCCTTCGGTTATCAGGCCCCTCTCTGTGGAACCAGCTGCCAGTTTGGGAGGCAGGAGCCTTCAGTTATCAGGCCCCTCTCTGTGGAACCAGCTGCCAGTTTGGGAGGCAGAGCCTTCGGTTATCAGGCCCCTCTCTGTGGAACCAGCTGCCAGTTTGGGAGGCAAGAGCCTTCAGTTATCAGGCCCCTCTCTGTGGAACCAGCTGCCAGTTTGGGAGGCAGAGCCTTCGGTCATCAGGCCCCTCTCTGTGGAACCAGCTGCCAGTTTGGGAGGCAGAGCCTTCAGTTATCAGGCCCCTCTCTGTGGAACCAGCTGCCAGTTTGGGAGGCAGAGCCTTGAGTTATCAGGCCCCTCTCTGTGGAACCAGCTGCCAGTTTGGGAGGCAGAGCCTTCAGTTATCAGGCCCCTCTCTGTGGAACCAGCTGCCAGTTTGGGAGGCAGGAGCCTTCAGTTATCAGGCCCCTCTCTGTGGAACCAGCTGCCAGTTTGGGAGGCAGAGCCTTCGGTCATCAGGCCCCTCTCTGTGGAACCAGCTGCCAGTTTGGGAGGCAGAGCCTTCAGTTATCAGGCCCCTCTCTGTGGAACCAGCTGCCAGTTTGGGAGGCAGAGCCTTCAGTTATCAGGCCCCTCTCTGTGGAACCAGCTGCCAGTTTGGGAGGCAGAGCCTTCAGTTATCAGGCCCCTCTCTGTGGAACCAGCTGCCAGTTTGGGAGGCAGAGCCTTCAGTTATCAGGCCCCTCTCTGAGGAACCAGCTGCCAGTTTGGGAGGCAGAGCCTTCGGTTATCAGGCCCCTCTCTGTGGAACCAGCTGCCAGTTTGGGAGGCAGAGCCTTTGGTTATCAGGCCCCTCTCTGTGGAACCAGCTGTCAGTTTGGGAGGCAGAGCCTTCAGTTATCAGTCCCCCCTCTCTGTGGAACCAGCTGCAAGTTTGGGAGGCAGAGCCTTCAGTTATCAGGCCTCTCTCTGTGGAACCAGCTGCCAGTTTGGGAGGCAGAGCCTTCAGTTATCAGGCCCCTCTCTGTGGAACCAGCTGCCAGTTTGGGAGGCAGAGTCTTCGGTTATCAGGCCCCTCTCTGTGGAACCAGCTGCCAGTTTGGGAGGCAGGAGCCTTCGGTTATCAGGCCCCTCTCTGTGGAACCAGCTGCCAGTTTGGGAGGCAGAGCCTTCGGTCATCAGGCCCCTCTCTGTGGAACCAGCTGCCAGTTTGGGAGGCAGAGCCTTCAGTTATCAGGCCCCTCTCTGTGGAACCAGCTGCCAGTTTGGGAGGCAGAGCCTTCAGTTATCAGGCCCCTCTCTGTGGAACCAGCTGCCAGTTTGGGAGGCAGAGCCTTCGGTTATCAGGCCCCTCTCTGTGGAACCAGCTGCCAGTTTGGGAGGCAGGAGCCTTCAGTTATCAGGCCCCTCTCTGTGGAACCAGCTGCCAGTTTGGGAGGCAGAGCCTTCGGTCATCATGCCCCTCTCTGTGGAACCAGCTGCCAGTTTGGGAGGCAGAGCCTTCAGTTATCAGGCCCCTCTCTGTGGAACCAGCTGCCAGTTTGGGAGGCAGAGCTTTCAGTTATCAGGCCCCTCATTGAAGAACCAGCTGCCAGTTTGGGAGGCAGAGCCTTCAGTTATCAGGCCCCTCTCTGTGGAACCAGCTACCAGTTTGGGAGGCAGAGCCTTCAGTTATCAGGCCCCTCTCTGAGGAACCAGCTGCCAGTTTGGGAGGCAGAGCCTTCAGTTATCAGGCCCCTCTCTGTGGAACCAGCTGCCAGTTTGGGAGGCAGAGCCTTCAGTTATCAGGCCCCTCTCTGTGGAACCAGCTGCCAGTTTGGGAGGCGGAGCCTTCAGTTATCAGGCCCCTCTCTGAGGAACCAGCTGCCAGTTTGGGAGGCACAGCCTTCGGTTATCAGGCCCCTCTCTGTGGAACCAGCTGCCAGTTTGGGAGGCAGAGCCTTCGGTTATCAGGCCCCTCTCTGTGGAACCAGCTGCCAGTTTGGGAGGCAGAGCCTTCAGTTATCAGGCCCCTCTCTGTGGAACCAGCTGCCAGTTTAGGAGGCAGAGCCTTGAGTTATCAGGCCCCTCTCTGATGAACGAGCTGCCAGTTTGGGAGGCAGAGCCTTCAGTTATCAGGCCCCTCTCTGTGGAACCAGCTGCCAGTTTGGGAGGCAGAGCCTTCAGTTATCAGGCCCCTCTCTGTGGAACCAGCTGCCAGTTTGGGAGGCAGAGCCTTCAGTTATCAGGCCCCTCTCTGTGGAACCAGCTGCCAGTTTGGGAGGCAGAGCCTTCAGTTATCAGGCCCCTCATTGAGGAACCAGCTGCCAGTTTGGGAGGCAGGAGCCTTCAGTTATCAGGCCCCTCTCTGTGGAACCAGCTGCCAGTTTGGGAGGCAGAGCCTTCGGTTATCAGGCCCCTCTCTGAGGAACCAGCTGCCAGTTTGGGAGGCAGAGCCTTCGGTTATCAGGCCCCTCTCTGTGGAACCAGCTGCCAGTTTGGGAGGCAGAGCCTTCGGTTATCAGGCCCCTCTCTGTGGAACCAGCTGCCAGTTTGGGAGGCAGAGCCTTTGGTTATCAGGCCCCTCTCTGTGGAATCAGCTGTCAGTTTGGGAGGCAGAGCTTTCAGTTATCAGGCCCCTCTTTGTGGAACCAGCTGCCAGTTTGGGAGGCAGAGCCTTCAGTTATCAGGCCCCTCTCTGTGGAACCAGCTGCCAGTTTAGGAGGCAGAGCCTTCAGTTATCAGGCCCCTCTCTGAGGAACGAGCTGCCAGTTTGGGAGGCAGAGCCTTCAGTTATCAGCCCCCTCTCTGTGGAACCAGCTGCCAGTTTGGGAGGCAGAGCCTTCAGTTATCAGGCCCCTCTCTGTGGAACCAGCTGCCAGTTTGGGAGGCAGAGCCTTCAGTTATCAGGCCCCTCTCTGTGGAACCAGCTGCCAGTTTGGGAGGCAGAGCCTTCGGTTATCAGGCTCCTCTTTGAAGAACCAGCTGCCAGTTTGGGAGGCAGAGCTTTCAATTATCAGGCCCCTCTTTGTGGAACCAGCTGCCAGTTTGGGAGGCAAAGCCTTCAGTTATCAGGCCCCTCATTGAGGAACCAGCTGCCAGTTTGGGAGGCAGGAGCCTTCAGTTATCAGGCCCCTCTCTGTGGAACCAGCTGCCAGTTTGGGAGGCAGAGCCTTCGGTTATCAGGCCCCTCTCTGTGGAACCAGCTGCCAGTTTGGGAGGCAGAGCCTTCGGTTATCAGGCCCCTCTCTGTGGAACCAGCTGCCAGTTTGGGAGGCAGAGCCTTCGGTTATCAGGCCCCTCTCTGTGGAACCAGCTGCCAGTTTGGGAGGCAGGAGCCTTCAGTTATCAGGCCCCTCTCTGTGGAACCAGCTGCCAGTTTGGGAGGCAGAGCCTTCGGTCATCAGGCCCCTCTCTGTGGAACCAGCTGCCAGTTTGGGAGGCAGAGCCTTCAGTTATCAGGCCCCTCTCTGTGGAACCAGCTGCCAGTTTGGGAGGCAGAGCCTTCAGTTATCAGGCCCCTCTCTGTGGAACCAGCTGCCAGTTTGGGAGGCAGAGCCTTCGGTTATCAGGCCCCTCTCTGTGGAACCAGCTGCCAGTTTGGGAGGCAGGAGCCTTCAGTTATCAGGCCCCTCTCTGTGGAACCAGCTGCCAGTTTGGGAGGCAGAGCCTTCGGTTATCAGGCCCCTCTCTGTGGAACCAGCTGCCAGTTTGGGAGGCAAGAGCCTTCAGTTATCAGGCCCCTCTCTGTGGAACCAGCTGCCAGTTTGGGAGGCAGAGCCTTCGGTCATCAGGCCCCTCTCTGTGGAACCAGCTGCCAGTTTGGGAGGCAGAGCCTTCAGTTATCAGGCCCCTCTCTGTGGAACCAGCTGCCAGTTTGGGAGGCAGAGCCTTGAGTTATCAGGCCCCTCTCTGTGGAACCAGCTGCCAGTTTGGGAGGCAGAGCCTTCAGTTATCAGGCCCCTCTCTGTGGAACCAGCTGCCAGTTTGGGAGGCAGGAGCCTTCAGTTATCAGGCCCCTCTCTGTGGAACCAGCTGCCAGTTTGGGAGGCAGAGCCTTCGGTCATCAGGCCCCTCTCTGTGGAACCAGCTGCCAGTTTGGGAGGCAGAGCCTTCAGTTATCAGGCCCCTCTCTGTGGAACCAGCTGCCAGTTTGGGAGGCAGAGCCTTCAGTTATCAGGCCCCTCTCTGTGGAACCAGCTGCCAGTTTGGGAGGCAGAGCCTTCAGTTATCAGGCCCCTCTCTGTGGAACCAGCTGCCAGTTTGGGAGGCAGAGCCTTCAGTTATCAGGCCCCTCTCTGAGGAACCAGCTGCCAGTTTGGGAGGCAGAGCCTTCGGTTATCAGGCCCCTCTCTGTGGAACCAGCTGCCAGTTTGGGAGGCAGAGCCTTTGGTTATCAGGCCCCTCTCTGTGGAACCAGCTGTCAGTTTGGGAGGCAGAGCCTTCAGTTATCAGTCCCCCCTCTCTGTGGAACCAGCTGCAAGTTTGGGAGGCAGAGCCTTCAGTTATCAGGCCTCTCTCTGTGGAACCAGCTGCCAGTTTGGGAGGCAGAGCCTTCAGTTATCAGGCCCCTCTCTGTGGAACCAGCTGCCAGTTTGGGAGGCAGAGTCTTCGGTTATCAGGCCCCTCTCTGTGGAACCAGCTGCCAGTTTGGGAGGCAGGAGCCTTCGGTTATCAGGCCCCTCTCTGTGGAACCAGCTGCCAGTTTGGGAGGCAGAGCCTTCGGTCATCAGGCCCCTCTCTGTGGAACCAGCTGCCAGTTTGGGAGGCAGAGCCTTCAGTTATCAGGCCCCTCTCTGTGGAACCAGCTGCCAGTTTGGGAGGCAGAGCCTTCAGTTATCAGGCCCCTCTCTGTGGAACCAGCTGCCAGTTTGGGAGGCAGAGCCTTCGGTTATCAGGCCCCTCTCTGTGGAACCAGCTGCCAGTTTGGGAGGCAGGAGCCTTCAGTTATCAGGCCCCTCTCTGTGGAACCAGCTGCCAGTTTGGGAGGCAGAGCCTTCGGTCATCATGCCCCTCTCTGTGGAACCAGCTGCCAGTTTGGGAGGCAGAGCCTTCGGTTATCAGGCCCCTCTCTGTGGAACCAGCTGCCAGTTTGGGAGGCAGGAGCCTTCAGTTATCAGGCCCCTCTCTGTGGAACCAGCTGCCAGTTTGGAAGGCAGAGCCTTCGGTCATCAGGCCCCTCTCTGTGGAACCAGCTGCCAGTTTGGGAGGCAGAGCCTTCAGTTATCAGGCCCCTCTCTGTGGAACCAGCTGCCAGTTTGGGAGGCAGAGCCTTCAGTTATCAGGCCCCTCTCTGTGGAACCAGCTGCCAGTTTGGGAGGCAGAGCCTTCGGTTATCAGGCCCCTCTCTGTGGAACCAGCTGCCAGTTTGGGAGGCAGGAGCCTTCAGTTATCAGGCCCCTCTCTGTGGAACCAGCTGCCAGTTTGGGAGGCAGAGCCTTCGGTCATCAGGCCCCTCTCTGTGGAACCAGCTGCCAGTTTGGGAGGCAGAGCCTTCAGTTATCAGGCCCCTCTCTGTGGAACCAGCTGCCAGTTTGGGAGGCAGAGCCTTCAGTTATCAGGCCCCTCTCTGTGGAACCAGCTGCCAGTTTGGGAGGCAGAGCCTTCAGTTATCAGGCCCCTTTCTGTGGAACCAGCTGCCAGTTTGGGAGGCAGAGCCTTCAGTTATCAGGCCCCTCTCTGAGGAACCAGCTGCCAGTTTGGGAGGCAGAGCCTTCGGTTATCAGGCCCCTCTCTGTGGAACCAGCTACCAGTTTGGGAGGCAGAGCCTTCAGTTATCAGGCCCCTCTCTGTGGAACCAGCTGCCAGTTTAGGAGGCAGAGCCTTGAGTTATCAGGCCCCTCTCTGAAGAACGAGCTGCCAGTTTGGGAGGCAGAGCCTTCAGTTATCAGGCCCCTCTCTGTGGAACCAGCTGCCAGTTTGGGAGGCAGAGCCTTCAGTTATCAGGCCCCTCTCTGTGGAACCAGCTGCCAGTTTGGGAGGCAGTGCCTTCAGTCATCAGGCCCCTCTCCGTTGAACCAGCTGCCAGTTTGGGAGGCAGAGCTTTCAGTTATCAGGCCCCTCTCTGAGGAACCAGCTGCCAGTTTGGGAGGCAGAGCCTTCAGTTATCAGGCCCCTCTCTGTGGAACCAGCTGCCAGTTTGGGAGGCAGAGCCTTCAGTTATCATGGTCCTCTCTGTTTAACCAGCTGCCAGTTTGGGAGGCAGAGCCTTCAGTTATCAGGCCCCTCTCTGTGGAACCAGCTGCCAGTTTGGGAGGCAGAGCCTTCAGTTATCAGGCCCTTCTCCGTTGAACCAGCTGCCAGTTTGGGAGGCAGAGCCTTTGGTTATCAGGCCCCTCTCTGTGGAACCAGCTGCCAGTTTGGGAGGCAGAGCCTTTGGTTATCAGGCCCCTCTCTGTGGAACCAGCTGTCAGTTTGGGAGGCAGAGCTTTCAGTTATCAGGCCCCTCTCTGTGGAACCAGCTGCAAGTTTGGGAGGCAGAGCCTTCAGTTATCAGGCCCCTCTCTGTGGAACCAGCTGCCAGTTTAGGAGGCAGAGCCTTGAGTTATCAGGCCCCTCTCTGAGGAACGAGCTGCCAGTTTGGGAGGCAGAGCCTTCAGTTATCAGGCCCCTCTCTGTGGAACCAGCTTCCAGTTTGGGAGGCAGAGCCTTCAGTTATCAGGCCCCTCTCTGTGGAACCAGCTGCCAGTTTGGGAGGCAGAGCCTTCAGTTATCAGGCCCCTCTCTGTGGAACCAGCTGCCAGTTTGGTATGCAGAGCCTTCAGTCATCAGGCCCCTCTCCGTTGAACCAGCTGCCAGTTTGGGAGGCAGAGCTTTCAGTTATCAGGCCCCTCTCTGAGGAACCAGCTGCCAGTTTGGGAGGCAGAGCCTTCAGTTATCAGGCCCCTCTCTGTGGAACCAGCTGCCAGTTTGGGAGGCAGAGCCTTCAGTTATCAGGGTCCTTTCTGTGGAACCAGCTGCCAGTTTGGGAGGCACAGCCTTCAGTTATCAGGCCCCTCTCTGTGGAACCAGCTGCCAGTTTGGGAGGCAGAGCCTTCAGTTATCAGGCCCTTCTCCGTTGAACCAGCTGCCAGTTTGGGAGGCAGAGCCTTTGGTTATCAGGCCCCTCTCTGTGGAACCAGCTGTCAGTTTGGGAGGCAGAGCTTTCAGTTATCAGGCCCCTCTCTGTGGAACCAGCTGCCAGTTTGGGAGGCAGAGCCTTCAGTTATCAGGCCCCTCTCTGTGGAACCAGCTGCCAGTTTAGGAGGCAGAGCCTTGAGTTATCAGGCCCCTCTCTGAGGAACGAGCTGCCAGTTTGGGAGGCAGAGCCTTCAGTTATCAGGCCCCTCTCTGTGGAACCAGCTGCCAGTTTGGGAGGCAGAGCCTTCAGTTATCAGGCCCCTCTCTGTGGAACCAGCTGCCAGTTTGGGAGGCAGAGCCTTCAGTTATCAGGCCCCTCTCTGTGGAACCAGCTGCCAGTTTGGGAGGCAGAGCCTTCAGTCATCAGGCCCCTCTCCGTTGAACCAGCTGCCAGTTTGGGAGGCAGAGCTTTCAGTTATCAGGCCCCTCTCTGAGGAACCAGCTGCCAGTTTGGGAGGCAGAGCCTTCAGTTATCAGGCCCCTCTCTGTGGAACCAGCTGCCAGTTTGGGAGGCAGAGCCTTCAGTTATCAGGGTCCCCTCTGTGGAACCAGCTGCCAGTTTGGGAGGCAGAGCCTTCAGTTATCAGGCCCCTCTCTGTGGAACCAGCTGCCAGTTTGGGAGGCAGAGCCTTCAGTTATCAGGCCCTTCTCCGTTGAACCAGCTGCCAGTTTGGGAGGCAGAGCTTTCAGTTATCAGGCCCCTCATTGAAGAACCAGCTGTCAGTTTGGGAGGCAGAGCCTTCAGTTATCAGGCCCCTCTCTGTGGAACCAGCTACCAGTTTGGGAGGCAGAGCCTTCAGTTATCAGGCCCCTCTCTGAGGAACCAGCTGCCAGTTTGGGAGGCAGAGCCTTCAGTTATCAGGCCCCTCTCTGTGGAACCAGCTGCCAGTTTGGGAGGCAGAGCCTTCAGTTATCAGGGTCCTCTCTGTGGAACCAGCTGCCAGTTTGGGAGGCAGAGCCTTCAGTTATCAGGCCCCTCTCTGTGGAACCAGCTGCCAGTTTGGGAGGCAGAGCCTTCAGTTATCAGGCCCTTCTCCGTTGAACCAGCTGCCAGTTTGGGAGGCAGAGCTTTCAGTTATCAGGCCCCTCATTGAAGAACCAGCTGCCAGTTTGGGAGGCAGAGCCTTCAGTTATCAGGCCCCTCTCTGTGGAACCAGCTACCAGTTTGGGAGGCAGAGCCTTCAGTTATCAGGCCCCTCTCTGAGGAACCAGCTGCCAGTTTGGGAGGCAGAGCCTTCAGTTATCAGGCCCCTCTCTGTGGAACCAGCTGCCAGTTTGGCTTCAGGAAGCAGACACCTTCTCCACTTTTAAGACCAGGCTTAAAACTTTCCTTTCTGATGAAGCTTATAGTTAGGGATGGCTCAGGTGATCCTGAAACATCCCATAGTTAAGCTGCTATAGGCCCAGACTGCTGGGGGGCTCATCTGTCACACCTCTGTTCGCAGGGCTCTCAAGTCTCACGCAATGAGCGTGAGACACACGCATTTCAACAAGTTCACACGCTCACACGCCACACATGCCATTTCTCACGCTGAGAAATGATCAACTTCGTCGCACAGAAATTCTAATGGCCGATACTATAAACGAGTCAATGGCAGGTTTCTGTGCGCTCTACAGCTCAGAACTATAGCTCTGGTACAGCTGTCTTGATTTAGCAACCCATCGGCAAATCACAAAATAGAATTTCTCAGCCAATCAGAAAACAGAATTTCTTGTTGCCGGGTGTGAAATAGCTTTCAGCTGCAAGCACGTGTCCCATGAATGCACAGAGGACATAACCTATTATGCTCTGAATGCGTGCAGAAGTTGTAGACGAGCTGGAGGTGGAAGAGAACCGTCAGGATCATCAGCAGGTCATATCTTCATTTATTTTAATCTTTTATTAGTTACTATAGTTTACCTACTTGTAAAAGACCAATACCTGCCGATTAAAGTGTTCGTTGGAGTAGTAGACCTAAATATTCAGCACACACCCTTTGACATGAGCAACTTAATGAAAAATGAAAAATATGTAGGAGTGTAATTAGGCTTCCGTGGTTAATTTTTTTCAAAGGTGACTGGTATGAACAGATTCCCAATAAGGCTATCTACAATTGCCAAACTGGTATTAGTTCTGCCACACTGAAATGTTGATGCAGAGAGGGTTTTTTCCATGGTGGGGCTCAATAAAACCAAGACCAGGAACACTTTGTTTCTGAATGGAACTCTGTCATCCATCATGACTGTGAAAATGGCTGACATTGAGCCACAGTGCTTTAAATGGGAGCCCCCAATATCAGTCATCAAGCATCAAAATCTGCCACAAACACTTACAACAACACTCATAAACAAACACACAAAGAGAGGGACTGCTCAAGGGGCCCATTTGGGGTTATGTTTGTTTTTCTTAATTTAATTTGTCTGTTTTTTTGTTTGTTAAGACTTTGCATACCTAAAACAATTTATTTTAAAATATAGCAGAATTTAGTGTAAAAGTGAAGATTTGTGATTTTGGTATAAATAAAACAATTTCTTTGTTCTTTAAGTAGCTAGTTTATGGCGATGGGATACTGCAAGGGACCCCCCCCCCCCCCCAAAAAAAAAACCCCGAAAGAAACCCCCCCACGCACATGGCCCGGCCCCTGCCCCGCCCGAATCTCACTCCAAGCAAACTTGAAAACTTGAGAGCCCTGTCTGTTCTCTTTCATCTCCATGTACACATGACATCCTTGTTGTCATTAACTTGTGTTTCTCTCAGCAGGTATCCTTGGCCTGGTGTTACAGTGTTTGTTGTCCCCTCTTTTGTGTCCTCTCAAACCCCAGCTGGTCGAGGCGGATGGCCACCCTTCCTGGTTCTGGTTCTGATGGAGATTTCGTCCTGTTCAAAGGCAGTTTTTTCTCTCCACAGTCGCCTCAGGCACGCTCAGGACGGGAGATTGGATCAGAGAGAAGTTTCAGTGCAGTCTGTTGGTTTCCTTAGCTAGGCTACTTTTTAAAGTTAGCTTTGTATGAATTTGACTAATTTGGCATGTATTCAGTTTGATTGGATTATGATTGCATTAAATTGAATTGCATTGTAATTGGCTTGAAGTGGCTGTAGCTCAGGAGGAAGAATAGTCATCTGGCAATTAGAAGGTCGTGGTTTGACTCCAGGCTGCCCCGGGCCACATGTCGAAGTCTCCTAGGGTGAGAGACTGAACCCCATGTTGCCTTCTAATGCATCCATTGATGTGTGTAAAAGAGTAAAAAAAATCCCTGTTTACCGTTGTTTGACTAAGACATGCTGTAGTGTAAAAGCGCTTTGGGTGGTCAGCTAGACTATATGAATACATTTTGAATTTTGAAGTGCCTTGAGATGAAATTTGTTGGGATTTCACGCCAAGTGAATAAAAGTGAATTGAATTGAATGTTATTTTGAAAGGTAAAATATAATTCTTTTTATTCTAATTCTGTAGCTCCCCACCCTCAACGGGCTGGTGAAGGTACAGACACTGTCTCCACCACGCAGCAGTGTCTGAAGAGGAGTACACCAAGACATCATCCCAGCATCCCACGCCAGCCTTCAAGCTGCTCAAAGATTTGGCTGCTTGCACTGTAAGTAAGTAAGTAAGTAATTTTAATTTCTAGAGCACGTTTAAAACAGTTTCCACTGACCAAAGTGCTGTACATATGATATGGCTAAAAAAAAAAAAATAAATAAAATAAAAAAAAAATAGAAAAATAAAAGCAAATCAGAACAAGCAAAATATAAAAGCAAACACAAAAAGAGTAAGAAAGACAAATACAGAAATACAATTGACAAATAGACAGCACTAACAAATAAATAGCAACAGAACAGAAGACACTTGAATATAAAGCTAGGAAGCAGGGAAGGCCAGGGAGTATAGGTGGGTCTTGAGCCTTGATTTAAAGGTGGTCACAGAGGGAGACAGTCTAACATCTGGGGGGAGACAATTCCACAGACGTGGGGCTGCTACTGAAAAAGCTCTATCGCCTTTTTGCTTGAGGCGGGTGCGGGCCACAGAGAGAAGACCCTTGTCGGCAGATCTAAGGGACCTGGATGCTGAGAGGGGATGGAGGAGGTCTGAGATATATGAGGGAGCCAACCCATGCAGTGCCTTATATACAATCAGCAGGACTTTAAAGTGGATCCTAAAGCTAATGGGGAGCCAGTGTAAGGAGGCCAGTACAGGGGTGATGTGTTGATATTTTTTGGTGCCAGTTAGCAGCCTTGCAGCTGCATTCTGTACCAATTGCAGACGAGAAAGTTGGGACTGGGGGAGACCAAGATAGAGGGAGTTGCAATAATCTAACCGGGATGTAACAAATGCATGAATTACTGTTTCTAAGTCCTTGGGAGACAGGGAGGGTTTGAGATGGGAAATAATTCTCAGCGGATGGAAGCTACTCTTGATAACAGAGCTAATCTGCCTTTTAAAACAGAGCTCTGAGTCAATGGTGACACCTAGATTTTTGGCATGTGGCTTAACAAAAGGGGAGAGGTGGGCTAATTGTCCTTCGATCAGGGGCCTAGCTTTAGGAGGGCCAAAAATGATGACCTCTGTCTTACCATCATTTAGCTGAAGGAAGTTACTACTCATCCAGCGCTTAATATCCTGGAGACAATCCAGAAGAGGCTGAATGGAGTTATCAGATTTTAGGGGCAGGTATAGCTGGGTGTCATCGGCATAAAAGTGAAAAGAGATGTCATAACGCCGGATGATGTCGCCAAGGGGGAGCATGTATAAACTGTATCACTGTAAACCTCCAACCAGGGAATGCTGCAGTTTTTACACATGCAGAAATGATTCGGTTGATCAGGTTCAACACAAATTTATGTTGCAGTTAATGCATGATTTAATTGTAATGATAAATTTCAGGTTTCCTATTTCAGGAGCCATCTGCGCCCGTTTTAATGATTTAAACTCATTTCCTGGACATAAACAGAGCCCAGCATCGACACATCTACTCATATATGTCATCATGCTGGCATCAGTCTGACTCATACCAGCTGTAAACATCATGTGTACTGTGTGCAATGCATGAATGACCTACCAGCAGAAGCTTGAGAATTTAAAGCTGACTTGGGGCTTATTTTGATTTTCTTGAAGTTAAAAAAAACTGGTTTCCTTCTCTAAAGCTAAAAAATTGAAATCAGATATCCAAAAGAGTAAATGTTAACCAACATACATTTAATGTGAGGGAAAAAATGATGAAGGACATGATAATCTTATTGCTGAAGTCAGTGAGTGTGCCCCTCCATCATGCTGGAGTCCATGCAGATGCCCCCATTTGTCTAATTACAGCTGGTTTTTAGTTTGTGACTGATTATCACTGTTTGGGTAGACCAAACACTTTACTGTTAATATATGCAATATGATATCACTTTATGCTTATTCAATTTTTCGCGTTTCTGCCAGGCGTTACTACAGACTGCCATCACATCTGTTTGGGCATGATTTGGAAGTTGGGTGAAACTATAGGTGTTGGTAGGACTAAAAGGAGTAATCAACTGCAGCAACCAAACTAGAAGATGCTGTTATGTCTTCATAGATCAAATCATTTGTCCTTGTACTAAACTGAATCCCTCCTTTGCTACACTGGCTGGCAGCTACAACTCCAAAGGTGACCATGTAGATTGAGTTGGGACTTTCTGTGTGTGGGAGCATGTTCTTCAGGAGCTCCAGCAGCACCCAACGCAGCACCAGAGTTTCTATCTGTATTAACACATCATAACGCATTAACACCCCAGGCTGATCCACGTCTCTGCCAGCACTGGCTTCACTTGTCGTTCCAGCCTGTCCTCAACAGGACTGAATGTAGTCCTTACCCGACACAGCTTGAGTAATATCTGTACCCAAGTGATCAAATCATCCTGCGGAATGAGTTTGTGTCGAACCTTTTAACATGAGTGGGATCAGGAACAGGGCCCAGTTTTTACAGTTTGTAGTTCTCTACACAGAGGACTGATTATACAGATGATCAGATCTGTCTCACACACACACCTTTGTCTTCAGAAGATACACAACGCTCTGAGCTAAAGGGGATTTACTTTCCTTTTTGAGTAAATCTGTCTTTGGGCTGAGCCTGATGCAGGAACATGACATGAAAAGCCCCCCCCCCAAAAAAAAACAACTTGAGCACCTCTAAAGATTTGAGCTCGTTGATAACTTTGAATCAGGGCCTGTGTTGAAATCACATTTGATGTATAAATGGTTGTTTAGCAAAACATTCTCATTCTTAATTGGATTTCATCAAAAACAAAAATGTTTATGGGTGATTGATACTAATATACTTATTACTGTACTATACTAATTTTGCATCAAATTTCCTACTGTAGTGGAGCTGATACAGAATGCTTTGTGGCGTCTGATCAGGAGCAGACTGAGCAAAGCTTCCATGAGCCCTCTGATTGGTTTGTTAGCCATATGGCTCATTTACAGTCATCATTAGCAAAGAGCAGGTGATGCATACTTCAAAGCTCCAAAAAGAATCAGCTCCTCAGACCTTCCCAACAATCAGCAGACATGCAGCTAAAACTCGGAAAAGGAAAATGAAGTCCACAGACCAGGAGAGAACTGGGTGCTTTCACAGTCATCTCCTCAGTCCTGGAGAGGAAACGCAACTTAATGTGGAGGATGAAAATGTCCGACACTAGAACAGAAATCTAAAACCTCTGTTTGAAAGCAAAAGAGCCTCAGGAAGCTTCAAACTCTAAAAAGGTTCCTGCATCTTCATGATAAAAACAGCACTCAGAAAGCATGGACTGAAGTGAAAATACCTTCCTGGCAGCCATTAGCAAAACTGTGGAAAAAAACTTCCAAAAAATAGATCATCTCACTGGAAGAGTAGATTTCATTAGAATACAGCAACATCCCACTCTGTAAGATGATGAACAATCAACATGGAAGCTTCAGCTTCTGTCATGACTCATAGTCCATAATATATTTGGAAATCTGTGGAAAGATCTGGAAAAGAAAGAAAAAGCAACAACAGTCTCAGCTGTGTAATGGCCAGAGATCTGTTGGGAGTGAAACACACTTAACAGTAGAGGCAGTTCATTATCCATGTTTTTCAAATGTTGCAGTCGGACTAAAAAGCATCTTTCATACGGAGCAGTGAAGAAACACTCACATCCCCGAACAACTCCTTCATAAAAGGAAGTGATTGAGACAAAAGAGCTTTTATTATAGAGGATATAAAATAAATATACATGACTTTTTTCATTTAACAGTCATTTGTACAGTGAAATCTGGTTCGCTAAAAGCATCTGAATAAATGTTTCCTGCGCTGGGCTATCGTTCCCTTATCTACAAACGCTAAGAAAAGACGGTACAATTGGGTCATACGTATATTTTGAAGTCATGTGTACACAAACATACACACACACACACACACACACACACACACACACACACACACACACACGTACACACACGAACACAACACAGAGGAGTGGAAAGACACTCCAACCTGCAAAGCATGTTCTGCTGCAGCTCACTGAGAGCTTTGGGAGGAAACACAAGAAGATCAATTAAAAAGTGATCAGTAAATAAGAGCTGAGAGACAACACTGGCAAAAATGTCCTCTTCATTAAAGATGTGAGAGATGGTTAGTGACTTGGCACCGAGGGGATCTCAGAAGTTGAGCTTTGCAGGTGGAGCATCTGTCGTCTGTACAAACGGTGGGACAATAAGTGCTTATGTTCTCCATTGGAAATAGACAGGCACATGCAATACTATTAAAAAACTGTGAGAGGAAAGAGTGGCCTAGAAGTGCACTAGATTTCATAATAGTGTGAACTAATATTACTCTGTCCATATCTACACACAGGAGCATCATCTGCTCCAGAACCTTTAGAGCACTGCCAGAACTTTAGTGTCTAAAGCAACACATTAAAAACATTAAATACTGTTTGATTTACCACTACATTATTGAGAAATAACAGTGCATCAAAAGACCATTACTGTATCAATATCTCAATGCAAAATGTATTTTTATGTACAGCATTTCCAAACAAACTTCAGTAATATGTGAGGAAAACATCTGCGAGCAGAAATCAAGCTCTAATCCTCCATCAGGAGTCGTTGCAGCTTTCACAATGACTTTATGCAACATGATATGAAAATCAAAAGAAAAAAGGCAAACAGAGAAAGTGTGAAAAGACTTGTTGATGAGGAAAAAAAGGCACCATCCACTCAAATGAAAAACATGGACGCATGTCAGCACCGTGGCAACACTGACACAGAGGAATATCTGTGTGAGAAAGTTCAAATAAGTCACAAGAAGCCGGTGAGTGATCCAAAACAACGACATCACCTTCATGCTCCCGTACAGTGAGGTGCCGTGTACACATTCAGTAACTACCAGCCGTTTCAGGGAGGGAAACAACCAGAAAAGGACAAGAAATGCAACCTAGTGATGCCTGCTTTGTCCCACAGGTTCTGCTCCAGAGCTACTATATTAAAGGCAGAAGAACATTTACAAAATGTGTATTATTCATAGATGTATGGAAATAATAAATATGATTGTATATGTATGTGTATATATATATATATATGCATTTCTTTACAATAGATCATTTTGAGTACATTTTAAAAATGTGACAAAAAGGACAGAGCTGTTTTGAACTGCTGTACTCCATATTACACAAAGAGTGAACACACGTCACCCATCAAACACATTCAAACCTAAGCACAGGGGAAAGCTTCTTTGCATAGGAGTTGTTTGACAGAAACTTGTCACTCACTCGAGCCTTGCGCTCAATAATACTTATGAAACCTCGCTTTATGGAGGTGGAAATATACAGCAAAGTGTCTTCACCAATCTTTGCTGCCGCTCACTTCAAATTCACACAATAAAGGGAAGAAAAGCTCTGAATAGCTGCTGGTTCTGATTGCCCCCCCGGATCTGTGGGCTACACTGTCAGAACACATGGTGAACACGTGATGAAGAGCTGTACACGTTAGGTGGAAAAGTACTTCATTAGAATTCACATGGTGCTCAAGCTGCATTTCTGGGTCATTTTACATGTCCAATGGCTCAAATAAGATGCTGTGACATTCCAGCAGCCGCTCACAGCGACACAGCTCAGAAAGAAGGAACTGTGTGCTGTGTGTTTGCATGTCAAAGTGACACAGAGCTGGAGTGAATGTTTAATGTAACCATTAAAACTCTGTTAACCTCCCACTGCTAACAACTAAAAGCAAAGCCTGGAAACAGCGTGCTCACCACATGGTTCGAATGTTCCTCATGTCACCATTAAGTGTTGTAAAGTTTGAAATAAGGTTTGAATGCCAGTGTTAAATCTAATTTGATGAGGAAGAAAACAAACTGCAAAACTGGAGTGTTGCTCCCCCCAAAAACCCTGCACTGTGGGGCTCTGAAGCTCCAACGCTCAGGGAACACTGAGGTTCTTGTACAAAAATCAACTAGAAATACCCCCCATCCAAATATGGGATTTTGGAATGAAAACTGACAATGAAACCTTTTAGCAGAACTCACACAGTGAGAATGGAAGTGACCCCAAACCGACTGGAATAATCCTCCCGGCTGCTGTTAGTTCCAGCAAAGTCTGAGTGCAAAGCTGGGAGACATTTTCAGCAACAGAGAATTCTGGACACAATTATATGATCATATGATCATCTTTACTCTGAAACATTTGAGTTATGCTGTTCAACAGAGGTCCAGTTCCATTTTCAGCCACAAGGTGTCAGTGTTTCCTTATCCCACTGCAGGTCACTGTCTGTAAAATATTACATTTTTTTATTTCTACGTTTTATTTGTCTTTGTCTGTGAGGGGGCAAATGCAGATATAGCAAATGTCAAATCACTGGGTGCGCTCTTTAATACAGTCTTCATAATGGCTGCTCGTGTGACTGAGTGTGGTCAGCAAGGAAGTGGTCAGCTAACGAAAAGGTGTCAATATTATTTTCAAATAGCTCCAGAACAGAATCATTACTTGAGGGTTTTTTTTTTAAAGAACATGTATTTATGTCTAAAAGGTACATTATAAAAATCCTTTTACTTTGGCATATATCTGAGGTGCCACAGCTATTTAACAACTGCTGACTAAAAACTCTAAAAGAAAATTCTGCATTAATGGGTTCTGAACACCTTCACGTTCAAAAACAATTTGGATTAGATTATAGATATTTTTGTAATTAATAAATCTTTAATCATTTTCATGACTTTTCATCATATTCTGAATTAGTGGGGGGTCTCTGCTGCATTTAGCTGCAACTGTTGCTAACAAATAAAGGTTAAGAAACCCTGTGAAATGTTGTGGAGCAGTTCCATGGAGCAAAACATTGAAATACTAAAGTAAAGTACAGGCACCTATGTACTGCAATTCAAGAAAAAAAAGAACCTTTCATGATTTCTTTCATTGCTTTTGCGGTCCACTCTCAGGCTGAAGCCTCTTAGCTTAGCTTAGCTTAGCTTTGCACACAGTTCAGAAACAGAGGAAACATCTAGCCTGACTACAGTCAAAGTCAATAAACCACTTGGCATGATAATGTTCTGAACTTATTTTACTCAACCAGTAACTAGTAAAATAGATTTGTGTACCAGATCATGGTCTAAGAATTAGTTAGAAGAAATAGACAGTAAATGGTCACTTTCATGTCTGTTTTTTTGCAGATAACATAATGTACCATCTAACTTCATGATCCTTAGATGTGTAAGTGGTTGGATTTGTTGACCTCTGTCAGGTTCGATGCTTCCCCTCTTTCCGGCCTTGATGCTGGGAAAAGCTAAGTAACTACAGCTAGAAACCTCCTATGAAGAATACACACACGACTAGGGTTGCCACCTGTCCAGGATTTTCATGGTCTGTCCAGGAAAATAAAAATAAAAATCCTGGACACTGAATGTCCCGGATTTTTGTACATGATGCGCAAAATGTGTATTTCAGTTTAATTGAAGTGTGCCTACGTCCATAATACACAGCCTTATTGGCTCTACAAAAATGACGTAGCTCTACGGCACTTAGATTTACTATCTAAGTGCCTTGAGATGACATTTGTTGTATTTGGCGCTATATAAATAAAAATGAATTGAATTTAATTGAATTAGCCTAACATGGGTGGTGGTGGTGGGGGCACGCACCGTGGAGGTTCATTAGAAATGGTAAGGTGGAGACGGAGAGTGTGTGTGCCCCCAGGTGTCCACAACTAAAAACTGTTGAAAATATAACAAAATAATAAAGGTCTGCTATTAAATAAAGCAATTAACTAAACAAATAACTAGAAATTGTCATTCTTACTCATTTTAGCTATACAATTGTCGCTTAGAATGACGGTTTTTATCTTGGGTTAGATGTGCGAAAGGCGCTGTCGCTTACAAACATAAAGGTCGATTCGATGGTCAAAATGTCCAGGATTTTTGTCAGACACAGGTGGCAACCCTACACACGACTGAAATAAATCTTTCATCTTTGCAGAAATAAGTATTTCCCAAGAGTCTAACTGTTCCTTTAGCTGCTCACTTAAGTTGAATAAACTTTGTTTCACAACTGAGGTTTGGTCATGGAAGAACAAGGCATACAGGGCAATTAATATGTATACATAAATATATAAAAATAGATATATGATCGAGGAAGTTGTGATGTAGTGAAGAACGCACCCATTGTCTTGAAATGCGCTCTAATCTAAAAAAGAGGGGTGGATGTTCAGTTAGTTCCAGCTTTCAGCAGATTGGTTCAGCGCTCAGTGCAGATCGAGTAAGTAAAAGCATTAACAACATACACACTCTACACACACACAGGGCAACAATAGTAACAATCAAACTCTAAAAAAACAATCTGGCATCTGGCAGTAACAGTACACTTAGCTGCCCCGTACATTATGCGCACGTTTGTTAAAGTTTGGAGCGTCCACCAGCACCTCCTAAACATGACAATCCTCAGAGCTGCAAGCCACAAACCACAAGTGTCATCAGAGGGAAGCCAGCTCTGAAAGTGGCGGAGTCATCAGAATATATACAGAGTGGAGCTGTAAGAAGACCAAGCAGTGGTCTTCTCTTGCTTTGCAAATCCAAATCCAGAAAAAGTTGCCTTTCTAGAAACCCGAAAATAAGAAGATTCCAAGAAATTGCGCTTTAAATATTTCCCTGCAATGACATCAGCTAAAGAGCTGATTTTTTTCCTTGTAGAAACATGTGTCTGTCTACTTTATTTCTAAAAGGACAGGATTAGCTCAAACTAACCTCTTTGATTATCCAGTAATGATACACTAGAGATGATGGTAAAGGGCTTTTCCTCCTGTTTTTCATTTCATCCCATGGCTTCCACATGTAACAATCTTTGTAATGACATCAACTATCAAGCTAAACTTGAAAAGTCTAGCAAACAAGCAGGAGAAAAGAAATCAGCTAGAAAAAGGTGCCATGTAATATACAGATGTGGTTCTTCACTGGTTTTGTAAGTGACATGATTCTCAGTCTGTGGGATGCCTTCACACAAAACTAGTTTTCTGGTTCGATTGTTTTGGTTCCTATCTGTGTTAGCCTTCATGTCCCAGTGTTGCTGAAGGCTTACAGGGAAAAGATGAAAGGTGAGGGCAACTGGAAATGGAGGATGGCTGAGTTGGAATAATGTAAAGACGGGGTTGAGCTGCTGAAGATGAGGAGGAGCGGACTCCTCTGCTGGTTCCACGGGCAGCCTCAGTAACGGTGCGTCTGGTGCGAGTACTGAGCGCTCTGCTGGGAAGAGGAAGAGTATCCCATGGTACTCTGAGGCTGAGAGGAACCTTGGACGTTGCTTTGGTAACCAAGGCGGGAGCTGGAGTGCTGACGGAGAGACAGAGACAGGTGGAGAAAAAGACACAGTGCTCAATCTGACATCAGATTAGACAGTCAGCGTGCAATCCACACGGATTATTCTGCTGGGAAATATTTCAGTCTTGCTTCATTTTACAGATCCAGTACTTTTCACATTATTCTCTCTAACCCCCCCTCCTAAAAATGAACAGTTAATCACTCGATTTTTAATTTGGTACAGAATATAAGAAAAAAGGATAAAGTGTTCCACAGGAACATTGTTGCTATATTCAAGTTTTTAATAAAACAACTGAATTTGTATCATTGAATCATACATTGTATCCATCTTGTATCCAAGGAACTCCATTAGGTTTGTTTGTTTGTTAAACTACAATCTGCTAAACTCAGACAAAGCTAAAGTTACAGCCTCAAAGGAAGGCTAACCATGCAGCGGCAGTAATGAATAGGTCCATTCTAAATGTGTATGAATAAAAAGGAATAGATGAATGGTTGTCTGTGTCTCTGTGTTGGACCTGGGCTGGACAGGCTGGACCCCATCTCTCACCAGTGGCACAGAGACAGATGATGCTGATGATGGTAAGCAGCTGATCATGTTGCTGACTAACACCGAGGCACAACCACTGAAGCACAGCCACTCTGGCGGCCTGGCCTAGCTTGGAGAAACATGTCTGTTTTCCCGTAAATGGTGAATGGACTGTACTTCTAAAGGCCTTTTCTGGTCCAGCTGACCACCCAAAGCGCCTTCACCCCACCCATCACGCACACGCTCATACAGCCCACCTGAGAGTTCTGCAGGCTCCACCGTGCTTTTCTGTCATCTACCACACACTGATGGAGCCACTGGGAGGCAACGTGGGCCTCAGTGTCTTTGACCTGTGGCCTGGGGAAGCCGGGAATCAAACCATTAACCTCTTTGATTGCTCTTCCTCCTGAGCTTGAGCTGTCTATGATGCAGTCATCAGATTTGAAAACTGCTACTTTATTTTCCTGGCTGATACGCCTTTCTGTGCTAATCACAGAACAACTTCACAAGCTAACAAAGGACGAGCTCTCAGAACAGCCAGGTGTGGGGGTTCTCCCCGGGTCCTCCGGCTTCCTCCCACCACCCAGAAACATGCATGTCAGGTTAACTGGTGACTCTAAACTGTCCTTAGGAGTGAGTGGTTGTGTCTGGTTGGTCTCTGTGTGGCCCTGTGATGGACTGGTGACCCGTCCAGGTGGACCCTGCCTCACACTCAGTGACAGCTGGGAGAGGCTCCAGCCCCCCCGCGACCCTGCATTGGATTAGACGGGTATAGAAAATGGATGGATGGGATGCCTGCACTGGGGAAAGTTTACCTAAGTAAAAGTCAAACGACTGAAATCTTACTGAAAGTCCATTCAACTTTTTCTTTGTGGCAGCTGTAGCTCAGGAGCGTCCGTCCTTCAGTCTGAAGGTTGCTGGTTTGAGCCACATCTTCCCTGGTCCAAGCATCCCCACTTTCCCCCCAATGTGTTTTTCATTTGTGTGTCCCTTTGGAGAAAGGTGTCTGCTAAAAGAATGGGATGAACATGTAATTCTCCTGATTTCTTCTACAGAAATATGGATACTTCCCAGAGACTGTCACCAGACTCCTGCTGCTCCGTGCAGTTCCATATACGACATGCTGCATCTACTCACAATTAGTCAGAGGATGACAAGAGGCTGTCCAAATCTCAGCCCTCAGGTGAACTGATTCCATGTGCAGACTCCACAGTCACATGTGCAACAACTGCTACTTTTTGGGAGAATGATGGTGCCCAGTAGAATGTTCATATGTATGTACTGATCAATGAGGGGAAAGTAGGACAGTTAAAATGAACTGCTGGCCACCCTGCTGGTGTGTTAGTCCGCTCTACTCGTTCATGTGTGTGTGTGTGTGTGATATAGCTCAGCCTGGGATCCAGCCTCCATGTGGCCCTGCTGAGACAGAGGCAGGAGAGGTCACCTCCATCACACTGCAGCACTGACACATGATCGCCCTGACTTTGCACCTCCAAGCTGAAATTCATTTCTTTTAGTCAGTGTCTGTATGTCATCTCACTGTCCAGCACTCCGAGCTCCCTTCTCTGTTTGACCCTGTGATAAGAGTCGAGCCGCTGATAAAACAGACGCCTCAGGAGAAAACAAGCTCAGAAAACAGAGCTACGCAGAGATTTGATATCAACTCTGTCAGCAGGACGATGTGGAATGGAGTTCTTATCAGCTGGACAACAGACTGCTGTTATCAGGGGTATATGTTTCTCAACAATAGCCCTTTCACTGGTGAACAGTAGCTCCTTCAGCTTCTGATTGCATCAGGTCAGGGATGTAAAAGTGACCAGAACTTGGATCAATGAGATCATAAACAAACTTTTAATAGATCTTCAATAACACTATGCATATGACTTACTTTAGTATGGGACACTTTTTTATACACCAATCTTGCTGACAAAGATATTGACAGATAACGGATATGGTAATTGATATGTGGAATTAAGGTGACATACTTAAATCACTTGTGTTCGGGGACCCTGACAAGAGCAATGCTGTGGACTTATACTGAACGATGTGGAAATGTCACCAAGTAGTCTGCTGTTTGAGCTCGTCACCGCTTCTGAAAACTTTTTCTTTTGTTGTCAAATCTTCAAAAATGAAAGGAGACAAATGTAAAAATAATTCTGCAACAAGTGGAGAATGATCTGATCTTTAGCTCTCAGCCCATTGGTCCTTCTGAGGATGACAACATTTACAAACTGATTATAACATGGAGATAGGCTCCGCCCCCCGCCACCCGACGGACAGATGGATGGATTATAACATGGAGATAGGCTCCGCCACCCGACGGACAGATGGATGGATTATAACATGGATCTCTTTCAGTAAAGAAGGACTTTTAATGCAATGCTGCTGAAACGAGTGAATTTAGTCAACTGTTTGTGGACTATTCTTAGAAGTGGATAAAAACCCACTTGGGGTTCTGATGAGTACCTCTGGCAACAGGATGGTGACAGTGGAACTGTAGAAAATGTGTATGTGTGAGCGCCACAATGGGATTCCATAGCACAGAGGAATGGGATCCATCAGCCTTATTCCACACTGACCTGGTACTCTGACTGCAGTACACCCGTCCCTGAGGAGGCCCCAGAGGGCCCGAGCCGAGGTTTCTTGTTGGGCGGACCCTGATCTTGGCCATGCTGCATACCCCCACCTGCAGTGGCCCCAGCGGCTCCGGTGGTGCCATTGGTTTGTGCTGAGCTCTGCTGGGAGGGGGCCTGCTGGCCTGCTGTCTGCTGCTGGTTCTGGGCCTGAGTCTGGCCTGTCGTCTGCTGGTGCTGCTGGGTCTGGTTCTACACAAAACACAACCATGGAACACTTCATGAGAGAGAGTGTATTTTGGCAGGAACCAGATGAAAATCCCCACTCAAAAACTAAATCCGCAGGTACTCACCAGGTTGTAAAACAAAGTAAATCTGACCTCAGATGAACAACAACAACACATGACATATCACACTGTGTCATTATGTATTCAGACAAAACACAGAAGCAGTGTGTGAAAAATGTAGATCAAAACTAAACTTTAAAAATGCCTTTAAGAGGTCAGTCCGACCAAACCTGTACAAAACTGAGATCTCAACTTAAATGACAGCACAGGTAAAACAGTCGGGGATCCCATCACTTCTGCATGTATGCACTCAACTGGACTTTGATGCTGCTGGGCACTCTGTACACGATCCAAGGCTTCATCTTATTGTAAAGACAGTAAAGTAGAAGTCTATATTAATCCAGCTCAATTTCCCAATAAAGCTGTTCTCGTTCACATATTTTTCTATCTCTTTTGACAGATGACTAAACACATGACTGGGACTGAGAATGCAATGCAGTAGTGGAAGGGTGCGTCCGTTTCATGGAGATGAGCATTAGGGAGGAGGTTTTGTCATGCTTGTTGTCAGCAGATGATGTCAGGCTGGACATGGAAGTGAGGAGTCCATGTCATGTGCCTGAATCGCTCACCTGCATTATTTTCTGCAGAACTCCTGCATGTGATGCCATCACAGCAACACTCAAACGCATTCATGGTGATCTCAGAAGCTTTCCAGCACACCTGTCTCTGGTACAACTTTCCAACAGCTTGTCAACTCATTCTTTTATTAGTTCCCTATTTTGATCATTTCATATTGTTATTGATGTATTTTCCTCAATATGTTTCACTGCAAGAAAATAACTCCCCTTTGGTTTATTATTAATATAACGCTGGAATAGTTCCCAAAACATCCACATTAAAGCCTGGAGCCTGAGACAGAAATGAAAGTTACTTTTATCCACACTCATTTTTGAGAAAGTTACAAATGGTGTTTAATAGCATTATAAAAAGGACTGATCTTAATCCATCCACTGGTTGGGACTTCTGCCAGCCCGACAATAGGAAGCAGCCTGAGCCTGACCACAGATGTTCTCCCTCACGCGGTGCTGTGGAGGTTGGCACCGTTGCCTCACAGCAGGGGGTTCCTGCTTCTCATCTCTCCCTGCGGATGCATGGGTTCTCTCCGGATACTCCAGTTTCTTCCCACAGTCCAAAAACATGCATGTTCAGTTAATGGGTGCCTCTTGAGTTGATTAGAGACAGATAATTAGGACTCTGCTGGTGTACCGTTTCTGACTGGACTGCAGACGTCAGCCTCATAGATGGACAGAGAATATTGAAATATTCAGTCTTGTCCCTATTTGTTGCAGTCGGTGTTTGAGCCTCTGTGTTAGGTTTGGTAGACATGTTTCTCCAAAGAACATGGAAGTTGTGTCTCTTTGTGCTGCCCAAACAGCAGCTGCCGCAGTGAAACCCGGGTGCTGTGCACCCGCTGAGCCCAGATGATAAGAATGTATAACACAGGGTCATTTGACACTGGGCCGACTGCTGATTAGGCACTTTCACACTGCTCTCAGGAGCCAGGTGTTAGTGAGGGATATTGGGTTTTTTGGACCGGTTAAAGAGTAAAAAAAGTTGAGTCTTAGCCACACTCTTGGCCAGAGCGACAATAATCACTCGATGAAATATTCTTAAAGTTCCTAAGGATGGAAACGTGGACTGTTATTCTCTTCATGTGCTGTTGATCCAGTTGTGATATTTTTATCTCAGTCAGTGTCACGTTATAAATTACCTTTTCCGCTTTCTCCTCCGGCTCATCTTCATTGAGAAACTCTCGTTTTGGGTAAGGGATCTGACATCCAGAAAACACACTGGAGAAAAACATCCAGCGATCAGTCACAGCAACATACTGCACCACTCCGGCTCCACAGCAAGACAAGGTCACAAAATCTCACTCTGTGGTTGGTAACGGGTCCTCCAGGAAGTAGGGGTCCTGCAGCGCCTGCTCGGATGTGATTCTCTTTGTGGGGTCCATGGTGAGAAGTTTCTGGAGCTGATGGCAGAGAACATACAGTGTCAGTAGAAAGGTTCCTGAGTGTTGGCCAACAGTTTCAGTTCTCAGTGAATGTTGACCCTAATATAGAAATAATGAAAAAGACGTGTCGGTGTTCAGCAGTAATCTCTGCGGTCGGTCCCAGGGTTGTTGTTTCAGGTCCATCTGTGGGACACCATTTTCAGACTGCACTAAATCATCTAATTCAGGTAAGAAAACTGGGTGTTTTATAGTTGTAATGCTCTTCTAAAACATCAAATAATCCTCAGGTGAAAAACCTGTTGCTGTGGGCTGCATCAGGCGCCGACTGAGAGTCCAACCATCAACCCTCACCACTGTGCCGCCCAGTAGAGAACAGTTCGATATGCCGTAAGCTTTTACTGGGGCACAGGCCCCCCATTACTCTCATCACATCACATCAGGCCTGCAGCGTGTATGAAAAGTGCAATAAAATATGTCACCTGAACTTCCCTGCCTTAGAGCTGCTGCTGAAACTGAAACAACCAGTAAAAATAGAAATGGAGCCGTAAAAAGTGTTTCTGCTGTAAAAGCAATACCAAAATCCATGAGAAATCATGAAATGATTGTGTATTTGCAAAATACTAACTGAAATATGGGACCAGATTTGAGCACAAAGTGTGAAGCTCTCAGCTGGCCCTCAGTCTACAGAGTGACTGTTCCAAGTTGCATCCTGCAGCCGGCATCCTGCAGCCGGCATCCTGCAGCTGGCAGCCTGCAGCCGGCAGCTGGCTGCCGGCAGCCGGCAGCCTGCAGCCGGCATCCTGCAGCCGGCATCCTGCAGCCGGCATCCTGCAGCCGGCATCCTGCAGCCGGCAGCCTGCAGCCGGCAGCCTGCAGCCTGCAGCCGGCATCCTGCAGCTGGCAGCCTGCAGCCGGCATCCTGCAGCCGGCATCCTGCAGCCGGCATCCTGCAGCCGGCAGCCTGCAGCCTGCAGCCGGCATCCTGCAGCTAGCAGCCTGCAGCCGGCATCCTGCAACTGGCAGCCTGCAGCTGGCAGCCTGCAGCCGGCATCCTGCAGCCGGCATCCTGCAGCCGGCAGCCTGCAGCCTGCAGCCGGCATCCTGCAGCTAGCAGCCTGCAGCCGGCATCCTGCAACTGGCAGCCTGCAGCTGGCAGCCTGCAGCCGGCATCCTGCAGCCGGCATCCTGCAGCTGGCATCCTGCAGCTGGCAGCCTGCAGCCTGCAGCTGGCTGCCTGCAGCCGGCATCCTGCAGCCGGCATCCTGCAGCCGGCATCCTGCAGCCGGCAGCCTGCAGCCGGCAGCCGGCAGCCTGCAGCACACTGGACTGCTGCCTGGGCATCACTCGCTGCATAATCAACGTCACAGACAGCTTAGTGCTCACTGCACATTGGATTCTAAGTTCCACTGCACTGTGTAACATTGGTGATCATAAAAGCTAAGTCCTCTTCTGCTGCTGAAACTGAAACAACCAGTAAAAATACAAATGGAGCCGTAAAAAGTGTAACATTGGTGATCATAAAAGCTAAGTCCTCTTTCCCAGTTTCCCACACAGTCAACTTGTTCAAACTTCTGTGTGACAACCTAATCTGTCAAGAAGAATTCCTCTCACAATGCTTCATCTATAAACTAAAAAAATGGACATTTTTCTGATTTGTGCAGATTACTTTTCTGAAAAAGTGTGTTTGTGTCCCCCCGAGCCTCCCCCATTCCCCCACGCCTGGTGTTCTGGTTTTTCATTAGTTAAGTTTTGGTTTTCCAGCTTGGCTGCGTTTTGGTTTTTTTGTTTGAATAAGGTCACCAGTTAAGTTTCCATGTCTGCTGCTCTGCATGTGGGTCCTCATCATCCACATCACAGCATCACCAAACCACTGCAGCAGAAGGTTGGGGGCAGAAATGAAGTGATAATGATGGTGTGTGTGTGTGTGTGTGTGTGTGTGTGTGTGTGTGTGTACACTTACCAACAAGAAAACCTTGCTGTCTGGTTTGACTTTATGTTTCTCCATGTATTTAATTAAGCTGCTGTTTGCGTACCTATGCGATAAAAACAATGACACCATATGAGATTTTTTGTTTGTGAGAGTCAAATGACGGTTGGATCATCATGGCATTGACTCACGTTGTCCTCCTGAAGTCTTTCTGCAGTGTGGGGTACTCTGGCATCTTCCTAATGTCTTCCCAGTCTTTATCTGTGGAACACAGAAGATGAACAACAGGAAAGGCTTGAGGAAACACTGTGGAACTGTGTGAACCTTCCCTGTGTGTCAGTAAGCTGCTGATTGTTGTCGTTATTACATGTTAAGTGTGTAGGAAGGGTGAAGTTAGCCTTTAAAATCAAACAGCTGTGTGCACTGTGTGCAGACCTGCAGGGAAACCCATCACACTGAATATCCGGTCCAGTTGGTCGTGATGGAATGGGTTACTTGTCTTGATATCTTCCTGACGACAGTGAAAGATGGGCTCTGATGTTAGCAGTTCCGCAAAGATGCAGCCAATTGCCCAAATATCTGCATACAGACACACACAGGCACCACTTAGTGGTTGTATTCTTGAGTCATGCCCAAACAAAATCCGTAAAATGGCGACTTATCATTTTAGCACTTTGGTTTTAAGGCTAAGCTAACCCGCTGCTTGTTTAGTCTTGCATCTAATGGACAGACATTCTAAGTATCGAATTTATTTCCCATTCACGTTTCCTTTAAGCAGTTCTGTACCTGAAACTTTCCCACTTCTCATAGATCCACCAAAAGCCCAGTGAGGGCTGGAACACTCAGAGGGTGTGAACACTGACCGACTGTTTCTCTTCCCAGTTTGATAAATATAGACTTTGACACACACTGATGAACACCATGGATCATATGAGCACTTAGGCCTTCTCAGCCATCACTGTCAAAGACCTTGGGAGGGAGCCCGACCCCGTCAGTCCACATGCTCCAGCTCCAACCAAACAACAAGGGATCGAAGAGAGGTGCACAGAGTTTGACCTTTAATACAGGGCTCGCCTTCACGTGGGACATCCATGCCACTCACCGATAGCTTTGGTGTAATGCCGGGCACCCAGCAGCAGCTCGGGGGCCCTGTACCAGAAGGTCACCACCACAGGGTCCAGGTCTGCCAGCGGCTTGAGGGGAGAGTTGAAGAGTCTGGCAAAACCCATGTCAGCTGGAGGAGGTGTGTGGAGAAGACAGATGCAGTTAGCAAACAAAGACTTTATCAGAGAGTGATATGGGTGGAATCAAGGCTGGCCCCAGTCCAAGGCTTCTGTCAGGGCCACAGACAGCACCACAGGCCTCCTCCCATGCACAGAGGAATCTCACTTCAGACCAGCAGCTTTCACACATGAACACCAAAGATGTTCAGGAAAATGTGCGGAGGATTAGCTTTCCTGGTGGGGGGTGGGACTGACTCTGTGGGAGTCTCTGAGTTTCCTCTGAGGCTCCTTATTGTGTTGATATGTGTGTTCTGTGTGTATCTGTGCGTATCCACGGCAACGAGGACAAACTCTCAACAGGACACACACACACACACGCACACGCACACACACGCACGCACACACAGGCACACACATGCACACACACACACACACACACACACACACACACACACACACACACATGCAGGCACGCACACACACACACACGCACACACATGCAGACACACACACACACACGCACGCACACACACACGCACGCACACACACGCACACAGGCACACACATGCAGACACACGCACGCACACGCACGCACACACACACACACACACACACGCACACAGGCACACACATGCAGACACACACACGCACACGCACACGCACACGCACACACACACGCACACACACACACACACACAGGCACACACATGCAGACACACACACGCACACGCACACACACACACGCACACACACACGCACACGCACACACACACACAGCAAAAGCTCCGGAACATTTGCTGACACCTTCATGCAGCGTCTCACCTGCTGGTGTTCAGCAGATAACTTCACTATGAGCCTGGGTGGAAAATCCTGCAGAAATGTTGTGAACACTGGATTTTTCTCACATACCACCTCTCCAGAACATCTCTACAACATTCCAGGTGTGTGTGAATGCGGCTACTGATATTATTCCCTCCTAAGAAGTCATGAAGTTTTCCACTAAACGTGACACTTATCAAGTGACTCACTTCAGTTTACAACAAAAATGATCATTAAGATCAGATCTTATCTTACTCTGCAACATGTAAAAGTGTGAGCTCATTTGATTTGTCTGAGATAAATGAATATTTGCCATTGAAATACCTGTCTGGGGCTTTGTTTTCTCTGTTGATGCTGGGATCTCATATCTGTTCCTGTTGCCAAAGTCAGAGCAATCAGCCTCACAAACAGCAACAAGAGGTTTGCAGATTTTCTCTAGCTCAAGATATGGTCTTGGTGGTTCAGCATTGTGAAGCTGCTGTAAAAACAAGTAAAATCTTCCCCAACACTAGTAGTGGAACAGTAGTGGAGTCTGGCTTTACTGGAACAATATAGGGTCTGAAAATAGGCTCAGTCCCTGGAAAGCTGCTTTATGTAACCTTCAAAGGGAAGGTTCACTGCTGCAGCCCCTCGACACACAAAGAAGTGAACAACATCATTGATCTTTCTGGAAGATTAGACCATCATCTATAAACTGTATAATATACAAATCTGAATAAATTCATTTTTTTCTCACCAATTTTAACTCTTCCTCGTTCAGGACCTTCTCCCATCACCAGGATGTTAGCTGGTTTCTGTGTGAAACAGAAAAAGAAAGAGTAAATACCATTTATAATACACCTCTACTTACAAGTGTAATGAGTGCAAAGTAAGTCTACATGTCACACATACACTGCAGCATATTAACAAGATTTTTCTTCTGCCTATCCAGGAAGCTGGTGTCAGACAGCAGGGCCTGTCATGATGTGGCAGCCTGGAGCCGATAAGTGAAGGCTCTTTCCTCAGTGACCAGCACAGGCAACTTGGCTGTGCTGGGACTCAAACCACTGACCTTCAGATCAGAGCTAAGACTAACCTGTAGTCTATACTAAACCACATGACTATTTGACCATGTCTGTCAAAAATGTATGAGTACACATAAAGCTCAGCACCCCACACACAGATGTGGAGTGAGGTCACACACACAGGCACAAGGCTATGTTTGTCTAGTCATAGTGAGAGACCAAAGAAAAAAAGCTTGTGGGAATCAAAAGTGTGTTAACCTACTGACAAGACTATAAAAACAATACAGCAGCTATGAAGAAAGATCTGCTGTAACACTGTTCTATATGTTTGATTGAAGGAGCTCTTGGGGGAACTATTTGCCTTTATCACTGCTTCAGTTCAATTATGTTTTCTTTATATAGTGCCAAATCACAACAAATTCACATATACAGTCCAAGCCAATTAGAGTCCAATTCATTGCATCATAATCCAATCAAATCCAATTCGTTGAATTCAATATTAGTCCAATTCATACATACAGAGATTCAAAAACGATTTCCTAGCAAAGGAAACCAAAACTTCTCTCTGATCCAATCTCCTGTCTTGAGCATGTATGAGAGTACTGTGGAGAAAAACAACTCCCTTTGAACAGGAAGAAACCTCTGGCAGAACCAGAACCAAAACCAGGAAGGGTGGCCATCCGCCTCCACCAGCTGGGGTTTGAGAGGACAGAAAAGAGGGGACAACAAGCACTGTAACACCCGGCACAAGAGAAACACAAGTTAATGACCACAATGATGTCACATGTACATGGAGAGGAAAGAGAGCAGAGGGAGGAGAGGTGCATCATGGGAGCTCCCCCAGCAGTCTAGGCCTATAGCAGCTTAACTATGGGATGTTTCAGGATCACCTGAGCCATCCCTAACTATAAGCTTTATAAAAAAGGAAAGTTTTAAGCCTGGTCTGAAAGGTAGAGAGGGTGTCTGCTTCCTGAAGCCAAACTGGCAGCTGGTTCCACAGAGAGGGGCCTGATAACTGAAGGCTCTGCCTCCCAAACTGGCAGCTGGTTCCACAGAGCGGGGCCTGATAACCGAAGGATCTGCCTCCCAAACTGGCAGCTGGTTCCACAGAGAGGGGCCTGATAACTGAAGGCTCTGCCTTCCAAACTGGCAGCTGGTTCCACAGAGAGGAGCCTGATAACTGAAAGCTCTGCCTCCCAAACTGGCAGCTGGTTCCACAGAGAGGGGCCTGATAACTGAAGGCTCTGCCTCCCAAACTGGCAGCTGGTTCCACAGAGAGGGGCCTGATAACTGAAGGCTCTGCCTCCCAAACTGGCAGCTGGTTCCACAGAGAGGAGCCTGATAACTCAAGGCTCTGCCTCCCAAACTGGCAGCTGGTTCCACAGAGAGGAGCCTGATAACTGAAAGCTCTGCCTCCCAAACTGGCAGCTGGTTCCACAGAGAGGGGCCTGATAACTGAAGGCTCTGCCTCCCAAACTGGCAGCTGGTTCCACAGAGAGGGGCCTGATAACTGAAGGCTCTGCCTCCCAAACTGGCAGCTGGTTCCACAGAGAGGGGCCTGATAACTGAAGGCTCTGCCTCCCAAACTGGCAGCTGGTTCCACAGAGAGGAGCCTGATAACTGAAGGCTCTGCCTCCCAAACTGGCAGCTGGTTCCACAGAGAGGAGCCTGATAACTGAAAGCTCTGCCTCCCAAACTGGCAGCTGGTTCCACAGAGAGGGGCCTGATAACTGAAGGCTCTGCCTCCCAAACTGGCAGCTGGTTCCACAAAGAGGGGCCTGATAACTGAAGGCTCTGCCTCCCAAACTGGCAGCTGGTTCCACAGAGAGGAGCCTGATAACTGAAGGCTCTGCCTCCCAAACTGGCAGCTGGTTCCACAGAGAGGAGCCTGATAACTGAAAGCTCTGCCTCCCAAACTGGCAGCTGGTTCCACAGAGAGGGGCCTGATAACTGAAGGCTCTGCCTCCCAAACTGGCAGCTGGTTCCACAGAGAGGGGCCTGATAACTGAAGGCTCTGCCTCCCATTCTACTTTTAGAAACTCTGGGAACCTCAAGTAAACCTGCAGTTTGGGAACGAAGTGCTCTGTTAGGAAAATATCTTACAATGAGATCTTTAAGATATGATGGAGCTCGGTCATTAAGAGCTTTATATGTTAGGAGAAGAATCTTAAATTCTATTCTGAATTTAACAGGGAGCCAATGAAGAGAAGCTAAAACTGGAGAAATATGATCTCTGCTGTTAGTTCTCATCAGAACTCTGGCTGCAGCATTTTGGATCAGCTGGAGGCTTTTCAGAGAATATGTGGGACAGCCCAATAATAAAGAATTATAGTAGTCCAATCCTGAAGTAACAAATGCATGGAGCAGTTTTTCTGCATCACTCTGAGACAGGATGTTCCTGATTTTAACAATATTACGAAGATGAAAGAAGGCAGTCCTGTTTTATATGCGAGTCAAATGATCAATTCTGGTCAAAAATAACTCCAAGGTTGAGGAAACCCTGAGGAACTCCATGACTTACTCTGGTGTGTGAGGAAGATTCTTCATTTACAAGAACAAACTGAAATCTATCAGATAAATATGACTTAAACCAGCCTAATGCACTTCCTTTAATCCCAATAACATGTTAAAGTCTCTGTAATAAGATACTGTGATCGACCGTATCAAATGCAGCACTGAGATCCAACAGGACAAGCACAGACACAAGTCCGCTATCAGAGGCTAAGAGGAGATCATTGGTAACTTTCAGCAGTGCAGTTTCTGTGCTATGATGCACTCTGAATCCTGACTGAAACTCTTCAAACAGATTATTACTGTGAAAATGATCACAGTGTAAATACATCTGCTGATACAACTGGACACATCGTTGTCAGTTAGGGGTTGGCAGGACTCGGATGCGGACTTCAAAGGTAAAAGCAAACTTTGTTTATTTTCAAAAACAACAAAAGTTAAAACAAGGCGTGGCTGAGCCGGATGATGAAACTAAACTGTGGAAAATTAAATATGGCTAAGGCAAAACAAAACAAAGAACATGACTTGACATAACATGAAATAACTTAACATGGTTGATTTGGCGTAGCGTGAAAGTGCATGGTGAAAGGATTTCACCCACTTAAGGGGAAACCTGGAAACTAAATACCGAACAGGGTGATTGGTAAATGAATGCAGCTGAAGACAATGAACACAGGTGACGTGAGTGAACTAATGACCAAAACATGGGGACTGAGGAAAGAACAATGGCAAAACATGGCAAAACTTAACTAAACATGAACTTAAAACTAAGACGTGACATAAACTAACACACGATAAAACACAAAAGAACTAAAGACATGGGGAAAACCCCGTGGACATGACAATCGTCAGGTGACTAACTGACTAGCTACCACTACTCCATGTCTCTCCACTCTTGAGCCACAGCCATCTTGAGAACCTATCTGCCCCTTTGGTGGTGTTGCGGTAGGCTCTCCTCTTCTCCTTTGATGCCTAAGCTACTTCAGGCTCTGGGCAGGGAACGGGCCGCAAAGCCTCTGCATCCAACCTCCACAGGGCGGCACCTCGCTAAATCCGGCCTGCTGACAGTGGCTAACCAGCCCTGCGTACTTGGAAAGCTTCCTTTCAAACATTTCTTCCAAGTGGTCTTCCCATGGAACTGTCAGCTCCAGCAGCACGACTTGCTTGGTCGACTCAGACACGAGGACAATGTCTGGTCAAAGGGTGGTGACAGCGATGTCGCTGGGAAACTTCAGCTGCTGTCCGAGGTCCACCAACAGCAGCCAGTCTCTAGCAGAGGTCAGGATACCTGCCGTTGATCTTCTGAAAGGGCCTGCGTGCTCCCCAGCTCTGACGAAGACGATTTTTTTTGTTGGAGGGACGAAACTGCTTTGCCCACACTGCTGTCCAATGCTAATAGCTTCAGCGATGGTCTTAAAGGCTTGGTCATGCCTCCACTGGTATCGTCCTTGTCCAAGTGCCATTGTGCAGCAGCTGAGTGTGTGCTGTAGGGTACCTCTCTTGGAACACAATGGACATGCTGGTGTTTCTGCTATGCCCAATGTGTGCAGTTTAGATGGGCTTGGGAGCACAACACAAAGCTGAGCTGCAACTATTTTTTCAAGAACTTTAGACATAAAAGGGAGATTGGATATAGGTCGATAATTAGCTAACACTTCTGAATCAAGAGTAGGTTTTTTAAGTAAAGGTTTAATTACAGCAACCTTAAAGGTCTGAGGTACATATCCTGTCAACAAAGACAGATTGATCAAATCCAATATGGAAGTGTCAATTAATGGGAAAACCTCCTTGAACAGTCTGGTTGGGATTGGGTCTAAAACACAAGTTGATGGTTTAGAAGAGACTATTGCTGTTGTTAGTTCAGAGAGATCAACTGGGCAGAAGCCGTCTAAATATAAATCAGGTTCTAAAGATACTTCTAAAGCTGCTGTACTTGATGATACATCACTGATAATAGTGGGAAGGACTCCATCAATCTTCTCTCTGATAGAAACAATTTTATTGATAAAGATGCTCATGAAATCATCCCTGCTGAGAGTTAAAGGCTTCAGACACAACGTGACAGCAGCCATTTTGACATGGAATAAAAGGTAACACTGATATTGATTTAGGCATAGGACAGGACAAAACCTCTGTTAATACAATTGGTAACATCTCCTTAACCAATATTTCACATCAAAATCACTGCTGTGTAAAATGTGTATTCATTCTATCAGCGAGTGACAAATGTTTTAATGTGCATTTTGATGACATGTAAAAAAATATAACCTTTATCAAACATAAAGGTGTAATGAGCCGAGCGTAAAGGCCAACTCGTGTTTTCTGCACGTGTGTGTATGTGTGTGTGAGAGCTGATTGTGGCTCTGTGCACGTGGTTCTATTCTTTCTACAGTTTGGATTGTCTTTTCATGCCTGTGTATTAACAGAGCCACAGTTTCACACTCCAGTCAGGTGGTTTGCCAACAGCTTGTCTCCAAACAAAGGAAATATCTGCAGGCATTTTCATCTCTCCAGGGTTTTCCACAATACAGTATCTCACCTGGAGTCTAACACCATCCATGGGTCCTTATACTTTTATTACAGAAGTGTAGAATTGTGTAACTTCTGCTGCAGACTCTTTCATCTAAACAAGTTCTCCTTTTGTGTTTATGTTGTCAGTTTTTGAGTGGTAAGTTGATCCATGCCCATGCGTAGCAGCAGGCACAGTTTATGCATTCACGAGTGTTTGAGATACATGCTAATAGCTGAGTAGGCATACCGTGGACTGGTGCAGATGATGTAAAATACATTACTCAGGCCTTATGCATCAGCAGGCAAGGAAACTATGAACTGACCTTAAAAGCTGAGACTTTGTCTAAATGTTAAAGTTATGAGCTTCTACATCAGAACAATACATTTTGAATCAAACTCAATTTTTCCATACAGCTGATGGGAATTATAGAGCAGAGGTGACATTTGCTGTTAGTTTGTCACCACATGCAAACCCTTTCAAGTTAATGTACACAGAGATCAGTACAACATACCAACAAAGAAAAAAACAAACTGACATTTCATCTAATTTCTCCAATTAAACATAAACTAGATATTAAGCAAACCAAAAGATTTTCACTAGATTTGTTTCTGTAAAGCATATCAATCAGCGAAGGCACAGGATCCACAGAGAAATCCACAAAAATATATCATCGTCTGTGTTTTGTCATTTGAAAAGCCGTGCACCAGCATGTGTAAGTGTGGTAGATACTTGGACCACAGCACAGACAGAGAAGACAAGATGGAGATGAACGCATTGGGACTGATGTCTTTTTGCTTTTTGCCAATCAACACACATCTGCCATTTAATTTGGAGTAACAAATACTGCACTGTCACTAGATCACCCTGTAAATAAGAAAAAAGAGCTTATCGCTGCACATTTAATCAAAGAGGAAACGTCATTAGAGGTTCACAGTTGCCTCCTCGTGCAAGAGGATTCAGTATCTGCTTATCGTCAAACAGTCTGTTGAATCTCCAAAGGTGTCATTTTAACCCCCTGGCTCAGTAGACTAAGATCTGGCTGGCAAATACATCTTGTTGCTATAGAAACTGTACTAATAAGGGGGTCTATTGCTTACACCAACAACGCGGCACACCACGATCATCAGCAAACACAAAGACAAGCATCTCTAAAAAATCTAAGGAGCTCCTCTTTCAAATTCTAAACAGGCCTAAATGAATTCATTTGTCTGGCCTGAGCATATTCATTTACCTCTTCAGTGTTCTGTATAAGACCTGAAAAACTTCTCCAAAATGCAAAATGAACATTATCCAACAGCTGAGGAAAAGAAGCTCATGGGTGGAACTGAACAAGAGGCACAAAACATTAGCAAAATGACATGAAAACATTGTCAAATCCCGTTGTTACTCCACTGAAATACAGTATGTATAAAAAATCTGTTCAGAAATATGCACTTAAGTTGGAACTTCCTCTTAAATTCAAGCAGTAAATTTTATCACTAGAAAATTCCTAAAGAAATTTTGATGGGTGCCAATCTACTGCCCGTCCAATAATTAAAAAATGTTTAGTTTAGTTAAAGTCGAGAGTCTCCTGTCATATATAAACTTTGAATGAGGTCTCTGCGATGTCGTAAGGCTGAGTTATGGCTACTCCAAAATAGGGCAGTTTCTGGCATTTAGGCAAAAGTGCCTTCTATTTCTCTCCTATAACCATG